>NW_023494803.1:24654764-25209764 GCF_904425465.1 Colossoma macropomum
AGTATTTTTTTATTGTAAATAAATAGACACACAAGTGTATGTTTATTTATTTATATAGATTTTAATGCCACTGGTCAAAATCAATATTAATACATCTACAGGAGGACATGGCATTTTACTAACTGCCTCACTGAACGTTTTAATCACAACTTCTCTACTTTCCTCTCAAAGACAATGAAAAAGTCTTTTTCCATCCAGTTTTTTAAAGGGAGAATGGGGCGGTGGGTGGGCTGCAGGTCACTGTGTGTCCTATAAGGGAAGTAGAAATAGGAGTGTGCAGGCTGAGCGGGTGCTGCATTGCTAATATGCAGCATTTATTAATCACTGCAGTAATTGTTTGTCTGCTGTTTGCACAGGAGCCAAGTGACAAACAACCGGATTCAATTAAAACACAGTCCACACTTCATATCAGCAGCGTGAGGAGGTAAAGTGAGCCCTTCACTCTACATACAAGGACAGCACACACACTCTCTCTCTCTCTCCCTCTCTCTCTCCCTCTCTCTCTCTGTGAGGGAACATAGATGAGGTGTCAAGACATCCAAATGTCCACCCAGTGAATTTACTTCTTTCATTATAATAATATGGATTTCTGCTTTTCTTCTGATACGCAAATAAATTGTATTTAATAGATGAAAACTAAATAAATGATTTCTGGCTTCTTTCTTTCTTTGCACAGTACTATCATTTTTATTATAATAATTTTATATCATATTATTACTCCACCACCAACAATATTAATAAAATAATAATAACTATTATTTATTTTTATTATTATTATTATTATTATTATTATCATTATTATTATTATTATTATTATTATGATCTGTGAGCCTCTGACCCTCCTTCTCTCTCTCAGTGCTGTCCGTGCTGCTGTGCTGAGTGCGTGTGTGGTAGAACCTGCCCTGCAGTGTGGAGATCACCCTTCTCTCTGAGTTCAAAGGCACAGGAGCTCAGAGGGCTGGATTTGTTCAGGCATATTTGCTAAACCCCTGGATTTGAATTGTAGTGTTCGAGGCCCTGAGATCACGTTTAAGAAATGTTACATTGTGAGATTTTGTGTGAAATCCCCATAATAAATTCACCAAGTGTGCACAAGAAATGGCTATTTATGTTTGTGGTCATATTTTCTTTCTTTGGTTCAACCTTAGAGGTAGAGGTGTGTATGTGTACAGTATGTGTGTTCTTTAGACATACATGCAGCGACACATTTAAACATTTAGGTCTATAAAGCCATACACAGTATGCTAATTACCTTTATCTCCTTTAGAGGTTTGTGGGCTAAGATGTTTTTTTTAGCACCAGAGTCATGAACATGCTGAAGTAAAGAGATTTTATCCTTCCATCTGTGCCCCAATATTGAGAAACATGTACGGAAGTTGTCATTAATTTCTTTTTATTGTCATTGTTTTTGAATAACATGTGGAATTGTAACATATTGGCTCAAGATAGGAAAAGAAATGTGCTGTAAGCTCTGGAGGTGTGCATTAGTAAAGGAGCTGGCTGTGAGAATAACTGCAAACGTGCTATAAAGCTGTTGTAAAAAAAGCTGAGCTTAATTATTATTGTTATTTTATTTATTCTATTAAAACACATAAAAAGATGTAGCTAATCAACATCATCTGTTTCCCTCACGGCGGTCTCACATTTTAAATTCACACACATGCATACACACACCACACACACACACACAGAGCCACACCATCGTGCTTTTAATTATGTGATATAATTAACCCTCCATCCAGTGTGAAAAGCGTGTGAGCTGAGGACGAGCCCCCATGTGGGTTGAGCATTCCTTGTTTGTGCCCTGTCCAAACCCCACTTTGTTTTGAGTGACACTCTGGCACTCACACTCGCAGACCCTCTATCAGTCTCCAAAATATAACCCCCCCCAACACACACAGACTTACACATATACACAAACCTCTCTCTCTCTCTCTCTCTCTATCCTTTCTCAGACAGTACTGTGTAAAGGTCTTAGGCAGACAAGAAAATGAAAACCATTTATCTAGGAAGCAAATACGTTTTTGCTAGTAAAACATTATCTAATGTTAGAATACTTAGCAAAAAAATCTTTTTCAATAAAGTTACTAAAATGTCAATTAGAGGAGAACAGTCAGAAGAACACAGGTTAAGTTCCTGACTTCTTGCTGGGCAGCTATTGCATGGATTTATTAACCCCTTAAAATCCCAGGTTTATTACATACTAAGGCTTATTATTCAGTAACTACAGGGACTTCAGTGCAAACTGGCTGAGCTATTCTTAGGTTATAGAAATGTGTAATAAAACTTTGGGCATTGGCCATTTAAGGGGTTAAATTCCATCAGCAGCTCCCGATTTAGTTTAATGAAGGATTGATTAGCTGAACTGGATATTGAATGGAAACTGGCCTTCCTTAAGGAGAGGCTTGGAAATGGTTAAACCAATGTACTAACAGATACAAAATCAGTGCTATAACTAAGATATTATGTGCTTCATTGAAAAAGAAAAAAAAAAGAAAAAAAGAAAAAAACACACCTTTACAAAAAGTATTAGTTAACAATTACCAATGAATAAAAAACATACAATTTGCTTGTCTAATGATTACTGTTGTGTCTCAAACAAGTTGATGTCTTTAAGGCATGCCACTCCACTCACAAGCATAAACATTAACCTAAATGTTTATATTAGATTATGCATTTAAGCTACAATTAATGAATATATCATATTGTAGGTTGCGAAGGATCTGTTGGAAACCATGGATGAGATGCATTATGAATAAGTACTTATGCTGCTGTATAAAATGGCAATGCATTATTTGTTGTCTTTATTCTGTTTTTTGAACAACTAAATGCCCAGATACATGGCTTTATACATAAATGTATTATATGAAATTATGTACATACTTACTAAAAATAACAATAATCCTCATCTTAATCTCAGTACCAAACAAGGTTTTCCATTTCATCTTTAAACAAGTAAAACATGGAACATATTTGTCCTGAAAGTGTCTGAAAACAAGCACACATACACACGCACACATCTGCACTGATCCTGACATTGCCAGTTCCTCTCAACTCTTTAATATCTCTTTCGGCTGGTGGATGTTGTCTGTCGGGGCTCCCCTCCTGACACTTGGACGTTTCCATTACGTTCCCACCACGTTCTCACCCCGTCCCTACTATGCCCCCCCCACCATGTTCCTGCCGTGTCCGTCCCGTTCCCAGCCTGTGCTCCTCCGCTATCCCAGCCTCAGGCTGCCAGCCGCTCTGAGCAGTTGGGAATCTTGGAGGGCTTGTCCATCAACTGGAACCCTCCCCTCCAATTAGGAGAGTAAACACAAGGCCCTCCGGAGTGTGTGTGTTTGTAAGGAGGCGTCGAACTGGCTCCTGAAGCTTGGTGAGCTGTCCAGCAATGATAAAACGACACCCAGACACTCATCAGAGTGATCTCTCCATCTTTCTCTTTCTCTCCTCTGGAGGGGAATCAGCCAAGATAAGTAGACAGAGTGGAGACACACATACACGCGCACACACACACACACACACACTCTTATCTTACTTATCTGTCAGTAAGACAGTACTGTGTGCCAACAGGGAGCCAGATTGTAGAGTATGTCTTACTTACTGGTTATTGACAGAGAAGCAATCACAATGTTTAAACTAGCTAACTAACCTTCTTTACTGATAAGTGCATTCTCAAATGTCTTTCTCTCAGAAAATTCCCTTGCCTCCTGCAAATACATAGCAATACTTTAAATGGAATGGAAAATGACACGATTTCAGGGACCTGCAACAAAATATTTCTCTACACATGCAATACAGCCCAGCCCTTCTGTTCTGTTTAGTTCTTTCTATTTAAGGTAAAACCACATCAGTGAAGAAAAGTGACAGGTTTTGTCATTATACAGTTTCTGCTGCCATTTTGATCATGATTGAGAATGATGAAGAGTGAACAAGCACTTCAGTAGGGAGAGCAGAGCTCAAACGAACATGGGGTAAAATGTAGTGTATTCTTTATGTGGTTAAAAAGTAGTGTGTGCTTTTAGTCATGTATTCCCATAGCAACACATCTGCCAGTTTTTACAACAATCTGACAGATATTTTGAGAGATTTGCGCAGAGGATTGTTTTTGTACAATAAAAGTATCTTTTTTTCATCAGAAATGTTCGATCACAAAATTGTGTGTATAAATCACAGAATTCACACCTTTATTATTTTGATTAATTGGTGCTTGCAATATAACACTGTTTTGAAGAATGCAAACAACTTTGTAAAAGATAGTCAGGTTAATGTACAGCCTCCATGTGGCAGGGTTAGTTGTAAGTGAACACAGTGTTACAACTAAGCCTCCCAAAACAAACAATGAAAGTGAAACTGACAGATTAATCAGAAACATATAGATGTAATGTAAAAAATATATATTTCAATTTTATGATATTTGTTTATGTTTGCTGATACCATCAGATAAATTTGCTACAAAGCCTCTTTTAACTGATCACCTAATCTTATTTATTTTGATGAATACATTCTTATTTATATGAATATATAATATCTATCTGTATATATATATATACAGATAATATATATATAGAAAGATAGATAGATAGATAGACAGAAAGATATGTAAATAAACTTTGACTTGACAAATTTTCCAAACTATATAACTATATATAAATATGTGTGCATGTATATATGGCAGCTTTACAGAAAATCCAAGGTAGGCAAGAAAAACTCTCTAAGAATAAGATGAGAGAGAAATCAAGACTCGAAAGGGGAACCCATCATGTTTTGGTTGACACTGGATAGCAAATCCAGAAATAGCAAAATAAAACACAACAAGAGCAATATAAACAGAGGATAGGATTTTTCAATTCATATAAAATACTGAATATAGAGAAAAAGAAAAAAGAAACTGTTTATTGGATAGAAGTATTTAGATTTACCCCTTAAAATCCCAGGCTTATTACATACTAAGGCTTATTATTCAGTAACTACATGGACTTCAATGCAAACTGGCTGAGCTGTTCTTAGGTTATAGAAGTGTGTAATAAAACTTTGAGCGTGGCCATTTACGGAGTTAACCAATGATAACTGATGACTACTGTTAGAGGCCTACCAGAGTAACAATAGGAAACAGATATATGAAAATCAGTCAGTGTTACCAGTGAAAACCGGTGACTACTGTTAGGAGCATGTGACGGAGCAGCTCTGTCACAGAGTGTATCACAGAGAAAATGGGAGTTACATTTTTGAACGTCAGTGAGTGTCAGAAGCCTATCATGATGATGTCTTAGTTTGAATATGACGAGCTCAGGGTGTTGTGAGACAGGTAACACAATTTAACAATATTCAAACAATGTTCAAACAAACCACTATTAACTCCGCTGCATGGAATTAATAGTGGCTTGTATTAATTACCACACATATAGCAACTATTACAACTAGCCCCTCAGTCTGTTCCTATTAGCCCCTCAATCTGTTCCTAAGGGCTCCAAAAAAATAACATTTCCACTCCTGCTACTTCCAACATGATTGCTGAAAACTTTACGCTCTAATTTGTAACAAAGACCTGTAGACTGATTATGTAAACACATTATTAATCTTCCATTATTAATCTTCCCAAATATTTAAAAAATTATTATAAAAAAAAACTAAATGTGTTAGCTTGTGCTCCACTCTCTCTTATTAATTATAGTAACTTAAAAGAACTGTATCCTACATCACATTCATTAAATTCACTTTATAATCTCTATCTCCGGTTATTTCTACTTGTGGTCAAGGGTTTTAGGACTTATTTACTGTTAAAATAATATTTTGCCTTGCATATGTGTTTAAATCCTTTAACAGGGCAGCGTTACATTTAAATAATTTAAACAAACATTTAAAAACTTTTGCAGCAGTGAAAAATTATGCCACAAGTAGATATTCTAAAGATTTTCCACCAATCAGATTGTGTTGCTCAGCACAAAGTCATGCACTCGCTGAGCTAAATTCTCTGGAAATCACTATGTGTTTTTTCTTTAACTAACATCTAACATTGTCCAGTGTCTGTTAGAGTGGATAATTTTAAAAGTCCCCAACGTTATAAGTCACCACTTCGTTTACTCTCCTGGTTACCAAGAGGAACAAAGCACAACTGAAAGGAATGTAGAATCTGATGGAGTTGCAGCCTGGGGATGGGGCAGGGTGTATGTGTGTGTGGTGTGCATGTTGGGGGTGGGAAGACTCTGAGAACCCTCAGTGGCCAGCGCCTCGCGGCTGGTGACGGGGATGCAGGAATTTGAGTGGACCCACTGCCAGGAAAATGCCAGGCGGAAAACGAGGAAAAGATGGGGGAGTTATGTTAATGGCTGGTGGTGTTTGAGGAAGATACGTGGCTCAGGAGCTGAGTGAATAGAGTGGTCAAATCAACTGAAGCTTAAGAGCTCATTTTTGTTTCAAAGTGACCAGATTGGAGAAAAAGTGATTTTTAAAACTGTGTAGGTTTGTCATTTTGATCAGCATGGCATTGTATTTTGCAGAGATCATCAAAGTAGATTATAGATTTTATTGATATATGTTCATGTTATTAAAATATGACATGTCCTGCATGTTGGAAAAGAGTCTTCAATAACTAATAGTTTAAAATGTGTTGATTTTACATGCTTTTACAAGTCATTTCAACTGGATTGTTAGCATAACTACCTTAAATGCCAGTGGTCAATGAACACAATATGAGTCATGTATCTGATGAATATGAATGTTGCTGAATGGATATCTCCTTGATGTCCAACCTTCAGATAAACCTATAAGTAGCTCAATGCATGTTATGAAATGGCTTATATTTGAAGACATGCGTGATTCGGTTGCTCTGGAGGCATCATGGTCCCGGCAGTGGAGCTTATGGGGCCCAGTTCAATAAAGCAGCAGCATAATGGTCTGCACCACGGTGGAGCCCATCGAGTCATGGTGCAACATCATGCTCCACAGCAGGGGAAGACATCGGGCAGATGGGTCCAGTGTAGAACTACAACTCCCTCCCCTCTATCCCCCCCCTCTCTTTCTCTCTCTCGCTCTCGCTCACTCTCACGCCACAGTGGGTTTGCTAGGAGCCTGAGTCTGATGAATTGGGCAGAAAGGGTGATGGTGCATAGGCAAAGATGAGCATGGAGCAGTACAGAGTGATAATATGGTCAAGCAAGCGAGCAAAGGAGTGTGTGTCTGTGTGTGTGTGTGTGAGAGAGAGAGAGATAGAGAGAGACAAGTGAGTTGGAGCGAGTGAGTAAGGGCAAAAGTGTGACTGAAAGAGAGAGGCCAGGCATATCCCTTTGAAATGCCCACTCAGGGGTAGAAGCCTGGAGGAGCAGGCTGGAGTGGCCCAGCGCCTGGACAGACAGGCAGTCACCACTCTGGGCCTCAATCCAGCACCCCTCTGCCATTCCCACCAGAGCCCCCCCACTCCTCACCAGGGCCAGACTGGCCCTGGCCCCTCCTCCCCCCATCACTCAGCCAGCCCCCAGTGGACCAACTGGAGCCTCGCTAACTCAGCTTGCCAACCAATGGCCCAGACCCAAACTTCAGAAAAAAAGCCCTCCCTAATCGTTCTGCCCCACCACAGCAACCTCTGTAGTGCAAGTGGGTGATTAGGCTGTGATGTCACATTGTGCCCGGCTTACTTTATGCAACAGATATGGTTGTGCCACTACTTAACTCCCTGGAAAATATATATCACTGAAAAAAATAATAGTATTAAAAAGGTTTTATGACCTGTAACAACAGTGGAACCCAGTTGCTACTATATGGAACCATTAATATTATTGTTTTAATAGTTAAAATATTATTAAATTGATATAATGAATTGGTGCAATAGAGATTATCAAAACTGACTATAGGGAATATAACAACTGACTATCATATCCTGATATAACATAAAACCGCTGTTGTCAGGACAAAACCTCGTATCTCCAAAATGGTAACTTCACAGAAGAAGGAAAAAACACGTTATTTTTAATGTAAGTCAATACAATCAGACATTTTTCATTTAAGCATGTAAACTGTTCTCTGAGTTAGCATAGTTTTATACATAATCATTGCCTTTGCTAAAGAACCTGCATTTAGAGTAATTCTGCTGTTTTTCAAAATTCCTGTATAATTCAAAGTCATCTAGAGTGGTTTGATGTGAAATGATTCATCATAGACAAACTTACTGACTCAAATTTCTTTACAGTGGTGGTGATAGGAACCAGGGGTCACAATGTCTACAACATAATAGAGACATTTTATTTCCTATACAAAATCAACAGTGGACCTTCATGTGTCTTCATACTTTTTATATGCTGAATGGTAAAACAGTGGCTAATGAATGTATTAAAAAATCTTAACTATCATAAAACAACATGTCAGGCATTAGGCAACATATTAATAACCCTTTCGCTTAATAATCTTCTGTGATGTAACTTTCAGAGGCATCTCTAGAATGTAGAATTTCACATTAAACCACTCTGAATGACTTTGTTTACCATTAACCACTAAATTAAACAGAAATTCTGAACTGGTGGAATTCTTCTTTAAGAATGTGGCATACATAATTAAAATGGTCAGAGCTGTTGCACCTAGGCTAGCCTCAGAAATTTCTTTCAGAATGTTTTTTTTATTTTTGCCATCCAGTGTTTTCTTTAACCATCTTCTTTGCTTTGACTTTTTCTTCTTTCTCGGTTGTTAGCACTCCTTCTTTATTTAGATCTGCCAACGACAAATTGCTTTGCTCCTTCTCCACCATCCATTGTTCTACTGGTACTATCTCTGTGTTCCTCACAGACATCATCTGATCCACCACAGCTTTCCTAGCCTTCTCCTCCTCTTCTGCGTATGCTATTAGGGCCGACAGCCCCAACCTCCGTATCCTACACAAGCTTACCGTATCCCCATGGCAACAGTAGCAGGCCCTCATGATTGTGCACAATGTGAGTGGGACATTTGCCAAAGCCTGAGAGTTTGGGTGGGATGTGGGTCCCGAGAATATCACACTCGGCCCCAGTGGAAGCACTGAGGAGGTCACATGAGGAGCAATCCACTGGCGTTGATCCATTGGCATATTGCATTAAATAACAAAGAATCAATGAGCAATTTTAGTTACTGCCCTCAAGTTTTAGTCTACGTCTAGTTTTACTACATGGATACTACTTGATATTGGTTTACTAGGTACTACGTTATATTAGTGAGGACTGTCATACTTTTGAAAATGTTTCTGTGGAGAATTCAGGCAAACGGGGGTGAGTTATCTACCCCTTTAACCAAAGAATCCATGCAAAGTTCCATAAATGGGCCGACATTTCAATTCCTTATTCTCATAACTATATATTCAAAGTAGTTGCTGAATTGCTTATAGCGATTACTAAATAATATGTCTTAAGATTAATAACTGAATGATACATCTCAGATTCAAGAGGAGTGAGTTAACTAGAACTTGTCTTTAGCAATGACTTCTAAATGAGCAGAGTTCTCTCACCCTCTGTTGACTGTTGACTAGGATTGCTGTATTACTAGCCGGGCTGTGTGTACTGGGCGGATCTAGCCTCTGTTTGTTTTGTTGTTCTCGTTATGGCCCATAAACACCACTCTCTCTGTTGTTTGGTGGTGGAGCCGAGTGTCTGTGAGCCATGTGCTATATTTGCTGATAACAGGATTTGCTTGTGTTACAAATCACCAAATGAGAAAGGTTAATTGTGAATGCAAACGCCAAAATGGCTACATGCTATAATCATCAAGCGAAGTTGCTTTACTATTTATCTCCAGTAATTAGATAAAGACAGGCTCTACCCCTTTTAGATCACCACATCAATGGAGTGTCAAACTGCATTTTCGTCTCTTGGGCATCACTTCATTCTGCATCAAAAGCATGGGCTGTTTTGTGGCCATGCTTACCTAATTTGCAATCTCAGATGTGCTCGAGTGCTCCGGATGTGCCATTTTCTGGCAGAACCTATTTTGATGGTTGTATTATTCTTTCAAAAGTCTAACTTTGGAGATTCTAAAGCCTAAAAACTCTAAACCTGAAACTTTAGAAAGTTTGTGATCGGACCATATGGCTTAACCTGTTCCCTCACAAAGGGGCTGATGAGGGTAAGTGAATGCTGCAGATTGCGAGGGAGGTGGAGGGGGGTCATGTTTTCCACTGCCACATCGTTAACCTCCTGGGTCTGTGTGGAGAATCGGAGCTGCTGTGGAGGCTTATAGCGTGGGGCATTTGTTTGTGGGACCCCCGAAGGGCAAGGCAGACCCCATGCCTGGGGATGGGCTTCCGAACCAACAGTGTGCTCTGACGAGAGGGGAGGGACTGGAGCAGGGTAGGGGGGGGGGTTTAAACAAAAACGCCCCCAGGACCTACAGTCCCCCTCTGGGCAAAGACCCACTGCTAAGTCCCCCTACCAGAGTGAACTAGTGGTGCTGACCCAAGGATTTGAGATTGCCATGTATTGTATCTAGTACGGCACATCTAGCACAGCTTCTGGTTTAGTTGTAGTTGTTCTTTAATCTTCAGAACAATGCCATAGGAGAATCACTTTTGGTTTCCCAAAGAACCCTTCAGTGGATGTTTCTTGAAAGATCCACGTTATGTAAATGAAATGTGCATGAAGATGAAGAAATAGCAATTAACATTTAATTTCCTAAAACTGTACATCATTTCTTTCTTACATCCTTCTTTTTAAAGAATTTTTAAAGAACTAATGATGATTTTATAATTCCCGGATCCATCATGAACTTAATGACCAGGCCATCCATGCCTTGTCTCCATCTTACCATCCAGGAATTAAAGATGATAAGGTGATAAATGTAGGAAGTAGGTAACTTTTAATTGGGTTGCCTTCAGAAAGCTCAAAGAGATCTTTACATTTAGGTTGATACATGCCAAATAGATGGGGGTAGAACGGGGAAGTGTTATGAAAAAGTCAGCAAAAGAGTTCAGAAAAGAGAGGCAGATGTATATGATATAGAAATTCTGTATAATTCAATTATTAACATGTAAGCAAAATCATTCAGAGTGGTTTGATGTGAAATGGTTCATCGTAGAGAAACTTACAGACTAGATTTCTTTACAATGGGGGTGACAGGAGCCAGGTTCAAGATGTCTACAACACAAATATAACCATTTTATTTGCTATCCAAAATAAGAGTGAACTTCCACATGTTTCTGAGTTTTGTATGTATTGCTGATAATGGTAGAAGATAAGTGTTTTGGGGGACTATTTTACCAAACAGGCATTGTCTTCATAACCACTTCATGTGAGGATATTTTATAATGCTTCAGAAGTTTGGTTCCTATCACATCCACTGTAAACAATTCTCACTTTTCTACGTTTCTCTAGATGGAACGTTTCACATTAAATGACTCTCAGTGACTTTGTTTACATCTTAATTTTAATAATGCAAACATTTTTAAAAATCAGCAAAATTCCCCTCCAAATGAATAGTTCTGAATGACCTCATGTCTGAATTGTTGTGTTTGGCACTCCAAATCCTATTAGAAGGTTTAGGAACACGTCCAAATCACTACAATTTGGTATCTTCAGTCCAGAGGAGTCAAGGGATCTACAGATTCTCCTTATTCCTATTGTAGAAAATGGTGATTAATGGTTAGGGCTGCTGACTGACTAGAATGACTCGTTTCAAGGCCTTACAAAACCGCATTGCTCTTTTTTTTTTTGAAGAGCTATGGTTGTGCTAGCACAATAATAACAGAACAAAACCTAAAGGCCACACTGCATTGTATCTTTGTATCTACCATATGCCCTGTACTGCTGAGCTGGTAAATACTCTTACAAGCCGTGCGTTTCAAAACCCACCTCTCACCCCCTTCCCTTTCTCACCCACCCAACAGTGCACCACTATTTTCCTACCTCTTTATCCCTTTTAATTAGAAGGCAAATTCTGCAGGGCTTGAGAGACCTAATCCTCAGCTGCCCAACAATGCACTGAGTTTGCTTTGAACAGCCGACCTACAGCCCTCAGACCCAGCCCCCCGTCCTTATAGCTGCCCTCTACACACTGTTGCTGATGCCTCTCAACGGACCGACCCAGGAACAGTCGCATTGCCTGTCCAGAATGGCTCTTCACAAAGCTGCAGATGTAGAGCTGAACCCAGATCAGCTGTAAACAATTAAGGCACGCCACATCATACGGCTATAACACGACCCTCATTGTCTGGTTGAAAAGTGGTCCGGACATTTACATTCCCGGATCCATCATGAACTTAATGACCAGGCCAGCCATGCCCCTTCTCCATCTTACCATCCGGGAATTAAAGATTGTGAGGTGATAAATGTAGGAAGGAAGCAAATTCTGATTAGGTTGCCTTCAGAAACCTCAAAGAGATCTTTACATGTAGGTTAATGCATGCCAAACAGATAGGAGTAGAACAGGGGAGTGTTATGAACAAGCCAGCAAAAGAGTTCAGGAAAGAGAGGCAGAGTGAGAGAGAGAGAGAGAGAGAGAGAGAGAGACAGGCAATGCAATATAGCAATGACAGCTCGTTCTCTCCGCTAATTTACATATATATTAATGTTGCTCATTGTAAAGAAAGGATCTCATTAGTTTGTGTGATTTTCACTCAAGATGCAGTTTGTGGATATTCATAAAACTCATCATTACACACACGTGTGTGTGCGTGTGCCAGAGTGTGTGTGCGTGTGCCCATCAACGCTGATGTTTTTGGAAAACAAAGATAAGGTTGTAGGAAATTCAACACTGACAAGAAAATTGCGAGTAAGGAGATATTGCCATTCATTTTCAATGCTCCCAAAAAACAAACAAACAAAAAAAAAAAGTGGCATCAAAAGTCATCACTGCACAATTCCAGGTTTTCCTCAGAGAATTTTTTAAATGTTGTGGTAATATAAGCTATATATGCATTTCTGAGTTTAAAATTTATACAGACATTATTTGGCATATACATATCGCTGCTGTTGGAACAAAACCTCATGTCTCCATTTCTGTCGCTTTCAGTTTTTGACATAATTTGAAAATGCCTTTTGCCCTTTATATTGTGTGTAAATTTCATGAAGAATGGACAAAAAGAAATGGCCCAAAATTACTTGGAGTCTGATTTCATTGACTTACATTAACAGTAAAATACGTTGTTCCTTCTTGTGTAAAGTTACCATTTTGGAGATACAAAGTTTTGATCCAACAACAGCGATATACATTTAGTGTCACTGCCAAAAAAAAAAAAGTTCTCCAAAATGGTAACTTTACAAAAGGCAACATGGTCTTCATTCTTAATCTAAGGTAAAGAAGTTTTATAAGTGATTTTAGAGCATTCCTTTTGGTCCAATCGTCATGGAATTTTCACACAATGTAAGGGCCACTTGCCATGTTTGAATGGTTTAGAAAAATAAAATCAGCAAAGGAGATGCATGTCAATTTCTTTTTTAAAAACCTATGACAGTCAGCTGTTAAAGTGCTCTCTCTGTTCAGTGCAGTTGTGAGTTACTGATGGTTAATGATGTTGCTTTCAAAACAGGAAAACTGACTAACTTTGGCTTACATTAGCAAGCAGTATCACTTACTAAATAACTGCTTCTTACTTGAAAAAAGGATCCATTTGAAATTAGTCAGTCGGTGGTTTTACTACACTTTCAATTTACATTTTCCAATTCTTATTTCGTACTGAATTGTTTAAAAAGTCTAAAAGCTCATTTTACTTTAGTGATTTGGTTGCCATCACCACAGCCAAGCTACTAAGCCTTCTAAACAGCACGCTCCTGAGCTTGGAGACATGAGTGAAACATGAATTCTGATTGGATTAATAAATTCTGGCTTTCACACATTCACCAGCCATACTGACAGTACTGTATATGCAACTACTTAGTATTGGATTTTCTAGAAGGAACCATTAACTTTTAAAAAATACAGACACAGCAACACTTAAGGACCCAGTGAACACAATGTTAAACATTAAAAGTGTCTGTAAGATCCTAAAACTGAGTGTTATATAAAACATCCAGTTAAAACAAAACAAGATAGAAATATAATAAACTACAGCTTACAAATCAGATCAGACTTATCTGAGAACTGTGTGGCCTAATATTCTAATAAGCATACCTGATTGACATCCTTACAACACTCCTTAGCCTTCACTGAACTAAACAACTTGAACGGAGAGAAGGAGAGCACAAGAGTGTCCAGTTTTTATCCGCAATGGCCTGGAATGGCTCCAGGTTTTCATTTCAACAAAGTAGGAACTCACTTTATCAATTATTTGACGACTGAGTTCAAGCGACTAAACAAGTGGAATCAGGTGAACTCCTGTTTATTTGGGATGAAAACCTGTGGCCACACTGGTCCTTTGCAGATAAGATTGGACTGTTTTGTTAAAGCTGTGTGGGCAGGACAAGCCATGTCTGCCTTGTGATTGGTGAGGGGAATGCTTATGTAAGCAATTCCCAAAATTAGGACTTCCTGGTTTATATCAAGAGGAACATTTTGGTGAAATTCATCGGTCATTTATTGCACATTGGAAAGTTATTCACAGGACATGCTTTGTTCACACATATTGTGTGCCTACAAGAGCAAGATTAACCTACTTAGTAAGAAAACATGGATTTCAGTTCCCTGGGGCTCTAAAAAATACCACAGCAACAATAATCAGCACTCAGTGCTTTTCATTATGTGCAAAACTCAAATTCAACAAAAATGACAGATCGTTCTAAGCCCTTGATGCACATATACGCATTCAGAGCCAGTAGGTGAAACAGCCAACAATGCTCTGTCTAGATCCTTTACATATCCATACACAGAAATATTGATCTAGATAGAGTGTGGATAGAGTACTGTTTTAGACTGTGTCCTACTCCTCTCCTATTTCTAGTTGATTGAGGTCAGAAACATTCCCTGTCACTCCATGTTTAATTTGTACATATTGCCATGCTGAGTGGCTTCTCTCCATGCTCTGTTTCAGAATGAGTTCTCTTTCATTTCCTCTGACCTACACACAGTTCATTAAATTAGCTGACCTCTCCCCACTCCTCGGCGACAGCCTTGCCCAATTACACTGGCTGGAAGTGATCATTCTAAAAAGCATAAAATGGAGATGATGTTCATGCTGTTAACAAAGCGGCCGTCATCTCCAAAGTGCCATTCGGCCCCCAATGCCAGAGCGGTGAGGTCATCAGATACAGCCACAATATGGGAGAACAAAAGAGTGTTTAGGAAGGATTATTAAGATATTACTCAGACTTCTGATTTAAAATGTATCCAAAAATATGCAAAAAACGCCACTAACACATTGACCCATTTAACAATAATATTGAAAGAGAATTGAGAGAAGTTTCTCTTATTGCTTGATATGTTCTGGCACAAGAGACCTCTGTATAGCTAAAATATTTTGTCTGACCTTTAACACTAGTTTACATGGATATAGGTCCAGTTATATAACACTGGACATGATAATAGGGGAAAATTGTATTTGAGGCACTGAGCCAAACCCAATCTTTGGTAAATAAAGATCCTTCCAGTATTTTTTTTCTTATATTTATTAGTGTCAAATTCTTGAGAATTCATTAACGCACTGATCATGTAGCTCAGCTGTATTTCACTGATGTAGGAGTGGTAGCTGAGTTGAATGAGCTCAGTTCATAAGAGCAAGCTATCTCTGTGTTAGCAGAACCAAAGCTAGTTTGTTGGATTTTTGGACTGTCCCATCACCAGGTTTCCCATCAGTTCAGCCAGAGCCAGAGTGGGACATCAGTGTTCTCATCACAACATTATTACATTTCTAACAAAAATGGCAGATATCACAGGCCGCTGGCATGATCCCTTGACCTCAGTATTAGATAGTGTTTTCATGGGTGGAACTTATTGTGGCTTTAATTGGTAATGTTGCGGTCATGACAACTGGGGGCTCAGAATTTTTCTACTCAGAACCGCTTTTTCTACTTCCCACCTAAAACCGCACATGCAACTTTAGCTATTTGAGGTCAGAAAAAATGGATGCTCAGAGTAATCTAGCACTTGTTTGGCTACTGTATACAAATAAAAAAGCTCCTGAAAATATATGAATTAAAAAGCTGTTTGGTTAGTGCTCTTTTATTCATTTATACATGTAGGCTATGGCAATCTACCTTTAATATAGCACTGAAAATGACACGAAAGCACACAGTTCAATTAAACAACATCTTTACCTCAAAATCATCCGCATATCCTCATCAATTTCTCAACATAGTACACAAACAGATGAAATATGATACAAAGAAAAACAAAACATGTGCAACAAGCAGGAACATACCACATAATTCCTGCTCTGTGGGTGTCCCCTTTTGATATGATATTATGTATTAGTAGTTTGGAGGAGTCGAATGCTTGAGAAACTCTTGAGAAGCTTTCTGAGTGAGAATTGTGAGATGGAGGGAGGTTCATAAGGATTTTTCAACTTGGAAGTTCTCACTTGGTCATGAATGCAGCATAAGTCTGTCCTTGTCCAAACTTCTAAAATGATATACAGTATAATGCTGCATTTATGACCATCATGAAGTTTCCAATCTCAAAATGG
Organism: Colossoma macropomum; assembly: GCF_904425465.1. Classification (NCBI taxonomy): domain Eukaryota; kingdom Metazoa; phylum Chordata; class Actinopteri; order Characiformes; family Serrasalmidae; genus Colossoma; species Colossoma macropomum. The sequence continues at coordinate 24,671,269 of NW_023494803.1, forward strand.
GAAAAATCTATTTAAATGTCCCTCCGACTCATAAGTTCTACTGAAAAGTTCTCAGAGTTGTTGTTCTGTGATGTCATTTTAACATGGAGATGGCAATAGAATGAGACTCAACAGTGTTTTAAACTTTTTGAACAGACTTTTGAGTTTCAATTTGTGCATCATGTGTTATTTGTTTGTGGATAATTGTGAGGCTCAGCCATTCTCTGCAACATTTTGATAAATGAAAGCTGCATGCTTTTGTGTACATTTTCTATGCTAGACGAATAACCCATTCACTTTTAAAACAAATGAAGCATTAACCAAACAACTCTTTAATTCCAATATAAATGCTTTTAAAGAGTGTTTTATACAGACATACACTTAACAAGTGAGCGTCCTTTTTTTCTGAACTCAAATAGCTAAAGTTGCAGGAACGCTTTTAGGTGGGATGTTGGAAAATGTGTTCAGAAGTCAAGTCAAGTCAAAGTTTATTTATATAGTGCGTTTTACAACAGATGTTGTCACAAAGCAGCTTTACAGAAAAAATCTGGGTCCAAGCCCCCATGAGCAAGCCAATGGCAACAGTTAAAAAAAAATTAAAACTCTTAATTAATACATTTAAGGTGAAATTGGTTTCTTTCATATTTCTGTTTTAATAGAACTGCTAACTTTTTTGGGGCCTTAAATAGGAAAATCTAAAGTAACTAAATTAATGGCATACAGCGCAGAAAAGCTACTACCTCCCCTACCTCCATAACACATTAGGACTAATTACTATGTCACAACAACCCACTCATCCATTCATAAACTGCACTCCCCCTTCTTTCTCTCTCTCACTCCATCCCTTCCTCTCCCTCATTTTGTTCTGTCACTGACATCTTGTCTAACTCTCTCTTGGAGGCAATATTTTCTTAAAGGAATCCAAACAGAGTTAGTATTGACATAATGGACAATCTTTCAAAAGAGACACTGATTACACGCGGTAACTTCGTTTAACTTCCAAATGAATCGCGGCTAATCAGCGCTGATAGAGGAGCCCAGAGCAGGAGCAGGGGGGTCTGGGATGGAGATGAGGCGATCGTTTACACATCCTGTCTTAATTAGTTAGTCACACTGTCACTCTGTCTTTCAGCCCCATGGCTGAGACTGAGGAGGTTTGCACATGATTGGAGAACACGAGGTGTGATAGGCAAATGTTGCCTGAGTGAAATTGATTCTATATTTTCAAGGCACTGAAAACATGTTTGGTTTCAGGAAACCTGTATGTGGGTCATGTATGCTAATGTTACTTTTGCAAGAGTTTTATAGCATTATTATTAGAACTTATGATTAAGTTAATTGGGAATTTATTCACCTGCTGACTGGTATGTACCTTAGATCTACATTCTTTAAAAATAACTGCTCCTCAATAGTTCTTGGTTAAGATTTTTGGCACGTATAGAGCTTTTATATTATGCGTAGTGGTATGATCCATTAAAAGAAGCCAAAAGTGGCATCATTCCTAAGAACGTTTTGGCATCTTTATTTTCAAGAGTGTATTTAACTGATTTGAAGGAGAATTCCACCAATTATTCAAAATTTCTGCTCTTTTCAAGTTTGAACTGTTCACAATGGTGCTGTTAGGAACTGGACAACTGAACGCCTCTAAAAGGCCCCTCACAGAAAGTTAGTACTTGAAATGGTTATGAAAACCTTACCTGATGTCTGAGACATTGTTTTTATGATAGACTTGCAGTATGCTTTTGGCCTAAAATGTTTTTTTAAAATACATGCACAGTGGATACTTACATGAAGCGCATTGTAAAGGTAAAATAGTACCCAAAATCTGTGAAATTCCTCTTTAACAGTGGTGGCTGACTAGGATAATCACACTTCGTTTAAGATTTAATTGTGCAATATGTTCTGCAAACACTTTCAGGGGCCCAAGCAGCAACTATTTCCTGTTATAAAGATAAATGATTCATTTGTTTCAGCACAAAACGTCTAGATTAAATGTGTAGTAGAGCTTTTGATACAGAAATAATTTCGGGAAAAGGCAGAGAGGGACTGAATGCAATAATAAATTCACAGTTGAAGTATTTTCCTATTAGTGAATCACTACTCCAGTGTGTTGCATGCTTAGTGTTTTCTTCTGCCATTTGTCAGACTTAAGTACAGGTGTTGAACATCCACTGCTAATTGAACCAGTAGCAGTTTACATTGTCCATTAATTATTTATACACTCTTTGCAACAGCGATGAATTATTCATGGGCCTCTGACTGGTAATGTTTGTGTCAAGTCTTGCCATTACATAATTATTACTTTGATCTAATGTTAATATACTCCTGATCATAAGTCTGGGCCTTGGGAGAGCGCGGTGAGCGTATAGGTGGTATTTCCCTGAGTACCTCGCAGATGGGGGGCCGCCAGGGAGGTCAGTGCGGGGGCCTCAAGAGACTTGTGCAAATGATTGCTGTACTACGACGGCTCCCCTTGTACAGTTTTGTAGTCTAAATGTTTTGCTGACTTAATTGGCATCCTCGAGGGAGGCCCGGCAGCTGGCTGCCTGATGGCGTGGATGTTTAATTAGCAGGCAGGCGCGGCGGGGCAGACGGCTGAGCTGCTGGGAGAGATGGAGGCAGCGGAGCGGCGAGTGCAGTTACGGAAAGCCTGCTCCACACACTCCAAACTCTCTATCCCGCTCCACCTATGAAGTTATTTGTTTTGGAAGACGCACAAGTTTGATTTCCCCTTTCTGGAGACGGAACAGATGCGGTGCGGTTGGGGAGAAAGCAGGAAAGCATGACTGTGATGCAGCCGGCCAAGCTGAAGCTGGGCTCATGCCCCTTTCATGCTTTCACATGCAGACAGGCAGATACCAGCACCAGAGTGCTTTGTAAGAGCTGGCCTGATGTGTTTAGGGGTGTAGAGGAATCTAAGGGTCATCAGTTTCCTGTATGTCCAAAGAAAGATCACACGGCTTTTTATAAAGACACTGATTGTCAGACACCATTATATCAGATACCCAAATAAAGCTTAACCCCTTAAACTTCAGGCTTATTATTCAGTTACACATCTTGAGACTTATTATCCCCTACGTTCCACAGGCATCATTTACTTTTTTTAAGTGCACCACACTGTCCACATCACTTCTTGTTGTGTTGACAAAATAGTGAGCACAAACACACCATTCCTTACAAAAGGTTCTGGAGCCATCTGGACAAAACAGTAACTTACACCTTTATTTTCTTTGTACATTGTGTGTAGTGTAGCTTATGGAATTTCAGAGACAACACTGACTCATTAATCATATGGATGGTTTAAATGTGTAAATAAATATAAGCTTATCCCTCCAGACAACATGATGCCTTCACCTCTTTGATTATATATTTTAGACGTAAATACATCGCTAATGCAAGTTTAAATGGTCTTTTCTATTACCTATGGAACTGTTGGAGATATGCTTAGTTGTTGCCTAATTATTTCATCAAAATTCAAGAGAACTAATTCAACAGTCGCACAAACAGCAAACAGAATCATGGAAGCACGGAAGTATTTCTTGATTAGGCCTGAATAGTCCAGTTATACCATGAGAACAAAAAAAGAAAGCAACATGCAGAGTTGTTTGAATTCCTAAACAAGTGTTACAATGTAGTTACACTCATTGCCTTAAAAATCATGAAACTGGGTGTTCATATTACAGGGGGCTGTATATGGTCAACTGCCCAATTAGTCAAGGGTGTAACTTTGTGTTGCAGATTGGAGGGGTTGAACAGGACCTTCTGGGGGGCCAGCTTTTGGAGACATACAAAAATGTAATTACCGAGTCTTACCATAAGAATTCCACCCTGAAAATGCAATAGTTTTAATGGTTGGTACAATATGGTTAACGAAAAAGAGGTTTAAGACACTAGTCAGAAGTCAGTTCAAACTCAAAAATACTCAAAAATACATAAAAAAATGCATACAAATAAATCTTACATTTAATTTACGGAAATAGTTCTTTAAAACCCATCACATTTTTCTAGGGATCAAAAGTGGTTCTTCTGTGGTTCTCCTCTGAAGAACTTTTTTGGCACATTTATTTAAAAGAGTGCTAATTCCAGAGGCTTGAGAGGCTTGATTACAATCAGATAGGTAACTTAAATCTCAGGCAGCTGTGAATATTTGACTAGCAGAGTTCGTTCTTTGGAAATTGTGAAGCTAAAACCGTAAGTGTGCAGGTTTAGCAAATCTCAATAGCCTTTGACTTTGATAAGACAATACTCCAGAAATGTGCTGATGGAAGCAGAAATGTGAGATTCTGAAGCAGGAGAAACATTGGGTAATAATCCGAGCACCGAATCTCCCTCTATCTCAATGAGACAGGACACGATAATGTCGTCAATGGCCAACTTTAAACAAAGTTCTGTGGTTGGAGTCACCAACTGTGCCCTCTCTAGCAGAGCATCCAGCTTATGGTGAATATCTCCCAACTTCAGGAAGTACATGTGATCCTCTGAGAGTGTGAAGTGTGGAAAAAAAAGCTTTGGTGAGGAGTTTGGTGTAACAGTCTCTGGTGTGTGTGTGCCAGTTTGGGAGACTTGTGTGTGTGTTAAGGGTGTCCTCGATGGAGGCAGGGTTGCATGTGTGTGTTCGGGTGCATGTTTAGGGGTGTCTCTGCAGGAGATAGGAGAATGGGGGTGGTGGCTTGAAGCAGTCAGCAGGGCTTGGGCGGTGGGACATGTTGACTCTGCGCATCTCATTACTCGGCCATGTGTCTGCATAGTCATGACGGATAATGTAGCCAGAGGCTGATGCACGCTAACAGGAAATGTAAAAGTTACCGGCTTTCAAGGGTAAACAGGGCTCCTCGTCTTCTGGCAAGGTGGAGACAGCTGGGCAATTTATAAACATTAGCCAGTGAACAAGCGGCCCATATTAATGATGGGATCTCCATTTCAGGCATGTGTGCCATGAAGAGGAGTAGCCAAAACCCTCTACTGACCATGGACTTCATATCAGTTTTCCATGTCAAGATGAGATACTATAACTTTTACAATGTAGCCTCTTTTTGCGGGCCCACATGTGACCATTCTGTTGTTTAAATATTATAATTTAATTAAATCAAATAAGTTATTTTCCCATCACTCTGTTATCAGTTTAACTAGAGCACTGTTGGAATTCTATCTGTGAAATGTGACTGTGTTGAGCTGCTAGTGAGCAATGAGGGTTCAAAGGGGATGAAGGGGAACCTGCTGTGAAAGCAATGCACACCTTTCCACAAAGATGGCCGTGTCGAGATTGAACAGACAGCAGTAGTGCAGCTAAATAGCATTTAGACATGATAAAAACACTTCTATAAATGTTGACCTGCTTTCTCACCTTTGAAGACAAAAATCCAGTTCACTTCTGGTTTTGTAATTCACACATTTGTTTCAATATATTCCATCAACATAATTAAAAATGTATAGCTCAACTGAGAGACATCCTCAAAACAGGCTCAAATTATAATTTATGGCTACTGTCCAACACAGTTTCCAATTTTCATCAACAATATCCAGGAAGAGCAACAGCGGCTGCATGTTTAAACTCCTCTGTGATTGTAGACCTCTTGCACTCATACTGCTTCATGATGAATTGTTTTATGAGGAACTGGTAGGTATAAACATTATGGATATTAATGAAATTGCTTGCAAGAGTGCTCTGTTTTGCTTGAAAATGATATTTCAGACTCTACGTACTTCGGTGATAAACAAATTCACAGCATTTCAATAAGTGGGAGTATCTTTTATCAAGCAAGCCATCAGTGGGACATGCCAGTTAAAACCTGTATTTGATCAAGAGGGCTACAGTCACACATCATAGCGACAGCTGCAAACTATGAATGGTCACAAATAGAAAATGAGTTCACAGTGTTTAAAAAACTAGCAGTGCATTATTGACGTGTGACAAAACTAGTTAATAGAGAAGTTTCTGTGGAAGAACTTCCATAAAAATTGATGCAGCACAACATACCATTCTGACAATAGTAACCATTACTCTACACAACCCTGCAATCCACAGCATCGTTAGAGAAGGTCTCATCATTTGGGGTTGGGTGTTTGTAATTATGTTTTGGACTCTGTCAGTGAGGGCTAATCTCACCCCAAGTCTGTATAACATGGACTCCAAGTAGCCACTGAGATATCTTAAACTGCCACCTTCACATACAAACTAAGCTACTTATTCCAGATATTAGGAAGGAGTTTTTCTTCCTCTACCTTTCATGTGACTGGGGAACCTCTCCAACCCTTCCCAAGATCAAGCCCTGCCTCGGAGGCCAGAGGATCATAGTTAGCATAATTAGTGAAATCTCACCCACCACTCCAATCCTGTACCCCTCACTCTTGCTTCATTAGCTTCCAGAAGTCTATGGAGACCAGGAAGCTCTTTCAGACACCACAAACTCCCTCTCATTACATTCCACGAGGATGACCCTTTTTTTTTTTAGCAATTCTGTAATTGTCACCACCATTTAGTCATCAAAACTCATAACTCAAATTTTCTAACATTTTTCACTTTTCTATTATTTTTAAGCCATTTCCATTGTTTGAAGATGAATAATGGACCACTAAAATAATCCAGAATTACTTGGAATAAAATCAAGTCACAATAACTTACATTATAAGTCAAGAGCATTTTTTTTCTATTTCTGAGATATAAAGTTTTGTTGTGACAGCGATGATGTTACTCTGTAAGAGTCAGCACTTAAGTTTTGTTCCAGTGTGTTGGGTTTTTAGTTAATTTCTCTCTCTCTCTCTCTCTCTCTCTCTCTCTCTCTCTGTCTTTCTCTCTCTCTCTCTCTGTCTCTCTCTCTTTCTCTCTCGTTCGCTCATGTCTTTAAACACTTATCCATGTGAAAATCATTTAGGATCTCTAAGCTGCGTCTTATCCTGGATATGAGGGTAAAGATAGCCCACACTTTCCCAGGCAGTGTTGTGTCTTTACACTCCATTGCTCACAGTGCAGTGTGTGTGTGTGTGTGTGTGTGTGTGTGACAGGTTCATTTGCTCCGTGGAGAGTGGTGCTTAGGGTAGATGAAAGACTTTGTGTCTTCACTTCAGCAGGTCAAGCTGGGCAGCGCTCACCCGTGAAGAGCCTCTCTCTCTCTCTCTCTCTCTCTCTCTCTCTCTCTCTCACGCCTTTTCAACCACACTTTTCCTCTTTCACCTTTTTTTCTCACTTTCCCACTTAACTATGTCATCTGCTCAGACTCTGGCTATGAGTTAAAAGCAGAACAATTAAACTCCCTCAGTTACGAGGCAACCAGCCTCAGAGGAAATACAATATGTTGAAGTATCGTGTGTGATTAGTAATTTGTGTTTGACCTGCCACTGTAAACCCTGATAAGTTCAGCTTACTCAAACTATCTGAGGTAATGGTGCCTCAAAAAAATAATTTGTTTGAAATTATACATGGTGTTGAATATATGCAAGCTTTCACATTCAATATAGTATAAGTATACATGACACAAACTACACTACAAGTTCAAGTAACTTCTGTATGAGTTCATTTATTAATTTTCATAATATTGGCATAGATGTAGTGATCAAACTGAAGTGTAAAAGGAAAATAAAGGAAAATTTCAAATAGATTTAAAGAGTTACTTATTCTTACACCAGCTTTTAGAAAAACTTGCCAATGTCAGCTGTTTTCTTACAACCAAATTGACCACTAAGCAGAGACACGAACGCATTTATGACTAGGAACCTAAAACATGTAAAGTGCGTCCAACCTCATATATACTTATATAGAACATCTAAACATGTTGTTTCTTTAAAAACAACATCTGAAGGAAAAATAAGAGCTAATAACCGAAATCAACTAACTTGCTAGGAATTCTGGGTGAGTCCACCCCATACTCTTTCACTGCTTGTCTTTGTGCTTTTGTTCTTCTCAATAAAAGATTTTCAAAAAACATTTTCAACCAGACAGGTCAAACTACTTGCCTGGATTGAGTGATAACAACTAACTGAAAGAAAATAAGCAATTATATTATGTACATATGGTTATTTAAGTACAAATAGTGGCAGGGCTTTCAGTGTCTATTAAATTGAAAACAGCAAAAAATACAATATTTGATGTTTGCAACATGTTCTGAAAAAGTTGGGACGGAAGCATGTTTACCTCTGAGTTACACCTTTATTTTAGCAACACTTCATAATTGTTTTGGGGACTGAAGACACCAACTGATCCAGCTTTGAAAGTGGAAGTTTTTGGTGTTATCATATTAAAATAAGCATATATTTAAGTGTATTCAGTGTATAATTACAGTTGATATGGCAAAACATTAAATATCTTGCCTTTAAACTGTTTTCATTTAAACACAGATCAGTGAGGATTTACAAATCACTGCTTTGTGTTCATTTGCATTTCACATACTGGCTCATTTTGTTTGAATTTGTAGATTAATATTAAAATGATATGTATGATGCGTTATCTGGAACATCCTGTCTTGCCCTGCTCCTGTCTTTGTCTGTTTATCTCCTCTTGTTTCCTGTCCCTCATGTGTCTAGCCATGTGGTTTTGTTTTTGTTCCTGTCTCCTCCCCTGTCCTGCCTCCATGTTATCTGTCTCACCTGTCTTTATTCTGTAGCCCTGCCCTCTCATTAGGCCCAGGTGCTTCTTGTTTGTTCTCTGTGTATTTATAACCTGGTTGGTTGGTTGGTGTTTTGCTTTCACAGTCTCTCTTTTGGTTACGTTCATCTTCTTCATTTTCGGCCTTCATTAGTCTTTGTTTTCTTTCTGTTCTAGTATATTGAACTTTAGTGCTTTTTCTTTTTGTTACTTTTGTGGATTCTTTATTCATTATAGATTTCAATAAAGACATGCCTGCATCCTGCCTCTGACTCCCTTTTTGCTACATTATCAAGTGTTTCACTTGATTTTTGTTTTTATTTTTTATTTTGTGACATCACAACAAAATAAAAAATCCAAGCGGTTGATAACACATCATACAAGCTTGAAAATCCTAAAAAAAAAAAAAAAATTCTCATTGAGAATGAAAGACAGCATGAGTTACCTTCATGGTCGCACAGTGCCCTCATTGGGTTTGGAGGCCTCACAGAGGTCCCGACTGAAGGAAGGAGCTAAATGTGCCAAACACGGCCCTTTCAGTTTTACCATTTCCATAGAAAACATCTTCCATGCCTGATTTTATGTAGTAAACTGAGAAAAACAAGAATATCAGAAAGGGCAACGTCAGGATGATGTTTGTTCCTTGAAACAAAAGGACCTCTGCTGCTATCAAACTCCCATTAGATACGGGGAATTGAGCGAGCAGCTTGGTCCGTGCTCCAAACGCTAGGGTGATAACACTCAGCAAAGGCAGGCCAGGCTGCTAATTGCATGCCGAATATTTATAGTCCAGACAATTAGCTTCCGCCTTTTATATGCAAACAAACAGCCGAGGCAAGGAAGCAGAGAGAGAGAGAGAGAGAGAGAAAGAGAGAGAGTGGGGGGGGGGTGAGGAAGAGAGAGAGAGAGAGAGAGAGAGAGAGAGAGAGGACAAGAAGTAATTAAGATGCTGAAAACAGGACACAGACAGGCTGTCTGTTGTACAGTGATTTGTGGCAAACAAACACAATAATTAGCCTGTCATTGTAGGATAATGAAATTGGCGGCGTTTTTCTCTTGTTGCCAAGTGCCATCCGGCGCAAGGACATTTTACTTAGTCCTCAGCCGTATGGTAGCGAGCGGGGAGTGGGAGGTTTTGTCTCTGAGAGTTCAAAGGTCACCATGTGTGGTGTGGCTCCTGGGAGAGGTTATGGAGTTTGGTAGAGTGGCATTTAGTGGTAACATGAGGTCAGGGACAGTAGTGAGGCTGAAGGAGTGCTCATGAGTACCATATACACACTGAACTGGGTTTGCGCAGACACACACACACACACACACACACGTATAGACACAGCACTGTTCCATTCCTGTCTTCCTGCTTTTTTATACATTTTATTTTTTCAGTAAAGGCTTCTTCTCAGCAACGCATCCTTTCAGATTCATAGTGTTGAGTTGTCTTCTAACAGTGGAAGGATGGACAGAAACACCTGTGGATTGTTTAAGATGTCAAGCAAGGGTGGAACACAATTTTCTCTCAAAGATAAAAGCTTTAATTACTGTTTATCTGATGGTGACAGTTTTGGTGGTCCACCAGGTCTTAGGTCTTATGGTTATTAGGAGTCATATTTTTGCCATTTCCTTTGATAACATTGTAGCATTCACTGCTATTAAAAAGAGATACAGCTCTTGCACACGCCATGGTACTTTATTATCCAGCCGTTGTTGACCACAGCTACGCCGTACATAGGCAAAGTATTCTCATACTAACAGCTCGTTCGCTACTAAGCTCACATGTCTCTCTCTCTCTCAGCTTGTCAGTTCACGCACTCTAATGCAAATCTTCTTGCCCAGCCCTTCAGAATAAGTCCTTAGCTGAATAACCTTGTGAATAAATGCTGAAGAACAAATAACCCAAAATCAACATGCAAAACACATTCACTAGATATCAGCCAGATATCAATACCTGGATCAGGATTACTAGGTTACTTGAACACACTTTTCTTTAGTGTACATTGATAAAAGTCATTAAAGTTTGAGATGGTTGCTTTATTTTCAGCTGAGGAATGCAGTGAAGCATTATTGAGAATATAAAGTGATATTGAATGAAAATATTTGTGGCAATGTTGGCTTAATTATGAGCAGTGCAGAAGAAGCAAAGTAGTCTATGGAATCAAAACTAGCCTTCAAGCCTACACTGATATACAAATACACTGTTGATCATCATATACAGTTAATATCAGTTTACCTGCAAAATACTTCCATTTTATATAGGATGAATGGTTGTTCTTTTCCCTAATATGTCATGTTGCCATAACAGGATTTGTTGGATGTCAAGATTCCTTTGAAATAGAAAGATACACACCTTAACACATGTTTCCTGAAGAAGCTGGATGAAAGGGGATACATGTCACTATTTATGTGAGAAAGAAATGGTCTCTTATCAGTAGCATATGTGTGTGTGTGTGTGTGTGTGTATGTTTAAGTGCTTTCTTATCTGTGCGCTTGTCCTGCATGAGAAAGTGTGAATGTGAGGCCACAGGTTCAGCAGCCCGCCGGCTCTGTGGGCCAGGATCATTCTCAGGCAGCTGATTTGATATATGGCTGTGATAGGGGCTGGAGGAGTGCCTTTGTTCACTGCTATTGTTGCTGAGCTTAAGCTCAAACCCTCTTCATCTTCCTGACTGGCTGGGTTAATAACGCTGATAAAGCATCGCTTTGATAGAATCATCTCTGTGCGCTCGCCTCTGTCTGTCTTCTTTCTTTCTCCTACTCTCTCGTGCTCTTACTCTCGCTCTCTTTCTCTCCTTCTCTACTGTTATGAATCCTGTCATCTGTCAACTTCAGAACCCCCCCCCCATTCTTCTGGTCTGTCTTTCTTTCTCCATATCTAATACCTGTCAGTCAGGAGCTAAGAGCCTAATGAAGGGGGATGTGTGCATGTTCATTATTTACAACATGCTTTTACTCATGGTTTAATGAAACCTGGGACTGTGGGCTTCTACTTGTTTGTATACAGCTACAGAGCAAATAAGAGCTTATAGATGGATCCCTCGGGTGCATTCTACTGTCAGTCTACTGCGGTCAGCAGAGTGACAGCCGGCATAAAATACAACAATGTAGAGTGGCTAAGCTTTGAAGAAGTCTTCTGCTCCACACATACGCTACCAGTCAAAAGCTTAAGGTCATTTTCTGGAAACAAACAATGACAATATTTGATGTCACAGAAGTCAGTTTTGAAATATAGTCAGTCATATGCAAAAGTATGAATACCCCGGTCATATAACATGTTTTGTAGACTTTTTAACTGGAATAAAGTTAACACAAAATCTTGGTTTCCTCAATAATAGGTGTTAATAACAGGTTTTAAACACAAAGCATTAAAGTCATAAATTGGAAATAATAGATTTTCCTTGCATACCACAACGTATTTGCAAGTGAAACGTGGCATTAGGGAGGGTCTCTGAGCTAACTCAGCGTTGCTCTTGATGATAGGATAGGGTGGTGGGAAGTGCGGGTGAAACAAGGTATTATTGATTAATATAATAATTTCACTGCTCACCAGTGCATGATGACATAATCAAAACATCAAAACTCAGAAGACGTTTTAATGGCAGGCAAAAGTCACTACACTTTGATCAAAGACATAATATATGATAAATTGTGCTTAGTATCATCTGGCACATGAATTAACAACAACTTGACATCTATCAACAACTTAATAGTGAGATTGACTCTACTTGGTCACTATTTCCATTTTCTTGTATCACAGGAGTCATTTATACCTCATTACATTTAAAAGCAGACACTGGAACAATTTTCCAAATGTAAATTAACCCTTTAATGCTGAGGTAAAATAGTGGCTAATAGTGACTTTTAATCTTCTCTTCTTCTTTAAAAACATGATTTCTTAAGGTCATTGCAGAACTTATTTTGGTATGTAAAGAACACAATGTAAAGGCCAAAATTAGGCAATTTTTATTGTACATTTTTATGTTACTACTAAAACTATTATTTTGAGGAACAAAGCAAATTCACAGGAATATACCTCACACTTCAGTCATGTTTTATTGTTAGTCTGATTCATCAAATCAATAATAAGCCCTTAGCAATCTGAATTTTATTGAATGTGTGCACACGCTTAGAAAGTATCACAGTGCATCCAACAATAAAGGCCGCACCATGCTTCTTTTACACAGTGATAGAAAACATGGTAGCACACAGAAAGCTATGTGCTGATGCATGTTACTGCCCAATGTGAGCACACACTGAGTAAACGTATTAAAGCCAAAGTCTCAGAATGTTTCACTGATGAGACGTTAGTTAAGTGTTAAATGGAGTTCAGGACTAACCACTCTCTTACAGATGATTCTCCACTTAAAATCCTATCCAGTCCAAGATTTCAGGGTCCCTTGTGTCTTTCTACTCTACACTATCCACCTGATCCGAGTGTGTGTGAGTGTGTGCTCCCAATAGAGCAGCCTAAGCTGCCTCTCTCCCTCAGCACTGCTGTGCTGTGTATGTATGAGATTCAGTTCCGTTATAGAGATCATACAAATAAAGGTACGAGATAAGAAGTGATAGCTGTGCACTGGGATTGCTGGTAGTGTTTTACTGAGCTTTATCGAGAGTGTAGTAGTGTTTATGTATGAGGTTGTACAGCAGTGATGCCAGGATATCCGTTCTCTACAAAGCTTAAGGCCAATCTACTGAAAATCCAGGTTTCTCAATAAAGTCACTCTGAGACCCAACACAGACCATTCATACATTTCAGCTGCATTTTGAATAAAAGAAGAAACGTGTGCACAAAGTAATGCTCGTGGACATGGATTGAGCACACATACGCAACCAGAGGCCTACTAACATTCATAGTTATGGTTGTCCATATACTGTATGTGATTGCACAGCCCTCCTCTCCCTCTTTCTCACTAATCTCTGCAGGTATTTCTCTCCTCTGTGTTATTAGAATGCAGCCAATGTTCTCTATTGATGCATGTCACAGGCTCATTCTTTCATCTCCAACATTTAATTTACCGTCCTGTTGTGTGGCTAATCCTGTGTCGTGCCATTTCCTCCGCTCCTCAGATTGCTCTCTCAAAGCCCCTTCTTTTGGCCAGATAAAGGGGAAGGTAATCGCCATTGTCAGCCACAGATACACCGCCGCGGCCCCCCTTCAACCCCCCCCAACCCGAGCCCAAATGAAAGGGGCTGTACTGGCCTTCCGCCCCACTAATCACTGGCCTGCTTCTCGGCAAGAGTGGACCCAGCGGCTAGTGCACTTTCATCCTGAGAGAAGGAGCGAGAGAGAGTGAGAGAGAGGAAAAGAGGGAGGAATTGGATCTGGTCTTTTTTCCATAAATGCTTGATTTAGTATGATTTATCCTTTTTCAGTTTTTTACACCATATTACTGCATACATCCCATTAGTAAAGCAGTACTGTCAGATGGTTTCAGTTATGATGGCTGATATGGCTAATTTGTTAAAGTTATTGTGAAACTGCCTGTTTTTTTGGGGGGGGTGGGGTGGGGTGCACTGCTAAGTGATATGAGAGATGAAATATCGCTTCACGGGCTGTCTCTATTTGCACTTTAGTGCACTATTACATAAGTCTGCCATTTTCTCTTGTCCGAATGGTAAAATGGAATTCCAGAGCAATTTTGAGGGTTACTACAATCTCCCACAATGCACATGCACTTACCAGTGAAGACCTACATACATCAGCACTACATGATACATGCTGAATGTATACCAAAGTGAGTCTCTTGTTACTAAGCAGTAGAGAAACTTCAGTTACCGTTAACAGTAGCTGCAATGCTGTTGAAAACAAAACTTATTAGACTTTGGTGAAACACTTAAACAAAAAAAACAGCATCTCTGTAGTAACTATATAGTTAAAAGCTAAGCAATATATTTACTGCAAGCTGCTCACCGTATATCTGCACTTTTAAAAACATTTTTTAAATGTCTATATTATGTAGGTTAACTTTAGCCTTGCTCAACTAAAACTTAGCCCAACACAACTAATTCTGGCTTACTGATACAGGCTGATAATGAGTGTTTGAATTTAATAATAAATAGACAATTTTGCATTTCGGTCACAGCCATGGTTATATTAAAAGAGTAGATTATTTTTTGTGTAACAAAAATAAAAATGCTTCAAATGCACATACACAGCGAGATAGGATTAAATTTTTATAGCATTGTTCTAAATTTAGTTATAAAATACTTTAGTTTATTAAAATATGAATTTAAAGAGAAAATAACAATATAATGAGTAACATACACTATAAAAGTATATATATACTCTCACTGTGTGAGGGGGTGGGGTTAGGGTAGCTTTCTAGTTGGTCAAATCAAATGTCTTCATGGGCCAGCTTTGGCCAGTGTGCTGACCTGTTTTTAATACATGTAATTATATACTACGCTCTGCTTTCCATTAATTGATTTTTTTTATCATTATTTTTAGTTTCATAAATTGTAATGCCATTACTTTCAAAATAAGGCAAAATTTGACATGTGTTTGTGGTAGCAAATATTGCTGCTGTCTGAACTCCACTTTTGTCGTTTTTCAGTTTTTAGCATAATTTGAAAATGCCTGTTGCCCTTAACATTGTGTGTAGATTTCATGATGAACGGACTAAACGAAATGGCCCAAAATGTCTTGGAAAGGTTCCATTGACTTACATTGAAATTAAAGTATATTTTTTTTCTACTGTAACGTTACAATTTCAGAGATACCAGGTTTTGTTCAGAGAGCAGTGATATGTTGTACATATTTATTTGGGATTATTTCAAATATGCACCACATTCCCAGTTGTGTAACCTATGCCCCAAACATGCCCTCTTTATTTGCCAACCAGTCTTTCCCTAAATGTCATCTAACGCATCCCCTCAGCACAACAGTCCTCAGAAGTGCAATGGGCTCTTGAGTGCATATTGGCCCCGAATGCATCTCTTAAGTGAAGGGCACTAGCCGGATCTGGAGGCTACAAAAGGCTGCGGCGCTCTTCCCCTGTCTGCCACACTAACACCAGCCACCTCCTCTGACACTGCTCATTACAGTGGCTGCCTGTGAGAGGGAAATCCTCTTTGACTCAAGTGAAGGAGCTGCTTAATATACAAAGCAAATTAATGGACAAAATAGCTGTGTGCTGCACTAGTGCTCAGGGGTGGGGAGGGTGTGTGTTTGAGGGGGGTGTATGGGGGTGGGCAATGATTGCCTGTGATGTGGCCCTAGCTTAAGGTTGTAATCCCTGGCCAACAGATTCTCTGTCTCTCTCTCTTATGCCTGCGCAGAGGCCCTCGGCCAAGGATCACTGCAAGCTTAATTAGAGCGGGAGAGAAAGAGAGAAAGAGAGACGGAGAGAGAGAGAGAGAGAGAGAGAGAGAAAGAGAGGGAGAGTGGATAGGGAGAGAAAAAGAGAGGGAAAGATAGAGAAAGAGTGAGAGAGACTGCACGTAAGAGAGAAATGTGATGGAGGTGTAGCTAATTAAGATCATAGCTCAGGCTGAAATGGTTTAAATTGCAGCGCTACAGGAGTCGCATCCCCAGGGAAAGCGGGAGGAGGGGAGGGACAGATCATTGCTTTGCCTTCATATACTGTCAGAAAGAGCCACGTATCTAGCGTCACGTTTTTACTTGAAGCCAGAGGGTGGTTGACACAATGCCTCTCAATTCTGATACATTTACCTTAACAACAAAGGTGTGGCTGGCAGGAATAATGGGAACCTTGTTCAGTATCTAAAAGGTGAGGGTCAAGATCTCTTTACAGAAATGCTGAACACTCCTTTTCAAATCCTGGTAGACTGTTTTTAATTATGTGTGCCCACCCTACTCCATCAAATCCAGATTTTTACCAGGCTATGATTTGACTTTTAATTAAATCATGTTTTAACTGCAGTTTGACCAAAATAATGGCATTTTGTTCAGTGTTTAAAGGTCAGGGTCAAGATCTCTCTACACAAATATTGAACACTTATCTATTTTCTCACCCCAACCAACCCAGTTCAGATTTTAGGCAGGTTGTGATAGTTTGTTTGTCAATTTAGGCAATTGTTTTTAAACAAGATAAAAACTAAAATAAGTCAGTGGCCAAGCATTAGTGATTTAGTTATGTATTTACCTTCTTACAGCTCCTCAATATTAATGAAACATCTAACCATCTTGAATATCATTAGGTTTCATTTTGTTTACCCCTTGGATTCAATATGGTGTTTGCCTGATAGAGAGCCAGCCTGAACAGTCTGTTTTGACAATAGGGGAGCAAATAATATTTGGAATAGACTTAGTATATTAAAATAATGACTTATTTTCTCAGAATGTTGACACATATTTTCTTGATCAAGGTTTTGGGTTAATGAGACAAAATTTCAAGATACTATGCTGAAATAAAGAGTTATTAAATTTCATGAAAGAAAGCAATTATTTTGGGATAACAAGTCACTATTCTGAGAAAAGTCATTAATTTAACATAGTAAGTCAAAATTATAGTGACATATAAAATCATTACTGTGAGAATGTTGTCATTATTTTGACATTGACAATATTTTGATAAAATAAGTCATTATATCAACATAGTAAGTCAAAATTTTGATAAAATGTGTCTTTACTCCAAAATTGTCAAAATTACTCCAAAAGAAGTCAAATTTTTGCATACTGCTACCAGCAAAGAGAAGAAGAAATGCGATTTCTTTCTACTCTACCTGGCGAGAATGGACTTCCATATGTAAGAGATCCATTCAGTCATTTAATTCTATCCATAAATCCTATAATTCCATACTCAGTAACAGTTACATGTATCTAAGTTTGTGTGTGTGTATTTTGGCCTCCACTGACTCTTCCTCAGGGATCAATGATCTTTACTCTCTCACTATGTTATTACTTAATTTGATCTATTGATGAGATATGGGTGCAGTTTTGATGTGTATATTCCCTTTGGCACCTTAACAGAGGCTCAGTGATTTTATTTATTTGTCAATTAAAACATGAAATTGGTGGAAATTGGTGGATATTCCACCAATTTTACAACACTTCTGCATAATACAGTCACTGATATAACAGCAAACAAAGTCATTCAGAGTGGTTTGATGTAAAATTGCTCATTGTACAGATCTCTACTCAGATTTTAAAGTGGTGGTGATAGGAACCAGGGGTTACAGCCATTTTATTTGCTATGCAAAACCACCGGTGAACCTACATGTGAGTTTTTACATGTAATACTAACCGTAAAATAGTGGTAAATCTGAAGATTTAAGTTCTCTTTGGGTACTCTTCTGCGTTAGAATGTCCTGAATGTCCCGTGAACATAGTAAAAATATATTTCAAGCCAAAATATTATCTCAAAACTGTTGTAAAACAGTGTCTAAGACATCAGCCAATGAATTTTAATTATTTTGTATAATAGCTTTCTGTGATGTAGCTTTTAGAGACTCTTTGGACGTCCTATCACTTCCACTGTGAAAAATTCTGACTGTAAATTACTCTAGAATGGCAAATTTCACATCAAACCACTTTTATTGACTTTACTTACATCTTAATGAAATTTATTTAATTATGTAGCTTTTATTTAAAAAAGTTCAAAACTCAGTGACCACTGTGATGGTCATGTTTCAGAACAGTGGGTTCTACAACAGTTCAGGGAATTTTGTGGTTCAACTGTTGGCTTTAATAATAGAAAAGCATCTCTATGAATGTGAAAGTAACTACTGCTACAGCATCTCATGTGGGCACAAATCATTTAGCCTATTAAACAAAGTCCAAGATCACCTCCCTGTTTAAATCAGCTACTCTCAGAAAACTGACCTTTGGTTTGGGAGGATTTTTATATTAACAGACCCTCCTCTCCCCCCAGCCCTTTCTGCTTGTTGTTAAAAAGAGGAGTATCTAAATGTAGCGAGAGAGCTGTTATAGTATACACCCCTCACCCTCCTCCCAGCCACCTCTCACCTTTAAATCTGTCTTTTCATATTCCTCTCAAAGCCCCTTGTCTGAGGAAAAGGCGACACACTAAACAGGATCTTTGGGCAAACAAGCGAGGAGGGACAGAGAGAAAGAGAGGGCTAAGCAACAGGGGGGGACTTCAGCACACATTGTTCATGGAGTATCACTCGGGTAAGGAAAGCAGTGGGAAAAAAGATAACTGGCCTTTTATACTGTCCTCCGTCACATTCGCTTTTTCTACGGCCTTTGTTGTGTTTATGATACAGAAGAATCTGCTTATTTGGCACGTTCTGAGATATGACACATGAAACGGACTGTATGAATTATGACATTGTTGGGATGATCAAGAATGTGTCATTGAAGGCATAAATACACATTTTGTTTCCAATTAAAACATTTGAATTCTTTTTTCCCAAGCCTTATTAAAGACAATAGAAAATTCAAGCATGAATACTTCGTAACATTGAGACGAGTACAAATATTTTATATACAGCATTAACTTTGTTTACATCTGACAAACGGAATAGGATGGCAATGAATAGTAAGATAAGACAGGCATAGAATCAGAGTGAGTTCTAGGCCGTCTCAACATGTGGAATAATCAGATGTAAATTTGATATCGGAGATTAGCGACAGTCAACTCTAGACAGGCAGGCGATATGGCGAGACAAACGAAATAGGTAATGAGGCTTAATTATATGAGGGAGCCCAATAATCCAACAGATTGCCCCGGCAGCCATAGCTGTGACTGCGCCGTTAAAGAAACAGTCAAATGGTAATCATGCAGGCGTGAATCATAAGCCTAAGGTAAGCTATGTAATGCTGGTAAGACGGTGAGCTGTGTTTTATTGGTGCAGAAAGAAATCCCTCACACTATTCAGAGAAAGAATCGCAACAGTAATACCATTAACTTGCACTGGGGATCACCAAATGGCATTTAATTGCCAATAGTAGGCCTATTGTTTGGTGGGGGTAAACACAGGCTTGGCAAGAGGAGGGGTTCAAGTTAAAGGAGTGTCAGAGAGTGAGAGTCTGGCGACCAATGGCCTTTTCTCTCAGGCCGTGCGATGTGAAGAGGGATTTACACACATACACACACAGACAGACACACACACACACACACACACACACACACACACACACACGTACACACACAGAGCCCCCTCATCTCCACCTAAGCTCCAGAGTAACTAGCTTAACTAAAGTCTTCAGGGACGGTAAATTGGGGCAAAGTCTTCTCTTCCTCCTTTTAATACCAGATTTGTTCGACAACATGATTTGAAGCTTGCCTATTCAAGGTCGCTTTACGGGTTCAGAGTCAGGGGGCTTGGGGCTCAAGGCATTTTACCTCGCCCATATTGTGGGCCAATTTGGGTGGCTTTCGAATCAGAGAAGAGTTTGTGTATGCGATTACATTTGTTTTGGAGTTGGAGCGATCCATCTGCTGAGGTTTGAGGATGATTCTGCTTATGCTTCAGTCTCCTTTACTGCACCCAATTTAGAAGGGATACCTGCATGCAAGGATATTTACTGTTGTGTTGCTTCATTTTGACTGCCTTTATTATTTAAAAAATGCATTTTCCATTGGCTAACGATGATTTAAATGAAAATGTAGCTGTGTATGTTTATGCTCTTCAATGTTTACGTGGTAAATAATGTGTCTGAAGGGTTTTGTTCACCCTTCATTTTGACAGGCCTGTTCTAAGAAGGCCATGATTGGATGTGGGCTTCGTGGAGTGTTTGTGTGTGTGTGCTTGTGTGTGGTAGCAGCTCACTGCACACTCCATTGTCCACAAGTAGAGTCTGGGCAATGAACGGCCATCAGCAGCCCTCACGGCTGATCCACTTTGACAGCGCTTCGGGAGGAGGCAAGAAAAACGTTTTTTGCCCTTTCATTCTGAAATGAAAAAGAGTTTCTTTTTATTTTACACCCCTTTTTCTTACATCACTCACCCCTCCTTCCTCACCCCCCTGCGTTTTTCTTACCCCTCTGCTTTCTCACTGTCACCCTCTCTTACCCTCCTTCACTCTCTGTGCCTCTCTCCCTCCATCACTGCCTCAGTCTTACATCACTCCTGCAGCTTTCACTCCACTCTATTACCATTCTGTCTCTTTTTATAGCAAAGTTAGGAGATGACAAAAGCTCAAAAACAGAGACCATTTGTTCAGGCAATTCCAAGCTTTTAATTCCACTGTTGTACCGACAAGGCTTTATGACAAATATTGCTTTGATACTGGAGCGGCACCACGACTGTATTGGTCTACTGAACTTCAGACAAGTTGCTGATGTCGGAAATGCTTTCTTCAGCATTATAACAGACACGGTGTATTAGGGGTTCAGCTTTCAAATGCTGCTTTCTAGCTTCCAAAAGTTACAGCTTTTTTTTCCTGTTGTTTAAACTCTAAAACTCACAGGTTTATTCCCCAGTGCTACACTTTATCTTAAAGAAAAGCACAGCTTGTGTTTTACATTCAAGTTGCAAATGAAAAATGCACTCTAGGCAAAAACCAGAATGCTGTAATGAAGTGTGTTTAGAGATGAATGAGTGTGCTGTATAGTCACAGGCATAGCAAAACAATTAGTAAACAAACTGTTTATTATTTGGAAATATTTAGTTGACAAAGTGGGTAAAATCTTGTCTGGATCACTTGTCTTCAGTGAACCCTCTTTAAAATCAGAATCTGAGTTCACTCTGAGTAAAACCAATATTTTGTTGCTCTTATTCTTGTGTTCAAACACCAATATAATGTTCCTAAACCGGTTAAAACAAAATGATTTTATTGTTCCTTTTTTCTGTCTGTTGGCCTAATATAATGCAATAATAGACATGGAAAGATATTAGATCCAGCAGATGTGTTTGTATTGATAAGGACATGTCTACACACAGGCTATGGAATTTTGTGAATCAGTAAGTTGCTCCAACATATAGCTAATGAGCCCATAATTATTTATTGGAGGTTATGATCAAAACACGTCCGAGTGGAATGTTACACATTGTCAGTAAATTCCTTGTTTAAAAATATACAGATATGCTAGCTGGCTAAATCAATTATTTCTTTTATGACACATGATACAAACAAAATATACAGAATATACAGAATGTACAGAAAAGCACAGAGGATATTCAGAGCTCTTGTCCAGTTATAGGTCATGTTTACTGAATGAATATGTACAGTTGTATGCAAAAGTCTGAACACCCCCAGTCAAATGACATGTTCTGTTGATTTCTAAGTGAAAATTAATTAGCATATCTTCTCCTCTCAAATATGGTATTTTCTGCAAATTTTAGTGCATAAGTTCTATTTATTTGTTGGGTTTAGAATATTACAAGAATTATAACAAAAATAATAAAACCTAAAATATATAATGTGTCATAACCTTTGCACAGGGCACATTTTTTGTGATTCATTTTTTATTATTTCCCATTTAAAGAAAAAACCCAAAAACAACACCCCCCCACCCATTCCAGCCCCAACCCACACACACACACATGACACTTACAAACAAAAACTGACCATAGATAAAATAGGACACATGAAAATTGAGTTACGTCATTCACAACTTAAACTCAGTTTACAGTTAAGCGAGCACAGAGATTCTGACTTTAGATATTCTGTGAATCCATGTATCAAGAGTTCTAGGGGCAGCACTGCTTATTCTTGCAGATGATAGTTCCAGATAGAAGATATCCAATACGGTATGGCGCCAGTGCCGTATGGACAGGTATAATTGTGCATTAAAAAAAACATTTGCATATGACTGTAGCCCTAACACAAAAATACATAACACATAAAACTTATAAAATGATGATGAATGATGAATGAAATGATGAATCAAATTTCGAGAGACATAAAAGCAAAAACTGACATCACGAAAAAATAACATTATTAAAAAATAATGGGCCTCATTCAACAATATCTTCCTAAGTTTTTTCTTAAATGTGTTGTTGAGAAAGATCCTAAGAAAAAGTCTATCTCAAATTCATGACGTGTTCTTAAACCACAAATTTGTTTGCACTTTCGTGCTCTTCAGTGTGTGTAGATCCTATTATTTCCTAAGAACAAATCCCAAAAAGAAAACATTGGTGAAATTTCTTATCAAGAATGATTGGTGTATGAGGCCCAATGTTATTAACCAATGACAGAGATTTCAAAATGAATTGAGTTGTCTGAATTGAAGTTTTGTTTTCGGTTGTGTTTGTAGCTAAAAACAGTTTATTTCCGTTTTTTGTTTTTGTCTCTTGGTCAGATTAGAAATTTTAAAATAAAAAAAACATTTTTCTTAACTTAGATGGATATTCACACATTTATGTGAAATATTTAGTGTAATGATTATGTGAAATGAATGGTTCAGATGTTCAGATCTAAACGGTACAGCTACATTGTGTTTGACTGCAGTGCTGAATAAACAGCAGATAATGATCAGACACACTCTGGTGTCTGCTGGTGTATCATCATGAGCACTGTATAGCACCACTACTGCTGTTATTTCCTCCCTGTTTCACTCCAGTGGAGCTCGGGCAGGCGGGGTCCCCAGCGCCCCCCGGCTCCTTATTTGATGCAAATAACAGTCATCTACAATCCAATGCAATTTCTCATGGTCGCACATTGCCTAATCAATGTGAAGTGCTGTGTAAAAAAAAACATTGGATCTCTGTAATAGTTGTTTTTGACCGAGTCAAGTGTGGCTGCTAGAATTAATCCTGACCTGAGATTCAATTATCAGTGCCTGACTAAGCAAAGGCAGAGGAGGCTTCATCGGAATTGAGAGCAGCCTGGGTGCATGTGTGTGTGTGTGCGTGTGTGTGTGTGTGTGTGTGTGTATTTGATTTACATGGTACATTTTGAAATTTATCGCTTGAGTCATGGTGACAAATATCAATACTGTAATTGCCCCATAAGAGATTTCCTGAATCAATTAGTCCCTTCAAGTCCCTACAATGTTCTGAGTTACAAAAAAAGATATATTTGTAAATGTTTGGTGGACATGCCCTTGGTGGTGTTTTGGCATGAAGAACCTGCTTTAATGATGCAGGCCTTTGGGTGAAGGAGTTGTTTTTTCCATTTAGGTTGAAGCTGCCAAGCTGCCATTGTTTGTCATTCTAATAACAGCACTAGGACACATTCTCTCCCACAGTGCTCTGAAGTCAATTCACATTCAGCCCATATCACATGATCATGTACAGGATGCACAAGAGGCACGTGGCAAACTTTAGCTCAAAATCTCATTGCCACCTTTTAAATAAGCTCCCTCAACTGAGAAACACATGATATTCACTGAATGCATTATCTGGGGGAGGTGGTCTACATTTCTGCAGGAAGCAAAGAGGCCGTTGTTGGGGATGTTTGCAAAAAAAAAGCTTGTGGTAATATGCAATCAATACAGTGATGGCTGAATGGTTATTTATGAATTAAATTTTACATGGTATGTAAAGACTGCAAGTGTATATTGTTCTGCTGGCTTGGTAAGGTTGGCACACTGCTAACTGTTTGCCACTGCTGGTCCACCCTTGTACCATCTAGATTACTGTCCTGCATACAAGGTCTAACTAGGTTTTAGTCTCCTCAAACAGATTTTAAATGCACACAGACTTTTATTTTGGAAAATAATCTAAAACAGTTGTTACAAACAAAAAAATGCATAACTAGGCCTAATATAAAATGATTTTGTTAAAAATGTTGTTGACAATGACAATGGACTAGATTAGTTACAGCTGTATAAACAGCTTTATTTTTGATATTATTTTTAAAATTCTTTACTAAACTAATTTACAAAGGATGATGAAAAAAAGAAATGAAGAAAAAATAAGTAAAATGGACTGTAAGTGCAAAATGAGCGATGAAAAGTAGCATTTTGTCTAACATTCAGCTTAAACACCAGTGGGCCGCCAGCTTTGCCATCAGTGGGTCAACAATGGCCCACTATCCTCTTGTCATATGCACGAGTGAAACAGATACTGCATTCAATGAGAGCATGACATTTTACAGCATACATGATAAACATGTTCTTATACTTAAGGTTTAGCTCTTTATTTATTATTATTTGTACAAAAGGCTGCATTGGAGAAAAAAAAAGATTGGTCCGCTCCAGTCCAGTGTGTTTGAGAGAAATGCACAGAATGAAGTTTATTTGTTTATCATGCGCTGTTCTGTGTGTGAATTGAGTCAGTATTTTTTCCTAACTGTTGTTAAGGCATGTATGATCCTTGTTAATTGTGAGTTATTTGTTTGTAGCTGCTGTAGTTAGCGCTTAGCTGTTAGCATTTTGGTTACATGTCTGTAGAGCTGCTTCATGTTGTAGTGCTGTTAAATACTATATAGATGATGTGACTGTGCCGTATGTGATACGTGACACATGCTAGTGAACTTTTTTGTTGTTTACTGAGTTTTACAGGCACAGGCTTTCTCACACATGCCTATGTGCTGCTGCATCTGTGATTAAAAGTGCAGAAAGTTCTCTCCTTTGCCTCCAGCAGCTCAAACTGAACCAAGAAACTGAGAGTCTATGGCAAATGCAGAAATGTAATTGTATGTGAAAGGTTATGCTTTTACATCAGGTGTAGCTTTTTACAGTGGAATAATATTAGCATGATGGCAAATGTGTTGTTGTTCCCAATCTGCCTAATATCAGTGACCTTTAATACTAGTCCAGCTTGGTAGCGCAGCATTTTAAACTGAAAACTCAACATTATGTAGCAAATTCATTAGGTTGAACAGGATTCTTGTCAATGTTCTTTAAGGCTTCCAAGACTGAATCTGTGCGCAGGGCATGGATAAACCAACCGTGTGTGGTACCTAACTAGCATATTTGCTGTCAGTGTGGCAGTTTCAGGAAAGACTGGAAGGAAAACAATGTTCAGTTATATTTATGCCCTGTCTAATGATATTAGCTCCTAGTTACATTCATTTTACTGGCTCTATCTTGACTTTCCCAGAGTAACATAATTCATAACATCTAACCACTCGGGACTGTATGACTTTGAGTCTGTGCGCTCCAAAAGCGGGTAATGGAGAAGAGGATGAAATGAAGGAGAGATGCTAAAAGGAGGGAGTAAAGACAAGAAACACATGCTATGAAGTTGATCTTCCCTTCTTTCCCAAGGACATCGGGTACTGTCTCTTACTCTGTCTCTCTCGTCCGCCCCAACCCCCTCCCCCTTTCTCCCTCTCCCTCAAATACAAAAGTGGGCTAATGACAACAACATACACACGGAAAAGGCAATTTAGCTTCTTCTTGTCAAACTACTTTGAAAATAAAGGAATTTTAATTACGGGACATAATGAAAAAAGAAAAAAAGGAACAAAAAGAGGAGGAGAGAGAGAAAAACACACACAGTAAACAAAGCTGAAACAATTATCTTCTGGTGACCAGTCTGTGTTTTTAGAACACTCATTTAATCTTTTATTTACTGCGGAGGGAGGAGGCCAGAGAGAGAGAGAGAGAGAGAGAGAGAGAGAGAGAGAGAGACAGACAGACAGACAGACAGACAGACAGAGAGAGAGAGAGAGAGAGAGAGAGGGAGGAAGAGAGATAGGAGGAGGATGGGGGGTGAGAGAGAGAGTAGGGTAAAGAGAACAAGATAACATGCATATGTTCTGCATACCCTACCCTCATAATCAAATGACGCATTTTTACGAGGCAAATTGTTTAGCTGCTACTGCAGAGGGAGTGTAGGAGGGGGTGATGGGTGTTATTTGTTGTTGGAGATTGCCCAACAATTAACCCTCAAAACACCAGTGCATACAGCAACCAGGCTGAATTAAAAAAAACAAAAAACAAAAAAACAATGACTACAGCAAGGTAGCAGTGAGAAGGGATCTCCGTATCCAGAGACTGTTTAGATCTGGATCCAGTAACTGTTCTAGGTGGCTCTAAAACTTGAGTTGGTGGTAGAAGAACAGTAGCTGTGGGCTAACTGGTATTAGCAACACTGAACACACAAAACAACAGCTGTGTTTTGTATTTGTAACGTTTTCTATGTGCTGTTGTAAAAGTTATTACTTCCATTTGCTATATTATAACAATGTTATTACATATTTCATTGCAGCTCAATTATATTTACAATTGATTTACAATCTTTATGCCTCCACTTCTGACTTTTTTTTGTTAGTTTCAATGTCATGCAATGGCAATAACAATGACAATATTATAAAGGATGTTATTATTTCTGCAAAACCCACAGAAATACTTTTTCATTCAGATCAAATCATCATTCTCTTTTCCTTATGAACACAACAGTAGTATGGAAAGTTTGGAAGTCCAGACCAGAATTTCTTCACTTGTTTCCATTAGCTTTGGTTATCACTAGCAAGAACTGTAACTTTTAAGAGTTTAGTTAGAGAATAGGCCTATTTAAAATCTATTTTTTTACCTTATTAGCTTATGTCCATGGTGACATTAATCAGGATTCACCATATAAATTTAAAATGCAAATTTCTTGTTTTTCACCCATAATCTTTAAAAAAATGTAGTAATTTTTTGCCCCACTCTACAATGTCTTCTGAGTTTTGATTACAACACCGTACACCAGCACATGGAGGAAAATGATATTAACCAATAATGTCATGTTTCATCTCCCCCCTCACGCCACCACCCACTATCACTGAGGAATGCTCAGCTGGCTCAGAGACCCTCTGTGATACCACAGTTCACTCAGAAATATATCAAGCCATGGAAGAAAAATGTGTTATGAGTTCCGATTCACGCTGACTTTGACTTTGACTATGCTAATCCACCACTGAACTCCAAAGCACTGAATTCAGAACACTTTAGAGCCACAGCTCCCTGATATAGGATTAGTCTCATATATTAGGTTAACCCATATTGCCCTTTGTAGGCCTATCTATCAAAGATCATTAGCTAAAGCTTATACACCTGGCATTTTGACCTATTATTTGAGCAATGACCTCTCACTTATGAATCACTGTCCAGAGAGCCAATTCCAGTAGCCCTGGTTCCAGTGAGCTGAAATTGTGTGGAAGTGATGTGGGAGGCACTCTAAAAGGGCCACCATGCATGTAGGCCGGCTCTGAATGGCTCGCGCTGATTAAATGAAGTGGACGTCCAGTGGGAGACTGTCGCACAGGACACATAATTAATGCTATCACTGTCAACTACCCTGAATGAGACTCAATTATTGACACATCTGCCTGTATCAGCGCACTAGCTTAAATTGATTGCTATCAGCTCAAGGCCTACTCAAGGCGTTCTCGCTAAGAGCTGCTGACTCCTCTACCGAAGGGTGTTAAATGATAACCAAGGCGTCAGTGTTGTCCTTTCTCTGTCGCTCTCAATGACTGACATTTGTGTGTGTGTTCAGGACGGCGGACAAGGAGAAACAGTGCAGCGGGGCCGCAAAGCTCCATTTGCAATGAGGAGGAGAAGGAGAGGTGAGGGAGAAAATTCCATAGGATTAATTTTCTGTGAGGCCCCCCCCAATGCAATCCCCAGCCACCCCCGACCGTAACTTCAGCTGTGCAGCCCAGTGTTAAAAGGCCCAGAGGAATACCGTCTTTGTCATCCCGTCGATTCGCGGGGAAGAATAAGAGAAGTTTAATCCCCATTGTCCGCGGGTCTGGTCGGGAGGGGGGTTGGCGGCTGTAAGATGATCCAACCGGCCCCGCTAATCCCCACATACCCCAATGGAACCTCTCCTCCCCCCCTGCACACCTCAACAATGGCGTAGTCCTGACTGGGAGTTAGACCCCAATGTGCACGTTCTAAAGAGCAAAATGGAGTGAAGTAAAAGTTGCCACAACACAGAAGAATGGAGTGAAAGATAAGCAGGACGGAGGACGGAGAAGTCTAAAGGAGGTGTGGGTGGCACAGCACCTTGTGTCCCCCCAAAAGCTCTTGTTGCTCTTTTGTGGCTTCCTTGGCAACAGGGTATTCCACGGGACTCCCCCACAACCTCATACATTCATCCCCCCAAGTAAAGCTACAAGGGGGAAAAGGGGGAACCTCCTCAGCTACCAAATGGCCAGCACCCCAACGCCGAGCTCATCACACACCATGTTCAGCAGCATCAGATTTAGCCTGCGCTCCCAATGCAATAGCTTTTCAGCCTGCTAAAGTTTGGTGAAAGGCCTATATTTGCACCAAGCACTGCAAAGACGACTAAAGAACAATGTTTATAGATATTTAGGGTGCCTTTTAATTTAAATTTTGTAATCACTCCAAACATCCTTTCCAAAACTGCCTGGAGACATTTAATTCATATAAAAGACATCATGT
Source organism: Colossoma macropomum (assembly GCF_904425465.1). Classification (NCBI taxonomy): domain Eukaryota; kingdom Metazoa; phylum Chordata; class Actinopteri; order Characiformes; family Serrasalmidae; genus Colossoma; species Colossoma macropomum. The sequence goes on from NW_023494803.1 coordinate 24,699,976, forward strand.
CACATTGCAAAATGTAAAGGTTAGAATTAATGTTAATTCATTTCCTCTAAAAGTATCACCTGTTTATGTTGTTCAGACTGTCAATGCCATATCAAAACCTTGTAACACAAAAAAATATTCATTTAAAACCATCAGCATCCCTTTACATTCTAGCAGACATTAAATGACAAATGGAGAAACAGAAATGGTTCAAAATCACCTGGACTAAAATCTCATTACATCAATTTGCTGTAATGCGTTCAAATTATTATTTTGAATTTGTTTTCCGCATACTGCAAACTCAGTTCCAAAAAAGTTGTCTGCGAAGGTATGTGAAATGCTAAACAAACAGAAAGCAGTGATTAGTACATTCTTTTTGACCTGTATTAAATTAAAATCTTTATCTACTTTAATAAATTAATTGCTTTTTTGTAAATCTACTCTCTCTCTAAATTTGATTCCTGCAACACATTCCAAAAAAGTTGGGACAGGAGCATGTTCAGGGACACCCACGCTGAAATAAGCATTGGTGTCCCTGAAGAAGACGGCGCCTAAAAGGCAGCATGTGTAGCTCCAAAACGTGTTCAGCATTAACAGTGCTCTCATACATGTGTAAGTTACACATCCATCTTTCCCATAAACAATCTGAAATGGTGACTCATCAGACCACAACGTACGTTTCCAAAAAGCATCAGTCTATTTCAGACGAGCTCGAGCCCGGAAGTTGTTCACTAAAGAACGTTATTTTGAAACTGTTGGATTTTATGCCGATGCATTTTTGGCAAAGTGGTGAGCCTCGACCATCCATGCTTATAAAGGAGCATGTTCCTTTTATATTCAAGCATGATTGAATCACCCATTTAAAATGTTTTGAGAACATTCCACAACAATCCTAGTCTTAAATTGCCCCTGTCCCAACTTTTTTGGAACATATTGCAGGTTTCAATTTCATAATGAACACATATTTACAAAAAAAAACAATGAAGTTGAAGGTAAAACATTACACATCTCATCGTTGTACTGTTTTCATTCAAATTTATAGTGTCACTGCTTTATGTTCTTATTTGCATTTTACCTACTGTCCCACCTTTTGGGAATGGATTTGCATAAAGTCACTCTTTAAGAGATGCACGTTTTTTGTCATTACAGCAACAAAATGTTAAAATATGAAATCTTCTGAAATGGGTCAGTTTGAATAATACATGCGCTTGGTCCTTAAAAACACTGTCCTGAGCCTTTTAGCAGATGTGACATAAAGTGAGACAGAGCAAACAGAGAAGGTAGAAGAGCCATAGTACTAAACATATGTAAGAAGAGGAGCAGGAGAAGATAATGAGTACACAGAATGGGATTTAGAGCTGAGATTGAGAATGAGAGAAAGAGAGAGATTAAGAGTAAAAGAGAGAGAATGGCAGAGATTGAGAAGGAGAGTGAGAGAGAGTGAGATGACTCAGTTGGACTTGGGGGTATATATGCTGCTCTTCACTCCACCACTGGGGACAGCCATACACTGACAAATCTGATGAAGTAGAGAGATGTGGAAAAATAGAGAAAAACAGAGCCATGTGTACGTCTGTGTGAGAGGGAGCCAGGAGACAGCCGTTTAAAATTCAGTTTCCTGGGAGTGAAGAGGCTAATCCTGCCCTCGTAATTCCCTGCAGCAAAAGCAAGCACCCCCTCCTTCTTCCTCCATCGCTCCTTCTCTCCCTCCCCATCATCGCTGCTCTCCTCTCTCCCAGCTCTATTTATGCCTCTGTCTCTAACGTTCTCTCTCTCTCGCCCTGTCTCACCATGTCTCTGCTTAATCTCTCTCTGTCTTTCGCTCTGCCTCCTGTCTCTCTCTCTCCCTCTGTCTCTCACTTTTTGCCTCTCTCTCTCTTTCTCTCTGAGTGACAGTACAATGCCCAGGCCCTCACACGCTTATCTAACTCTAGCAGATGGTCGACTTGGATCAATGCACACATGCCACGATCAATGGCTGTGATAAAAAGCGGCGGGGATGGTACTTGTCCCCCCTTCTTTCTCTCCCTCTCTCTCTCTCTCTCTCTCCATTTCCCTCCCCTTGTGCCCACCCTGCCGCCTTGCCCGATTGTCTCTCCCCTCCTCACATCTGCATCTGGACCAGCACCCAGCGAGGGAAGGCCTGGGTCCTTCCAGTCCTCCAGAGCTGCCTGCTGATAGCGCCTGCTGACTCTCGTCCTTCGCTGATTCCCACTGCTCCCTCTACTTCTTCCTCTCCTCATCTTCATCTCATGTGCCGACTGAGCCCAATCTCTCGCTCAACATCAGACTTTCGACTCGTCATTAGATCGCTGTTCCACATCTCCGCTCTCATCTCTCTAACACCTGCCCTCTCGCTACAGCGCCTCTAGGCCCATTCCACACAATCTGCCCACATCTACAGCTTGCTTCCAGGGGCTGGCAGAGCATGCAGAGTGCTCCCCTACAATCTCTATTGCCCTACCTTTACAAGCTCCCTACAATTCACACTCCTATTCACTCAGATTTTGATCATATGACCTGCTTTAGTGTTTGCTGCATGTCGATCAAACAGCAAGTCCCATGCTAGTTCTCAGTGGCGTCATGCCCATTGGCTTTTCATGAAAGGTAAATTAAAAAAATATTGGCGTAAGTGCTAGCAGTGCCAGTGGGGCAGTTATACTGGGATCATGGTGACCATACCCCCTAAACCCCTTATATTACTGCTTATAAAATTTTACACCCATGACTCAAACCCTGTAAAAAGTGGAAGAGGCCGGAAGTTGTTTGAAGTGTTCTCGAAGGCTGATCATCGAACCAATTTATTGCATTGTTTCAATCAAAGTATTTATTTGAGCTGTATACAACCAGATAAAATTGTTTGCTACCATATGAAGTAACATTTTCGGCTAAACTGACAAATCACTTGTACTGCATGGACAGCTTTGATAACATTACAGTACCAACATGGTTGAGACACAGAAATGGTGGGTGAACAAGCAATTTTAGGTGTCACATTTTAGGCAGTAACACCATACTCATCATCCCCCTAGCGCACCAAGCTGATGCCAAGTAGAGTTCTTGGGCAAGGCTCTTGGCTACCTCTGTATCATGATTAAATTGTAAGCTGCTCTGTATAAAACCATCACTATTTTAAAAGAGGGCCAATATTTTTTTGCATTGGGGCCCATAAGACTCTAGTCACATCACTGTAAGTAAATCAATAAAGAACTTCACAAATTGTTTTTTGACATATTCCTATATACAAGGGGATATGTCTCCTCTCAGAACAGATTTTAAATGATACATAGTGACTGGGCATGGGCTCTTGCCCTTTTGTGCACCATCGTACCACCTATAATTTATTGTGTCCATCAGAGGGAAATTCCAAGTGGCCACCACTGACATTTGATTGCATGAATTAACAGTTTAATGTGTAATAACTTTGCTTTTTTGATTATCCATATGAATGTATTAAATCGCTATCTATCAAGCTGAATGTCAAAAAAAACAAAACAGGCAAACTATAAATAGGTTAACTGACCACGTAAAATTTCCTTTTAACAATGTTCAGTAATCGTTTGGGAACTGAGGACACCACTTGTAGTTGTGAAAGTGGATTTTTTTTCCCATTCTTGCTTGACATAACGCGTCTGCTGCCTAACAGTGCGGAGTCTCCGTTGTCGTATATTGTGCTTCATAATGCACCACATGTTTTCAATGGGAGACAGGTCCGGACTGCAGGCAAGCCAGTCAAGCACCTGCACTCTCTCACCACAAAGCCACATTGTTGTAACACATGCTGAATGTTGCATGGCACTGCATTGCTGAAACAAGCAGGGACATCACTGAAAAAGACATCACCTAAATGGCAACAAATGTTGCTCCAAAATGTGTATGTACCCCTCTGCATATACCATGACAGACACTGGCTTTCAAACGTTGCATTGGCAACAACTGACATGGTTCTTTTCCTCTTTTGCCTGAAGAACACGGTGTCCATTATTTCCAAAAACAATTTGAAAGGTGGACTTATTTCCACTTTGTGTCAGTCCATCTCAAATGAGCTCCAGCCCAGAGAAGTCAGCAACGTTTCTAGATGTTGTGATACTTTTCTTCTGCTTTGCCCAGCAGAGTCTTAGCTTGCATCTGTAGATGCTGTGATGAATTGTGTTTACTGACAAAGGTTTTCCGAAGTTTTACCAGGCCCATGTGGTTATTTATTACAGAAGCATGTTGGTTTTTAATGCAGTGCCACTGAGGGATCAAAGGTCACGAGCATTCAATACTGCTTTTTGGCCCTGCCCTTTAAGCACAGAGATTTCCTTGAATTCTCTGAATCTTTAGATAATGTTGAACTGTATATGGTGAAATCCCTAAATTTCTTGTGATTGTGCATTTAGAAATGTTCTTCTTAAATAGCTGGACTATTTGTTCACACAGTTTTTAACAAAGTGTCCTTTTCTGAATGCTCCTTTTGTATCTAATGTATACCTATTCACCTGTTTACCTGTGGACAGCTTCAAAACACCTGTTCTTCCCAGTCTTAGAGTGGTTTTGTCCCAACTTTTTTTTGAATATGTTGCATCAAATTGTGAATTAGCATATATTCACAAAAATCAATAAAGCTGAAAAGGTGAAATATTAAATCTCTCTTCTTTGTGCTGCTTTCAGTTAAATGGCTGTAAAAGACAGTTTACAAATCACTGCTTTTTTGCAGTTTTATTTGCATTTTACCTACTGTCTCAACTTTTTTGAGAATTATGATTATGGAGCTAGCTCATTCAATTCAAGACTGAATGTGTTTTAAAGTTGTTATCTGCAGATTGTCCTGTTCAGTAGAGATAACCAGTGAAGTTAACTGCGAAATCAATGTGATCATGATCACATTGATTTTGCAGACGCCTCCTGTCGTTAACAATTAAAGGGGACCTCAACAGATTTTGCAAAATTACTTAATAATTCAATTGTTTAGATGTAAATAAAATCATTCAGAGTGGTTTGGTGTGAAATGCGCCTTTCTAGAGAAGTTTGACTGAGTCAAAATTGTTCACCATTGTAGTACTAGGAACCAGATGTCGTTATGTCAACATTATGAATATCACCATTATATCTGCTCTCCAAAATGACCAGTGAACTTACGTGTTTTATAAGTTTTTACTAGGAACCAGATGTCGTTATGTCAACATTATGAATATCACCATTATATCTGCTCTCCAAAATGACCAGTGAACTTACGTGTTTTATAAGTTTTTGCTGATGTTTGTCTTCTCTTTGACTTGCAAGCCAAATTGAGATACAGTCTTACAATAAAAAAAACAAATGTGGGTATATGCAAAAACTCATTGTTAGAAGTCTGTATACGGAAACAGTCCAGTAAAACAAGTGAGCGTTACGGCGAATGTCCTGCATCAGCGTGCTAATTATTCATGGCAGAACCATCACAAACTTCGTTACAAGGTTAATTGCAAGTCGACTTCTAATATAATGGCCAACCAAACCAAGCATACCCTTGCAGCTGACATTGAGCAGACATTTCATGTTCACAGCACTGGCATATGAGGCTAAGCTACATCCTTGTAGACTCAAAGAATGACCTTGGTCGTCCTCCTGTAAAACTTAAGGGTGATTGTGTGTGGGGAGAGACCACACGAGCTCAAGTTCACTCCATCACGTCTTCTAGCAGAGCCTAACTTGGCACTCATAAGTTGCCTTTGCCTGCAACTTTTCCAGCAGACTGCTCAAAGTCCGCGAGAGCGCCAGCCTCCTCCTGTCCTCTTTTGGAGATTTTTAATTGGGCATTGCTGATGTAATGTGCCTCATAATAAGCCCATTAAGCCGTCTTTTTTTCTTCTTCTCTGTCTCTCTCACTCTTTCTCTCTCTCACTCCTATGCAGATAGAGAGCGTTGTGGCAGTGTGGACACCTCTGCTATTTATACCCCTCAAATCCTCATGAATATTTACAGGGCTGGGAGATGGCAGAGAGAGAGCAGGCAGACACCCTGACAAATAACTCACACTGGGAGGATTTCACTCTTACGGCTCCTCCGGAGCCGTTTCTCTCGCAGGCCTGCACCTCTACTCAGAGCTGAAGCACACGCAGCCTTTCCTCACTGATTAAAAGTCACTTCTGCGCCGTTCTGCTAGGATTAAAAGGTGTTGGATCAGCACACATTAGTACAATCAACTAACTAATAGATAAGAGAGAATAGGGGTAAAGGTACAATTGAGTGTTAAGGAACTGTTTAATGTGCTGCACCACTAACTTACATGACGTGAAAGTTTACACTCATTATTTGTCAGTGAGTCATTTCGGACATGGACTCACTAAGTGAGCCAATTTAGCTACAGCTACAGTACTACAGCAGTCTCTGGAGTGAGATGTTCCAGTTTAAAGACAAGAGCTGTGTCCCAATTCAGGGGCTGCATCCTTTGAAGGATGTGGTCTACAAAGATGTGTCCTTCGAAGGCTGCATAGCGATGGCTGAACTGAAATGAGATGGTCTACTCTACAGCGAATTTCCTGTTTGCGTCACAGCACTGCTGTTCCTGCCCTTACTGTTGCATCACAAATTGCCCCTCTTGTCAAGTTCTTTTACAATTCTTTAAGGATAGAATCAGAAACTTTGTTCTTTTTTCATTTATTAGAGCTGGAGATGCTTCTCTGTGTCTGCTCCTTGCTCCCTAAAAGAAAACAAAAGTTAAAATCTTTGCCGACACACAGGATATGTTGGCTGGTGAAGGATCCACCTGTTGGATCCTTCGTTGCCATGGAAAAGAAGGACACGTTTCTCGGCCACATATGAAGAGGCCTTCGAAATGGGACAGGCTAGTCGCACAGCTGTGATGCAACCTGCCTTCAAATGCAGCCTCTGAAGGATGCAGCCCCTGAATTGGGGCACAGATAAGAACCCAACCCCCCAAACTTTTGAGGGTGTATTTCTTTTGGTAGCTGGCAAATGCAAAAGGAAGACAGAGAGCTAAAGTTACTACTGGACTAAATTCATGTTTAGTTCAGCCAAACTCTTCACAGACTTGCTGCTTTCAATCGAAAAAACATGAGGTGATAAAAGACTAGGCTAGTAATGTTAGCAGAGGTAACAGACCATTAGCACTTGTCTGTTTATCTTTGAGATTTTAGACTGGCTGCTTTCTCTGTGTAAATTTCAAACCATGTCATTTACTATCAATATCCATGGACTTGTTATAGGTTTAATTTAGCGCAGTAATAGGAGAATACTGACTGGTGTTCTGTGGCTGAGACTCACATAGCGCTAGCGCTTTGTCCTCAAATGCCAGTGGTAACGTGTGCACCCTCATTAAAAACAATGGGTTTGAATTTTGGATGCCATGGGTGGTCATAACTGTGGTAACTATCTTCAAATCACCATTACAACTGAGAGAATGGATTACCTATATGACAAAAATGCCTTGTCAGATGAGGAGGCTAACACGCTAGGTAGCTACCTGGATGCCTTACCTCAGTTTATCTTATTTTCTCCAGCTAAAAGCGTAAAAACATCCCATTTTATACTGAATAAAGACAGAACAGCTGTTTTTTATTATTTTGTTTGATAACCTATTACATTTTTGTTAGCTTGATTGTATTTATTAGCCTATAGCTCAGTGGTCTGTCTAGTAGTCGATATTGGTTGACATCACAGGATTTCCTAATGGCTATATCATGTATTTTTGTGCAATGCATGCTGGGTATTGTAGTGAAAGAACACTGATGAGTGATATGAAACTATGAATTCTGTCAAACCGATGAGACTAAGAGATGTATTGCTGAGCTACAGAATACTGTATAATCTGACAAAAACATTTTAAATATCTATATCCAGAATGCCCCTTCAGATATGCTAGCTCCCCAGACAGGTTTTTGCCCACCAAAATGGAGCTTCACTCAGAGCTGGAGCACAAGCAGTCTGTCTACCCTGATTAAAAGTCACTTCTGCTCAGTTTTGTTAGGATTAAAAGGTGTTGGATCAGCACACATTAGCACAATCAACTTACTAAAAGAGAAGGAGAGAATACAGGGAATGTACTAGTTCAACATTTATGTTACATCTGAGAAGGAGACACGCTAAGCACTCATATCTTGATGAATTTGTTGCTGTGGTGGTATTTTAATTAAACTGTAAAATGCTTTCATTTCATTGATCAAATGCCCTGTTTATCTACTTAATTCAAATGGATTAGACGCTGATGCAAACATGAGTGTGTGTGTCTATGTGTGTGTGTGTGCACTACCGCAGCGGCTGGTCATGAGGCCTGGCCATGGTGTATAATCCTTGTTTGGGGTGTAGTGAGGCACAGCAGATTAGCTAGCCTGCCCCTCTTGCCACCCACAGTCACCCACAACACACACACCCACACTCTTTCTTCCTGCTCTCTATCTTTCACTCTCGCCTTCCCTCCATCTCCCATTCCTTCACAGTTGGAGCTTTATTTTTTTATTTTTTAGGCAGGGCTTAAAGATGGTTCAAATAAACTGAGACAAACAACATGCTTCCAGGAAAAGAAATAAACAGGATTTAAATTGATTTCCAGTGTTCCGGAACATGACTGTTAATTAAAAGTAAAGGTAATTGAGCACTATTTTATTGTATGAAGTGATTCCATTCATTTATTGCCAAATATGTGTTAAGAATAAAATACATGGAAAGTTTCTGGAAAGCCAAAGATCAAACAGTAGGGTGAAGTCATTGGGCTGATTCTGCAGTAAAAGGCCAAAGGTAATGGACCTACAGTGCAGTGGCAGCATCTCGGTCTTTAAATGTATAGTACTGATTCAATTGAGAGATATACTGTACTGTGTAATAGTTTAAGACCACCTTTAATTATTTTCCAGTCAAACTTACCATTAAGAATAATTTATTCATTGTCAGGAGACATTCATGGGGTATAAGATAATCCACTTAAATATGGAAAGAAAAACTAAATTAGTTTCTAAGAGTGAAGTTCACAAAATGATTAAGAGAGAATAGGACTCCCAATAACTGAGTGAGACCTGACGGACCACCAAAACGGTCACCATCAGATAAACAGCACTTAAAGCTTTAATTTTAGAGAGAGCAGAGAAACTCAAGCTCCACCCTTGCTTCAAATCTGAAAAATTCACAGGTGTTTCTGTTCATCCTTCCACTATGAAAAGACAACTAAACGCTATGAGTCTGAAAGGATGTGTAGCTGTCAAGACGCTGTTACTGACAAAAGGAAATTGACAAAAAAGAAAATTAGCAAATCAAACAAATACGCTGCTGGTGTTCTGAGAACAATGGACTGACCACCCCAGAGTCCAGACCTCATTACTTGGATCATAAGAAGCAGAAAGTGCAACCAACTTCTACGACTGAACTTTGGAGGTGTGGAAAAATATCCCTGCAGACTTCTTAGAAAACTGAAAGCAAGCATCCCAAAAAGAATGGAAGCTGTAATAAAGGCAGAAGGTGGAGACCCTAAATACTGAAAAAAATTATATTAGATTTCGTGGTTTAGGTTTCTGTGTAATTTTCTTTTTTTTCTTTTTTTTCCTGATGCCAAAAAAAGAAAAACTTGTACTTAAAGCCATGCTGACTGGAAATTATATAAATGAGGGGTGGTCTTTGACTTTTGTACAGTACTGCAGAATACACAGTGTCATATCAAAACCTTGCAAATCCATTTTTGTTTCTGTATTCCATTTGAAAATGCCAGCTACCCTATACACTGTCTAAAAATTTCATGGCAAGCAGACGAATAGAAACAATCCAACAAGTACTCGTAATAAAGTATGGTTATATTAACATCCATGTAAATTAATAACTTTTTTACCTTCTCCAATAAAGTCAGAGGAATGCTGAGTTAGGGATTCCTATGCTTGGAATTAAATACAGACTTACAAAGTTCATCATTGACAAAATGTCATAATAAAACTTTGTCATTCTTTGGTCTCTTTCCACCAGGCGTGCACAACTTGACTGATGTCCAGCAAAGTTTGGTAGTTGCCCTACTCAAACACACCCACTAAATCTGGCAATTAACAAATCAACTGAATCAGGTGTGTCTGAGCAGGTAAATCACCAAACTGTGCCGGACACCAGTCCTCCAGGACCAGAGTTGGGCACCCCTGCTTTATACCATTTATAACACCAGCTGCCCTTTACATCATACGATTATTCTATGTTTAACAGACCAATGGAAATGGTTTAAAAATTGCTTGGAATAAAATGTTACAAGTCCATTGGCCACATTAACAGATGTTAAGTTAGGAACATTCTTTTGTCCTATAAAGTTAGCAGTTTGGGAATAAACAAAAGTTTGTCCTACAACAGTGTAGAGTTGACTGTTATGGGAACAGCTGGCAATATGCTCAAATTAGGTGAACGAGTGTGTATTTGTGCGAGCTCGGATTGTCTGGTACAAGACACACTGAAAGCCATTCAGCTAGTCACCTGACCCAAACTCAATGGGAACCGTAACAATCCACACACAGACACACACACGCACGCGCACACACTCACCTCCTCACCCGTTTAATCCTGCTTAATTTGAGCACTAAGAAATTCACATGTGCCAGTAAGAACATTTAGCAAGTACACTGCCTCCATTTTGCCCTGCTAAAGTAAAACACAGCTTAAGCACTAAGCTTTATTGATCTCACAACTTGATAACGTGATTAAGAGAGCACGTGGGGTCCATTTAAAACAGTCCAGCTCCAACTCTAGATTACTGGCTATGCCACATCACTTCTGACTTGAGTCCATTAGAAAAGTCATGGGGATGTCTTCCTCTGTATCTGAACATGTGCTTGTTAGGTGAGTTTAGTGTGACTGCGTTTGCGCCTATGTGTGTACATTCATAGCTAAAGAAGAATTTTCAAAATTTGTGATTTGTAAATGCGTCACTCAACAGAAAGTTAGTCAGAATTGTTCACAGTGGTAGTTATAGGAACCAGACGTCTGAAGCACTTAACGCCACACAAAAATCATCAAAAAAAGTCATTAAATACCACTTTACTACCAGCATCAGGTATTGGATCTCAGAAGACATAAGTTTACAGATCATTTTAAGCCCTTAAAATTATTTAGTAACTACAGAGATTTCAATGCAAACTGGTTGAGCTACTCTTAGGTTATACAAGTGTGTTATAAAACTTTGAGCGCAGTGGTGGGCCCGGGCCATTTAAGGGGGTAAAGAGCAAATAAAATGGCTATTTTTGGGTTTTAGACATCACAGCCCCTGGTCTCTGTCACCACCACTGTACGGAAATCTGAGTCTTGTTTGACTTTGTTTACATCTCAGTGACTGAACTGTGAAGAAATAAAAAAAAATCAGTGGATTTCCCCTTTAATAATGTCTGCTCATCTCTCAGTGACTGTGTTTACCACAGAGCAAGCTTACATCTTCTGAAGCAGCATGGCACTCACTGAATGCATGATTTGTTAGTATGCCAGCTTCACTAGACTGACACCGCACACTGTGGGCTAAGGTGGCATAATGGGCTTAGACTGCTGTGGGCTATAGAAACACATTCACATTTCTCTTCCTGTCCAAATTTTACACCCATTTCCCCACACCTACACTCTGTGGGTGGGCAGACAGCTGTGAGAGACATGACTGTGACCACCCAGAAGCCGCTTGTTTTAAAGGTAAAAAAAATAGGCTATTCAAAAATGCACAGCATATTTCAAAGTACAGTGAGATAAGCGTTCAGGAAAATGTACATTTTTATTTGATAGACATCTGCCAGAGCAACATCAGATTTAGAGAATTCTACAGGTTATACTTTTTCTTCATTAAGCTGCAAGAATTATTATTACAATGTAATACACTTGTAATATGTGTCACACTCAGGATCCCCAGCAAAATATATTTTGGCAAAATAAAACTACAATAAATGTAATATATAATTTAATAAAACTTCCTGAATGGCTGCAGGAAATTAGTCTCCATTGTGGCTTCCAAAGAAAGATAAAGTTTAACTTTTTTTTTTAAATATTGTTATTGTATTTTATACATTATAAATTTATTATGTTACGTCTTTTCATTACTTAATATTTTTTAACATTTTTAAATGTCATGTTCATAAGTTTTAGCTTCATGCCAACACAGACTGATAACCTTTAGGAAATTAGAGAACTTAAAAATAAATTGTTCCTTTTAGTTTTTAGTTTGCTTTCTGGTTAGCTTGCTAGCTTGCTGTCACTTGAAAAGCATGATGATATGTTATTACCTTTGATTAGACCAAAATAAAGTTCAGACAAGCTGAACCAAATAGGTGGTGAAGCAAATAAATCAACAAATCAATAACATTTCTTTCAATTCAACAGTAATAAAGCAATGGTGTGTGATAATATAGCTGTATCAGCAAAAGACTTTGAGAGTTACATCTAGGCGTGAGAGTACATATCTAAATGGAAAAAGATGTCAGAAATCAACATTAAACTGTCCATTAAATCAAATGACCGCTACAGTAAATACAATAAATCCTAAAGTGCTACCATTTTATTCTGAGATGGCTTTAATGATGAAAGGACAAATCATTTTAGACCTGAAATTCATTTATTGTACTTTGTTTGTAAATTTGTGAGGAAACTCATTTTGATTAAAAGTGTAAATATTGACACACACTACAAATAAGAACTAGCAATGTCTAGCAGAAGAGTATGCAACTGTATTTCCCCTTAATGCACAGATGGGCAGACTGCTGGCAGAGCCAAGACACAGTCATACACACTCACGCACCTACATTATAATCCCATAAGCAGACTGTTAGCGCTGGTTTTTGGTTTGCCATTGAAAAAAGAGGTGCTTATCAGTAAACATCAGTAAATATCTGTGAATATCAGTAAGAAGTTTTAAATGTAAAGTACAGTAAGAGGGTGAGGTGACCCTTTGATGAATGGCAGATTAGAGAAAGGAGGAGTGGAGCTCCTGAAAGGTTTGGAGCCTGACCAAAACTCAGCATTAAGCACAGGACCTGCCACACACACATTCATTCATACAATCTCTCGCCCTATCTCACATTCACACACACATTTGAGTATTGTAGAGTCATGACCCACCATGTAAGATCGTTACAATGTCATATCGCCGCCTTGTATCTCCAAAATGCAGTGGTTGACAGTAATGAAGTAAACGTAATTCATTACTGTACTTAAGTTGTTTTTTCGTGTACCTGTACTTTACTTAAGTATTTCCATTTTGGGCGACTTTTTACTTTCACTCCACTACATTTCAAAGTTGAATATCTTACTTTTTGCTCTACTACATTATGCGAAATCTGTCGTTCCTTTTGGCTTATGTGTTTATAAAAACGTAACGTCAAAACGAAATAAGTGTGAAGCAAGTGCACCAATCAGGGTACAGCGCACACTTTGTTTCGAGCTTGTTTTGACCTGTTGGACATACCTACCCAGTGCAAGCATACGGTTCAACGTCAGTGCAGCAGCGTAAAATTGTGGGAATGTCTATGCCAAAATAAATGATGGAACTAACCTAACTTTGTGTAAATAGACCACAATATAGAAATATGTACACATATGCAGTTGTGTATGCTAGTTTATGTTTATGAACAGAGACTTACAGATGCAACATAGTAAAGGAAAACTCATTTGTGAATCTGTGTTTAAAGCAAGTTTTTATTACACTTAAATTTGTAACTAAGTTGCAAATAAATCTTAAACTGAAACTCTGCGTGTTTGCAAAAAGTTATTTCATGGCCACTTGGTTCTACCCAATGGAAATTGTTTGCCTTCAGTGTTTTGTGCTTGTGATAATTTTAATAGACATCAGTGACAGACTAATTAATGACATTCTATTAAAAGATTTGGTTTACCAAGAGTGACACTAGAGTATTTCTTTTAACTAAAATGAGTTAATGAAGCAAGACTCTTGTTGCAAAAACGGTAATAGAACATCAGAGTCATAATTAATCTTTTAGTACTTTTACCTTCAATACTTAAGTACATTTGATGGCAAATACTTTTGTACTTTTACTCAAGTGGAGGTCTAAAGGGAGGACTTCTACTTTTGCTGGAGCAATATTTCACCTTGGGTATCTCTACTTTAATTCAAGTACATGATCTGTGTACTTCGTCCACCACTGCCAGAATGGTAGCTTTACAGGATAAGGAAAAAACATACTTTACCAGACATTTTGTCCAAGTAATTTTGGCCTGTTTCTTTTGGTCCATTCATCAAGAAATTTACACACAATGTAAAGGATAACAGGTATTTTCAAATTATGGCAAATGTGCCAAAATCAAATGCATATATCTTTGCTGTTAATTTACTGCACATCTACTGTTAATAGCAGCTGCTTGTGCTGCAAGAACAGTATGAGCGTCTGTCATGAGTAAAACAGACAGATTGTGCAGACAGTACAGTGCTGACGGGCTTACTGAAGATGAAAAAAAGTATGCTCTGATGTTAAACTCCCTCATTTGGTGTGGACCGTATGTTCCCACCAGTAGCAAAGGTTCACTTGAAAGCAGACCACGGTTCAGTTGTTTGGTGCAGATCCAAGTATGGGTGGAGTGCTCACGTATGTCAAAATGGATCAAACTAAATAAAAGGTTTGATCCACACTAAACAAGGTAGGAGTGGTGCCCTTAGTTGGCCTCATTGCTGGGGTAAGTTTAAGAAGTATAGGTGGAGCTAAAAATAATACAAATCATTGACTGGTCAAACACAGCTGTGACAAAATCATCATACACCACCAGTCAAGTCAGATGGTAGCCATTTATTAAAAAAAAAAAAACACAAGCAAATTAGCCATTATTCTCTCATGTAAAATCAAATGCTGTGTAAAAGGTAAATCAGAAACTTCTCTATTGCATTATTGTTGCTATTTTGCTTTACTGCTGCTGTTAACACTAATGTTGTATGAATCACATGACCTTCAGAGAAACGTACCTACAGGTATCTGACCAGGGCATGGTCAGTGCTGTACCGCAGTGCCTGGTGGAAAAATGCCATTAGAGGCCAGCAACTGGGCCTACAGTGTGATGATGAGCTCTTTGAAGTTATAACACTGTATCAACTAAGAGATAAAAGATAACATATAGGCAAGGGAAAACCCAAAACAAAGTGTGTTAGTATGGTGTTATGATGTGTTAGTACGGTGTTATAATGTGTTAGTACGGTGTTATAATGTGTTAGTACAGGTCATAATGAGCCACCAGAACAGCTTCAATCCGTCTTGGTATAGACTCTATAAGTCTCTGGAACTGTTTTGTATTTGTACTTATTTGCAGTGGCCTTTCTTTCTAAGGTAGGGGTCTCCTGGAGGGCCAGAGTCCAGCAGTTTGGTGATTTTTCTCAAATTGAATTGGGTGTGTTTGAGTAGGGAAATCACCAAAGTGTACTGGGTTCCAGCCCTACTTGAAGATAACAAGTGGACCCCAACCATGCCAGCAAAATGCCCCCTTTTTAGTGTGAAGCTGGAGAATGTCTAAGCTCAGGTTTCTTGCTCTGGGTGCAACCAAGGCACAACAAAATATTTTAATCAACATTTCTAATATCAGTATTAGTAACAGTGATCAATTTAATCTGGTTATTATTATTAAGCCAAGTTAAAATTATTGTAGGGACCTGTAGGAAATTACTTTCATTTTGTATCGATCTCTGTGTAGTTATGGATGGACTGTTCATGCTGACACAGTTTGATCACGTCAACAGCTCCTCTTCTGTTTCTTCTCCCATACTGCACAAATGCATGAGCATCACGGTAATTGAATGTATGAATTTCCAACTCTGTCCTGTAGATCTAAATGCAAATGTTACATTAGGCACTGTTTTGACTAAAACACTAGCCCAAAGGTCTTCAAAACTGGACACTAAATCCAGCTCCCGGTCCTGGATTTTGCAGTGACTAGTAGGTATGACACTAGGTGGCCAATCAACAGTTAAATCAAGATTTCATTTAAAAAAAAAGGACTCTGGATTCAAGGTCTGGATTTGAAGACGTGCACTAGCCAGCAGTCTTTGTGACTAAACCTCCTGCCATCCGTTCCTTTTATTTATTTATTTTTCACCCCTTTGAAAAGGCCAGCTGCCCTTCATGATGAATGGACCAACAGAAATGATTCAACTTTACCTGGAGTAAAATGCTGCTGCATTAACGTACATTAATGTTAATAACATTATGTTAATAATGTTAATAATGCTATGAACAGTTCTTATGCTAAAAACGGAGTTACTGTTATTCTAACACACTGACGGTTCCAGTAACAAGTTTCTGTTTCAACAGTGCAGTAAAGAAATGTGAATATTAAGCAATAACTAAGAAAAAAAAACAATATGTACCTCAGCAGGCTGCATTAGCAGTGGACGGTGCTGCTGGCTGACAGTGATTGATGTGTATAGGGCTGGCATCAATAAGACTGTGGGCTTTGCTGGGGCTTGTAGCCTGGGCCGTCCAGGGTGGGGGGGGGTTTCCTTTAATTGAAACCTGTCGGAGTCGGACCGTAGTCCTCTCCCCCGCCACACACAGCAACACACACACTCCGCTCGCTGCTCCCAACAGCTCGTTGCCTTTTGTTCCGCAGACCCACCACCAGCCACTTCATTCTCCCATCTCAAATTAATTTAGCAGAAAGTAATTAAACCTTCGTTTCCACAACCTGCCTTGTGCGCAAGAGTGCAGCGCACTGAAAAGGTGTACGGGGAGAAAGAGGGGGGGTGAAATTAAGGCAAGTTGGTGCCAGATGACTGCTGGAGGTTAAAAATAATATGCAAGGCCAGAGTGGCAGGGGTTAGGTGCCTTAATAATGGAATAGCACGAGCTGGCAGAAAACGCTTCACAGGGCCGCATTGTTTTCTGAGCAGAGGTTGAGGCTGCTGAGAGTGTGGGCCTTTGATAGTAAGGAGCGTGTGTGTACAGTCAGCATTGTTTCCACCTGTGAAGCCATAATGTACTTGGCAGGTGATTTTTTCCTGTTTGCTTTCTTAAGAAGTTTATAGGAACCCGAAGTTCCACTTTATTTTCTAATTAAATGACGGCCACTGCTTTGTTGCTTTCACATTGCTTTCATACAGATTTTATGGCTTGGGTATAAGAAATAATAAAGGAGCATTTTTAAGGTAACATGAACCCATGAGTTATTAGTTATTATAAGCTGAGGCAACAAACCAAATATTAAACTGTCTATTGTTGCTTTCAAGAAGGCCCAAGCCTAAGCAGAGAATACATGTTTGCTTATTTCTTCTATGTTTTTTTTTTAATCTTAACAAATGACTTATGTATTAAGGACTGCACAACTGTTGCCAATTGAAGACCCTTGATTCCATTAATACTGGACAATCTGGAGCACCTAAACACATACATATACAAATAAGTATTAAACTGTAGCACCAAGTCTAATGACCCATTAATAGTTATATTAATACCTTAAACCAAGGATTATCTACTTAATTATGCTTTAGGATAACATCTCGAATCAGCCCCTATAGCAGATTGTGATTGTGTAACAGTGGCTACCGATGGGTCATTAGGGTAAAAGGATAGTTGTGTCGAGTACCAGTCTGGGTGGGTCTAAGGAATGGGTTTAGGGGTCTCGCTCGAGTTCAACGAGTGTCTTTGAACTACGCTGTGGCGTTGATTCAGACAGCCAAGGCAGGTATTTGCACAGCAAATATTTTAATCCCCAACTAATCACTTGGTTAGGTTCAGTGCATTAGGGGAGAGCTGAGGGGAGAAGGGGAGGTGGTAGCATGTCCTGGTGGCCTGGCACATTCCTCCTGTCAACGATGCCTTTGTTCCAAAGGGATTGCAAGAAGATTCAAACATGGTGACCCCCAGAGAGGCACCCTCTGAATGTGTAGCCCCTCCCCAACTCCACCCTAAACACATATGGAGCTTTGTTAGGGTAAAAAAACAACATCTATCCCTCACTAGGCTAATTTAGGGCTAAGTGGACAAATGCCCCACAGATCCATGAGGATGGGAGGTCAAACAATCACCATATGAATACTGTTCCACGCTCATCACTCTCTGAATGTACCCTCTACACGTAACTCAGACTTGACTCTCTGTATCCATATCCAGTGGTTCACCTCATTGGAGGAAGTTCTTAATCCTCCCAAATGTCCTATACATCATGAAATGCCATATGCCATAACCGCTTTCTGCAGGCCCCCTAGTGGCCATTCCACCAGTGGAAAGGAAACTAGCTCTGATATTTTAAATGAATTTAATGAAATAATATATTTTTCCAATTTTGTGACTCTGTGTTGAGCTGCTAGCGAGCAATGAGTGGTGAAAGAAGATAGGTGAAACCAATTAATACCTCTCCACAAAGACAGCCATGCTGAGATTAAAAAATAACATTTAAACGTAAAAAAGGTGTTTGCTCACCTACGAAGACGAAAATCTGGTTTGCGTCCAGTTTTGAAAATCATACAAATATTTCATTAATGTTTTAGAACGTATAGTTGAACTGAGGGACCCCCAAAACAGATGGAAATTGCATTTATTTGCTAATGAGAAAAGGCATAAATTATTTCTCCCCATGGCTCGTTGAAACAAGTGGAGGAATTCTGTCATAAATGCAGATTTTAAACTCAACTGATACCACATTTTGTGTTTTTATGATTATTTTATGATAAAAATAATGCTTTTGTTGTACGTTCAGTCTTGTTTTGTACAAAAAAAACTATCGTCAACATTTTTGCCGCCATGTTTTTGTCTTTTCCTGACATACAGACAGAAACAAACAGAAAGCTGAGAGAAAAGCACTCTTGAAACTGCTGATCCAGAATGTAAATCATATGCAAATGCAATTCATGATGTAACTATGCAATTACATAATTATTCAATAATAGTACAACAAAATGACCGTTAAGTTCCATCTCCTGACCTTTAAGTTCCATATGTACTCCACTGGCAGGAATATGAGCGTAGAGGAGAAGGCCACTTTGGCTCAGCACTCTTCCCTTTAAACTAAGCTTTTTTTTTGCCAATTACAATATTCTCAACGTGAAAGTTGTTGACAGAAGACAATTGGCTTAGGAAGACGGAGACGTTCGCTTGGTGCGGAGCCCCGCTGAGCGAGCTGAAAGAAGAGAGGAGGAAGAATAAAGCAGAGAACGAGGAGGCAGACGCAGGTTCGGAGTGGAAGTTGTAGATAGGGAGAGAAAGTGTAAAAAAAAGGAAGTGAGGGGAAAAAAAATAAGAGGAGAGTCTCCATTTCTTCCTCGCTGAGTACAAGGTGATTTTGCCAAAACCATGTGCCAGATCACAGCCCACTAACTGATGGAGAGGCACATGAAGGCAGGGCTGTGACAGTAGATATGCTTCTGAGGGAGATTTGAGGAGTGGAACTGATTGTGCATGTCTCATTCGAGCTCTTCACAGCACTCACCCAGCGGGCTTGGCTTTCAAAGCTGGTTGACGCGCACACACAGAGCTCCTCCATTAACAAAGCACATCTCTCTCACTCTCATACACACGCAAACACACGAAATCATGCAGAAACCGACCAAAGGCAGTCTCTCACCTTTCCCCTTCGCCTGCCTCCCTACCCCTACTTCCAAATGTCTATAAACGTTTTTTTGATTGCACTGCTCAAAATATGCCTGTGTACCCCAGCATACGTCTTAGGCGTGAGATTACATATCTGCCTAAACGAAACAAAATTAAACATCCCAATACTTTGCCAAATACTTCTATTCATTTTGAGGGAATTAAACCAAACTGGGTTGAGTTTTCCAAAAGCGTCATAGCCAAAGGATCTTCATAAGACGGCAGAGAAAGTGTCCTTTTCAAGACTCTCTCTAATAGTTAAGCATGCATTAACCTTTCAAACCCCAAGAGTAGTTATGTGGGTCCACATTTCAATTGGCCTATTGATGCTCTGTCCACAACATGCATTTTGTCTTTTTGTTTTTTGTAGCTACTGCTGGACAACCTTTACAGAATATGGGCAAAAATCCCATTCAACCTTATGAGAAACTGTGGCACCCAACAGCAAAAAGTGTTTTTTCCCCCCTAAATATACACATTTAAGCCCATTGAAGCTGGCCTTGCCCATGTGCTGCCACTTGACAACTTCTAGCGCTGCTTAATTTCTCTAAGCACCACTGTACACCACACATCATTTTACTATTACTGCTTAAATTAGACCCAGAATGAGATCACAAAATCATCAGTAAGTGAAATTTACACTGAGTAAGGTGGTCCTAGAGTCATTAAGATAAACAGACAAATGCTGTGCATCTGTTTTCACATCAGCTAATGTTACTCATTACAGGTTGTCAAGTTTTTTTCATTAAATCTAAGTCTAAAATGTACTTGACCTTGATGCTTATCAAATCA
The DNA here is from genome assembly GCF_904425465.1 of Colossoma macropomum. NCBI lineage: Eukaryota > Metazoa > Chordata > Actinopteri > Characiformes > Serrasalmidae > Colossoma > Colossoma macropomum. The sequence goes on from NW_023494803.1 coordinate 24,720,237, forward strand.
CTACAACTGTACTGCCATATGATGCTACATCCTGTGGCTATTAGAGAGCATTATTTATTTCAAATGATGTATTTTTTGTCGGCATGTGAAAGGTCATTTTTCAAATAATTTTATTTTGCATATATGTGTGTGTGTGTATATGTACACACACACACACACGTAACTTCAGTCATGTTGTTGTAGTTACTTGTGTTGGCTAAGGCATCATCATATCCAGCTAACAGTATTAAAACAGAGATATTCATCTGTAAAAACCTTGATAACCAAAAAATAAATAAATAATAACTAATTAAAATGTAATAAAGTAACCTTATTTTGTCAAAAACTGAATTGGTTGAATGGGATTTTGACAATGATACGTAAATCTTGTCAAGCCACGCAACAGTAACCACTAAAGACTGCATTTGTGGGCAGAGAATAGGTGGGTCACTGTAATTCCTCACTCTAGTTATAATATAACTCACACATTAACTTCAAACTAGTTGCCCAATATTTCATTGTAGGTAATGAGTAATAAGCCCTATGACTTATAACTAAAGAAAGTCTTATGATGACAACATTGTGATGCTTCTGGGAGACTGTGGCCTTCACAGCAATGAGTATGGATAACACAGCCCATAATTAGTCTGATGAATGACATAGCAGAACAAGTAGGGCCACTTAATAAGCAGTAGCACAGAATATCACAAGTCAACACCAAAATTACTCCTTTAACTGATCATTTGAAACAACAGAGAGAGAGAGACAATGAGCGTGAGAGTGAGAGAGAGAGAGAGAGAGAGAGGGAAAGAGATGGTGGTGGGGGTGCTGTATTGAGATCTCTCGGCTGGCTCCTGCTGACATTCATGCAAGAATATCACAGGCTCATCATGTTGCCTCTGTTTGCCCTGAGCTGTCCTCATCAACCCACACGTTTGCTGTATATTTATCTTTATCAGATCTGCACAGAACGAGAGATGAGAGAAGGCAAAAAGGAAAGGAGGGGGTGATGGAGGACGAGTGAGGCTCTCTTTCTCTCTCTCTCTCCTTTGCCTTCATCGCCTGGGGACCAATTACCTTCTCCCCCGACAGTAGCAGCCCCCCCCCCACTTCTCTCTCTCTCTCTCTCTCTCAGTCTATCTAGCTTGCTCTCTTCTCCTTCACCACAACAGCAACATCTGCCCCTGAATATGCAATCAACTTGTCAAGGAATGGGGAAAAAAACACATGTACAAAGACAGAGCTAATATTTACTGACATCAGATCTGTCTGTTCTGCTTCTCTTCCCATTGGCTTCAGTGACTGCTCTCCTGGGCCTTTAGACCACCATCATCATGGCTTTAGACCACAGGCTTGCTCTACCTCTATTCCACTGCCTCTCCACCACCAGGCCTGCGAAGACTTCAACTAATTAGAAGCCCAAATTGACCATGAAGGTTTCAATGTCAAAGCTGCCCCACAAAGGTGATGAAGGACGATTGGCTGTGACTAATTACTGATTAACTGCTAATTGGTTGGGCTCTATAGTCAAAAAGACCAGGCAGGCCCGTATTTAGTCATAAAACAATAGGGGAGGTCACAAGTTAAAGCAGTTGTGTGGCGCAAAGTTTTTACACCACTCACTACAGTGTTTTCCATCTACTCTTTTTTATGCAAATTTTAATATTGTACATATCGCTGTTCTCAAAAGAAAACCTCGTATCTCCAAAACTTTACAGGAGACATAAAAAAAACATATTTTATTTTTTTTTAATGTAAGTCAATGGAACCAGAATTTGTTCCAAGTAATTCTGTGCCATTTCTTTTGGTCCATTCATCATGACACAATGTAAAGAGCAACAGGCATTTTCAAACTATGTCAAAAACTGAAAAATGACAAAAATGAAGATACAAGGTTTTCTTCTGACAACAGTGATATAAAAAACTGGATAGAAAAGCCAAAAATTCATTAAAAAGTCTGTCACAAAAAAGTTTTTCCACTTGGGATGAGGTGGAAAAGTTGCCATATAGATAAACTGAGAAATGCAAAAAGCGGTGATGTAAAGCGAGTTGTCAAATAAGTGATGGCGTAGCAGGAACAAAGTCACATGCTCCATCTGATGAGAACAAACATGGCAGCAGATGAACATCACTGGCTGCATCTCAAACCGCACATACCACATATATCGATGCTGTCGGAACAAAACCTAGCATCTCCATTTTTTTGTTTTTCATTTTTTGACATAATTTGAAAATACCTGTTGTTCTTTACATTTTGTGTAATTTTCACAATGAATGGGCCAAAAGAAATGTCCCAAAAAGACTTGGAAAAAACTCTGGCTCCATAGACTTACATTAACAGTAAAGTATGTTTTTTCCTTCTCCTATAAAATTACTATTTTGAAGATACAAGGTTTTGATCGGACAACAGCGATATACAAAAAAGTTTGTCAAACCTGTACGCCAACAACAGTGCCATCACTATTTTAATCATATTACTTAGCTTGGCAGTATGCAAACAGAGACACACCTATCAACGCAACATCTGAACTGACATTTCCAGGGGGTTTAGTGGGTGACGGTGAAGCGGGACAGAGACTTCAGCCCTCATTAAATGGGCCACTAACCACTCCGCTCAGCGTAGCTGAACTGTTTGGGTTATAGTCATGTACAGTTGACAGAGGGCTGTCAAAACTGCTCTACTGAGACCTAATACTGGATTGAATCCCTCCACGCACAGTGAGTAAGACTCTTGAGCGTGTGGCGTGTGAGGTTATCTTCAGGAATTTGCGTATGAAAGTAGCTGATAGAAACACTGATTAATTAGAATTTTCTTTCAAAGATTTTTAGGAAATTTGCTTTAAAATTTGTTAAACGTTTGGATTTTGTCATTGTCAGAGAGAAAGGAGGGGCAGGGAGAGAGAAAGAGATACAAAGAGAGAGTAAGAGAGACGGAGAGAGAAAGGGTAGAGAGGAAAAAACACAGAGGGGAAGACAAGACATAAACGCAGATTATCCTTTCTCCCCCTTGGCACTCAGAGATCGCAGGAGCACTTCATATGAGCAAGAAAGAGAGAGAGAGAGAGAGAGAGAGAGAGAGAGAGAGAGGTACAGAAAAAGAGTTAACCAGAGAAAAAGAGAGAGGGAGAGAGATGGAGGTGAAAGGGAGAAAGATAGAGACAGAGTGAAAAGGAAAGAGGGAAAGAGAGGGAGAAAGAAAATTAGAAAATAAAGGGAAAAACAGAGAGGTAGCAAGAGAGAAGCAGAGAGAGTCAAAGAGAGAAAGACAGGCAGAAGAAAAAGGAAGAGATAAACAGAGTGAAGGAAAGAGATAGCAGGATAGAGAGGGAGACGAAACAAGGAGTGAAAGAAAGAGAGAAAGAGAGAGAGGGAGATGGGAAACAGAGAAAAGGAAAGACAGGAAAGAAGGGGACAGAGAGATAAACAGTGGGAGAAAGAGACAAGGAGAGAGAGAGCGACAGAGAGGAGAGATAGTGGAAGAGAAAGAGAACAAAAAGAGAAAGAGGGAGAGAGAGGCAGAGACAGGGAAAAAAGGAGAGAAAGAGAGGAAGAGAAAGACAGAGAAAAGGAAGGGCGAGAGAGAGGGGAGAAAGAGAGACAACTGAAGAGAGAGAGAGCTTGAGAGAAAGAAAACAAGACAGATGTAGGGAGAGCAAGGTAGATAGAGAATTAAACAGAGAGGGAGAGAGAGAGACAGAGAAAGAGAGACAGAGAGAAAACAAGAACGAGAGAGAGATGTAGGGAGAGAGAGGTAGATAGAGAATTAAATGGGGGGGAGGGAGAGAGAGAGAGAGAGAGAGAGAGAGAGAATTTGCATAATGTCCTCCACTCCAGTTGGGCCCTGAGGCTAGCCATGCAGGATAACGGAGGGCCAATACTCTTAATTCAATCTTGTGCTTTTTTTTTCCTAATACTTGAGAAATTAATAATTCTGGCCCCCGCCTCCACAAACCACCGTGAGCGTGAGCATCACAGAGCTGCCTAAGTTTGAAACTTTAACCCATGCAATTGATGTGGGGAGGCCCTTCAGGCAGACCTACTAATGAATGGATTGTGTGTGAGAGAGGGAAAGTTAAAAGATGGTCTTTTATAAAGTAATTTAAGAAAATCCTGTTAGCTGGATCAAGTACAAGAGTATAATTTCTCAAAATGGGGGAATAAGTGAAGGTTTTTTTCCTCCCTGCTTCGCTCGCACACACAGATAGGCGCTAGAATGCACACGCATACACAGCCTCTCTCGTACTTAATAACAAATTAGCTAAGTAAGTGAAGAGATGGTGATAGGAAATCAATTACACTGGTAAACACTGATGATTGTTTATGGTGTACGAGAGTGGAAAGGAAAACACACGCACGCACACAGATACAATCATACACGACGGCCTCCAACAGTGACAATCACAGCCAGCACAGACACACACACACATTCTACAGCACCTTCTGTCACATGGGTGCATGTTCGCTTACATAAATTCACATTCACAGAACGCACACACAGCACTGTGCAGATGTCAGAGACCACCTTTTATTTATTTACTTTCCGGTCAAAATTAACATTAAGTACATTTTTCAGTGTGAGAAAAAAGCAGAAACATATTTAACAGAAAATATCACAAGTCTCAACAACTAACCACAACATCACATTTTTCAGTATTTAGTGCATCTACTCTGTCTTTATTACAGCTTCCATTTTTATTAGGAGACTTGCTTTCAGTTTTTCTAAGAAATCTGCAGATATTTTTCACACCTCCAAAGTTCAGTCTTAGAATTTGGCTGCATTTTCTGCCTCTCACAATCCAATTAATCAAAACACTGAGTGATGTTGAGGTCTGGACAGTAATGGCCAGTTACACATAGTGCTGAGTTACTGTTAGGGTTTTCAGATCTGAATAAAGACTGGAGCTTGATTTTCTTCTAACGATGAAAGCTGATGGTGGCAGTTTTGCAGGTCTACTAGGTTTTGCATGGTTGTAAAGAGTCCCATTTTCTCTGTATTTTTAATCCTACACTCTCAGAAAAAAAGGTATGAAACTGTCACTGGGGCAGTACCCCTCTTGTCACTGGGGTGGTACCCTCAAAGGTACATCTCAGTACCTTTAGTCAGGGAACATAATTGTACCATAATCCATTGAAATTATATTTTTTAAGTTGTATTGACTCTACACACCCAGTCTCGTCTCCAGGCATTAGGTTATGAAAAGATAGAAATATGTACTTTTTACCTGGGAAAAACTTATTTAAGGTACACGTTTGTAAAATTTCAACTTGCCACATACTTGATGGCCATTCTGAATGGAAATTAAACAAATGAAAGGTTTGGTCTCTGAGTTTAGCACAGTAATGTACACAGATCTGAATAACCAGTATAAAATGCTGTACTGTATACCTATTATAAAGTTGGTATTGTCTTTAAATATGCATTATAGGAATATAATGATAATAATACTAATTACTACTAATAATAACAACATAAAGTCCCATTTTTTTTATCCATAACTTAAAAATTCAATTCTTAAACAATATTAAGTGTGCTTTATAACGATGCAACTGCTTCATCTACAAGTGCTCATGTTCTTTGTGATTTTGATTATAAAAGAATCCAGACTAATGAATCCGTAACTAAATCAACGTAGGTGCAGGCAAGTTATAAGAGCAGCATTCACTGCATTAGCGGTATTTTCAGTTGTAGGCCATTCATACAGAGCTTTGTATTGTGTGTGGGCATTTTCATCCTGCTGTTCTTCATGCACTAAAAGCACACATGGGCCTATTTATTCACGTTTCATACTTGAATAAAAGAATGGCTCTCAAACACACAGAAAGCTAAGCAGTAATAGATTGCTTTTATTTTCCACTAACACTGTAATAAAGAGAAGCACGAGTAGAGCTAGCTCTGCTTCTCTTTCATTACAGTGGAACGTCAATTCAGTCTCACAGAGAGGCTTCGTTATGAGACCGAGCTATTAGAATCATTTTACTCTGAATTTTACAAAATATTATCAAAATTCAGTCTGTACTCAGAGGCTCTCTTTTCTTTCTGGCAAACACACAGCACTTACTACACAATTATAAACAAACCTTGGATAAGACTGGCTTTACTCACTATGTAGTGAGCTCTTTGGCATGTTTCTGTATAACAAGCATGCAGCACTACCATGCCACCCAATACAGAAGAACTGCTAAAAAATTCCTCTGATTTTGTTTACAGCATTTGATGGCATGCTATATCTGAAGAAATGTAGTGTTGTGATTCCGAAGTGCATCACGAGACGAATGAAAGGGCCCCATTTTCGATGGATACCATAATTTTAGTTATTAAATTTTGCAAGCGTTCTGCATTTTATTATTCTCGGTTAAGTGAGAGACGTAATGTAGGAGAGAGCGAGGTACAACCTAACAGTTTTAAATATTTGCTTAATAATTTTGCAAGTATTTGAGCAACGTTTATCCTTTTTTCATACAATAAACCAACACATATCTGCTACAAGTGAATACATAAATTCATAAATACTTACAAATATATACATCAAAATAAATATAATTAGAGAAAAGACAGTGTGTCAATTGCGGCAAATTTATTTTTTCACCCACTAACTAAGCTAATATCAACACAATATGTATGAAATGAACTGTATTTTGTTTATTCTGTAGTGCACTTTTAAAGAATCTGTGCATAAAAATTTCCAAACAATTCCAAACATCTCCCTCGTTTACCTTTTGTGGCTTATAACTAATTACCATGTGAGGGCTGTACTTTACCCTGGTTAGCTCTCACTATGAGTTGGTTGTATGCTTCAAAATGGTGCTATTTTAAGGCATCAAGAGGGTGAATAAAATATTAGGAGTGAAATGTGCGATTTAAGCACACAACAAAGTAAGGGTGAATCTCAAGAAATACCTGATTGATTGATGTGAAACAACTGCAGATGATGAATAAGAAGATAAAAGAAAAGCATGTTCTACTGGAACCTGTTCAGTTGTATAAAATATATGTTACCTTTGACTCTGTGTTAGTTGGTTTCCTGCTCTCCCCAATAAAAAATCCTACTGATAATATTAAAAAGTAAAATGTTCTCTCTAACCTATTGGTAGCTAGTGAAGATTCTTTCTCTGGATAGACAAAGCACTTTTTGTAAGTCGCTCTGGATAAGAGCGTCTGCTAAATGATGTAAATGTAAATGTAAAATGTAAGTGTCTGAGTGTGTGTGTGAGCAGTTAACTTATGTTTTTTGGATTGTTACCAAAGAAAACCTTTGCTGAGTGGCTAGATCTTAGAGCTGATTTGTCCCTGTTTGGAAAGGCCTATTTTATGATTCTAACGTTACTGAACTAATGTGCATAGACTGAATCTGCACGTCACGTTTGTGCAGTAAGCAAGTGATATTTGTTATATTACAGTTTGCATTATTCTCAGAAAGTGTTAATTCATTGATTGAGCTGCATGAATCGTAACATTGTAATCTGCAGTGTTATTTTCAGGTTCTTGGTGAAGTTCCATATATGTTATCACAAAATGTTGTGATTGCAAATGCCTCATTAAGTTAATGCTAATTTGGTCTCCAGCTAATCGTTCTCTCTTTCTGTGAATGTATGTTTGTGCCCGTGTGTGTGTGTGTGTGTGTCGTGTGCCATCTCCAGTGCTTGAGGGGAATAATGAGAGACACTGAAGTGGATGGATGGCAAAGACTGACTTGACAGACACACACACACATCCTCAGTTCTGGCAGATACATACAAACATTCCTGATTTCTAATCTCTCTCTCTGTATTTATCTAATTCTCATCATTCTCTCTCTCTCTCCTCTCTCTCAGTGCCACCCCTTTACTCTGCCTCCTTTCTAAATTTTCCTCTCTCCTCTCAGCTCTTTCTCTCTATCTCCTATTTCCCTTTTTGTTCTCTCTCTCTCTCTCTTTCCCTCTCTCTGCATCTCTTACAAAGGCAGCAGGCAGCATGCCTCCCCTGAAAATGAGGCCACGCACGGCAAGTATGCAAATGAAAGCAGTGCTCGTGGATTAGAATGGGACACCATATACCCTAAATCATGATTGTCAATCATGGTGAGGGATTAAGGGATACGGGCTTATAGACCTAAAAAAGCAACACTTCCCCCCCGGGCGCACTCCCATTGTGAAGAGCTGAGAGGAAGAGAGGGCTCGTTGAGGGAAAGGCTGGCTGCTTTAGAGCACTACTGCCCTCTACCTGCTGCACAAGGGTGCTGCACATATATTCAGTCATGTTTCCCCAGTTAACACACCAATACGCTCTCTGTTTTTATTGTGAAGCTTGAGTTACTGTTTTTCTGTTTAATTGCATATAGACTCATCCTGCACTTTGCCTTTTTTTCAGCTTGACTTCATGAAGTCAGGACAGGTCAGAGGTCAAAAGGCCAGTATGTGACACTGTTCCACTGAATGCTAAGTCACAGTGTCAGGTGAACAAATGCACAATGAGATGGACTTCTGTATAGTCTCAGACTCAAGAAGCGTTTCAGCAGAGAGTCTGTATAATTGGCTAATTTCTTGGAAGCTAGTCTGGATTATTTTACACAGTCAATGAAAGTCTTTTTTATAGTAAGGTTAGGTTTGGGTAACTGGCTCTGGGAGGATAATGTAGCCTAAGATTAGGCTTAATGTCTCCAAAACAGCTCAATGAGTTGGATTATCATGGTCCACTGCGCATTTGATAGCATTCTTACACTTTCCCTGGATTAAAAGTAGGTATTAAAGTAGTAAAAACACACTGAAAGGTAAATATTCAAGCATTAATATATGAGGATCTTTGTTTACACAAAACACAACCTACATCTGTGATGGGTTTTGCTATGAAAACACTGACCTACCTCACAGGATAGAGTACCTCCAAACACTGCCTTTAAAAAAAAATGTTTACCACTTATTGAATATATTTGCTGCCATTAGTTTACAGTGATTGTACTTCTTATTGGTCACTAAGGTAACAATGCCTTACAATGAACAGTTAACTTGGGCAGAATGCACACACTGTGAAATGCTGTACTAAATTTAGGGATGCGCTGATATGGGACTTGTAGACCAATGCAGATATCCAATATTTTTCAAGTACATATCTGCTGATACTGATGCCAACACATATAAATGCATAAAATGTAGAAGCTGGGGCTAAACCCACCAGGATTAACATTACCAAAGAAATCTAACTCATTTTCAGATGGTTACAAATGCAGTAAAATACATAAAAACAGACAGTTTAGCTCATCCAGAGTACAATAAATGTATCATCAAATATCAGTTAGACATATTGACATGATTCTGTTATCATAGTAGAGGTGGGCAATAAGGCAAAACATACTGAAGTATATGATATTTTGCCATATTGCCCACCTCTACTATATCAGAATCATATCGGTCGAATCTAAAATTGTCAGATGTCAGTATTTTGTTTTAAGCAAATATTTGCTGACACCAATATGTTTCTAGTATCATAGTAGAGGTGGGTGACATGGCCAAATGTCATATCATGATACTTCAGTATTTTACGATACACAATATGTCACAATATTTATTTTTCTGACATCTCATAAGAACAGACAAAGTAAGCGCACATTTTAAAAACACCATCTAAAACTACGAATTAAATTATTTGTATTCAACATTGTGCCGCACTAAATCCAATTAAACAGGACTGATTTTACTCTCTTTCTAATCAAACATGCTGTTGTTAAGTGGTTTTAAGTACTGATGATATCCACGATATTCTAAGGAAAGCATACTGTGATTTACTGTGATGTAATTTATCATGATAATGATAAATATTGTCATATTGCCCAGCTCTAAATCATGATGCATCCCTAAATAAAAAATAAAAAGAAAACAAGTAAAAACAAGAGTTGCCATAGACTTACCAGCGGGCAAAGACATGAATAAAGGGCAAAGGGCAACATCTGTACAACAGCAGGTGACAAGCAGAGGGTTGGCACACACATCCCACAAAGACCTAATTAGCAACGCTGAAATGACAGACATAAACACTCACTACATGGAGTCTAATGATGGGCCACAATAAAGCTTGTGAATGTGCTCAAGTACAGGGCCTTTACAATCCATTGCAGCCTTTATTTTAAATAACCTGTACCTGCAAGGCCCACTATAGTGCAATCTTGTGTGAAAGCACAAACACATATCCACACACTCCCCCCAGAAAATAAAAAAAAAAAACACTAATTGATAGAAGCCCATCGGCAGACCAAAAGACCAAGTGCTAATCGTTCAGCATCATTAGGTGAAGATTTAGCTTAAAAGCTTTTAGCTGGCATTAAGCAAAGCTGCTGTTGACATGGATTGACTGCTGTAATGCTGTATTGTCACTGCTCCAGGAGGCAGAGGGAGGGCCATTTGAGAGAGTGATGCGCTCAAGCTCGGATTTGTGGGCTGCTAGAACCACTGGAGGGGATTGGAGGCAGGGTGGACCAAACGCACCACCATGGGATTGCAATAACAGCTCTAACAACGTCATTACTGTGTAATTACTATTAATGTGTGCGTAGGCACCCACCCCCTGGATAAACGATGCTCAGTTAAGTGCTGATGAACTTCCAGCAAGACTCGTACTAAGTGCACAAGTCGTCCTGGATTCACTGCTGAAGCTCGTCCAATCAATCAATCTTCAGACTGGGGTGCTGATTAAAAAAATTAAATAAATAAACTGTGGAAGAGAGCAAAGAGATAACGTCTGGAAGGATTTAAAGTAACACTGAGGGAAAACTCCACTCCACAGGGAGTCTAGGCCAGGATGGGGCATCCATAAGACTCTTGAAAAGGCATCGTTTTGAAGCTTGTGACCTAAATGTTTCTGAATATGTGGGATCCATCAGCATAGGCATGCACTGAGACACTCCAGAAAGATCACTCATGTCTGAGACAGAGGACGCTAGCATGGGGACAAGTGTTATTGTTGGATGAAGACAGACAATAAGAGACACTCAGGACATGAAGTGACACTTCAAAACCTCAATGGCTCCACTTGGTCTCCACTAGAGTGTGGTTTGGTGCCTGTCTGAGGTTAAATCAGGGTGGGCGCCACATCTCCAGAAGTGGTGGGGCAAAATTTAATTTTATTAAAAGTTTTATTAAAATTAAATAAAACAAACAAACAAACAAACAACCTACAAAAATGTGCCAGTGAGACAGCAGCTATCTGACTAGCTAACTGAAACTCCAAGGACTATATATAGCCTACATTAGGGCTATAATATATATTGATGTCTCAATAAACTTCTTCATTTTTTTATGAATGATGCCACTGATGTGTCACCCTTTCTTGACCCTGTGCACTTCACTGGGTTTTGCTCAGATATGCTAGCTTTGTGAAGAAATCAAAACCTAACTTAGCAAAGTATCAGGAAGAAATATTGCACCTGACAATGTCGCATAACAAACTGTATCGCGGAGGTTTCATTTTTTGGTAAATGTCCTGCCTCCCAGCTGAAAAGGAGATCTGGTTCTGCCACTTTGGACCTTCTGTCTGATTGTGTAGGTCAGTGGCCCATGCGGTGAGGGTGAATGGAGTTTGTTTGCTTCTTTTTTTTTTTTTTAAAACGAAATCAACACTGAACCAAATGCCTGCTTGCCCTTATAATTCTGGGGGTCTTGGGTTAAAATAACCACTAAAGGTGCAGTGTGTAAGATTTAGGGGGATTTATTAGCAGAAATAGAATATAATATACCGTTTTCATGAGTGTATAATTATCACCTGTAATTACGAATTGTGTCCTCGCTTAGAATGAGCCCTTAGTATCTACAACGGTAGCGGGTCCTCTTACAACAGAGGCCCCATGTTGCACCACTCAGAAAACCAAACTCAGAAACATGTCTGAAGCACGCTATAAGGCATTACATTTTAAGCAAAGATTGTGTGAAAACAAGAATTTTGAGAGGAGCCTAAATCAATACTCAAGCATTGATTAAGTATTGATAATTGCATAGAACAATTACACAAGTAAAAGTACCTTCCCCAAATCAACATGAGAATTACAAAAGCAGCAGGTCAAAAAAGTACCAAAGTGCAACTTTGTAGTAGCTACTTTGAGCTTTTGTCAGCATAGGGTCTGAAGATTGTGTGGCTCTGTTTTTCTCCTTGGGATTTTTTTGGTCTAAAATACAAAGTCAGAGATGTAACCAATCAGAGAGCAGTACAAGTATTGCCACCATTAAAACATACTGCAATTAAACACAAAAAAGGAATTAATAACTAAATATGAATGGCTAAAATGTAACTGAGTAAAAAGATCCTTTACTCACTAATACACATTAACAGAAGCAAAAATACTGAAGTAATAAGTAAAATCCATTAATATTTGACTTAAGTACATGTACTTGAGTAACTGTGACTTTTTACTACCCACCTCTGAACAGGTTTATAAAGACATGTCATTAGCTATTTTAGTCAGTGGCCTAATTGCATTTCATCACTGAGCCAGCCCGTGTGGTGCCACCCCTGTTCATAACTATATAATATAATCAGCAGTCCTAAAATTAGTACATGAACTGAACGCATAGTTAAACCACAGACTTTCCTCATTACCCACTTTGTCCTGTATGAACCCCAAAGCTAGAGCTACCATTTCAAATTTAAACACTGGTCTCTTCAATACAAAAATGTTAACATGCACACTTAAAAATATTCTCCAAGGGTTCTTTAGTAAAGGCAATGGTTCTTCAGATTGTTGAAAAATGTGCTGTATATGGTTCTATATAGAACCTTTTGAAAATGGCTCTATATAGCGCCAAAAGGCGTTCTTCTATTGGTAAAACACATGACAACAATAGCAGAATCCTTTTTAGTGCTATACAGAACCATATGCAACACACTGTCCATCAATCTGAAAAAACATTTCACCATGCAATAAACTATTGATATACTGATATCAATATAGAACTTATGGTTCTAAATAGAACCACTGTTTTTACTAAAGAACCCTTGAAGAACTATCATTTTTAAGTGTGAAGTCAGACCACGCTGCCATCAAAACTTCGCAAGCAATTTTAATGCAAATCAGTTTCAGTACTGCATCCAGCAGCCCAATGTACCTGACCAACTACACCTCCAAGGGGATTCGGGCCTTCCCAAAACAAATGCTATCTTCACAGAGGAAAAGACAGATATGTGTGCGTGTGTGCGTGTGTGTGAGGAAATGGTAAAATCATGAAGGCTAATGAGCAGGGCTGAGGAGGCTTGTTGACAGTGCTCCTAATCCGCGCCACCTGCTCAAACACATCTCCCCCCGAACAGCAGCCCTGACTGTGAGAGAGAGTTAGCCGGGCCCGCGGGATGCTCCTCTCCTCCCCGCTTCCCTCGCTCCTCTTATCGGCCCTCCGCCCGCTCGCTAACGGCAAACGCTAATCGCCACGGAAAACAAATAGTGCTCAAATGTTTGGAAAAGGCCTCGGTGTTTGCACCGGGGCCTAACAAAATAATTTTTACAAGCTATCCGGTTGTGATTAGGGCTGGGAGAATTGAATTTCCACGGCATTGATCATATTAATATTAGCCTAATTAATTGTGCTGTTTAACTTTGCCCATTTGTCATTGTGTACCTACCTTCGACGCAACAGCACGCTTTGGCGGAGACAGAGCTTAGCTTAGCTAACTTAGCTTTCTGCTCTCTCTCCGTTTCACTGTCGGCCTTCTCTCCATCGGCCACCACGACCACACACGTCTCACAAACCGCTGGGCGGTTAAGCCCCCAGTTTTGGCCCATTCTGTCGCTTAAATTGCGAGAATAAATTGCCCTCCTTTGGGAACATATTACCCTAAACCTCTATGGTTAAGAAAACGCGATGAGTCTGTGAGGCGAGTGTTTCTACAGGCCTACAATGGAAATATCACGACTTCAGGGAAAACCAGCTCACCTTGTCTTCTCTCAGACCTTTGTAGGAGAGAGAACGGGGTTGGTTAGCACAGGAGTCGGTTGGCACGGTGTTCTGGGTCAGTGAGGGGTACTCTTAACAATATGTAACTTTAATAAATGTCCTCTTGACCACCGTTCATCCATTTTGTTGAAGGCTCTGAACAAGCTCTTAAGATGGGGGTAACTTTCCCAGAACTGATTTAAGATTTTCACAAAGAAATTAAGCATTTCTCAATATTGTGTTAATGAAGGGTCACTGACTTCTGTCTCCTAAACCCCCTAGCAAAAAAAGGAGATTGACATCAGATTATTCAGCGAAGACTGGATTGAGATGAGTCAGACACAAGAGTTAATCCATATGTGTGACAATATTTTGATCAAAGTGAAAAGTCTGAAGGTTATTTCTCAGGAGCCAAATTTCAGAAAGAGGAGAAAATGGCCTAAGTCTGACTGTCGTTTCGAATAGACCTTAACCACATCCAGGAGATGTACAGGAGATTAAGAGGAGATCTTATGTAGAATCTTTCCTCTGGGTTTGATTTTTCTGTGTTAAACAAAAAATGTCTCTCTGTACATTATAGATATGTTTTAAAATATCTTAAGTTAGCAGAAATGACAATCAGCTATTTTGATATATTACGATACATGAAAGCCAAGGATAGCTAGCTAACATGAAGTAAATAAAAAGTGTCCTGATGTGGGCCGGGTTGGTTGGCACATCAGCATGCTTGAGTGTAGGGCTGTTATTACAAACATTATTTTATATTATACACTGCACACATACTAAATAGCACAAATAGAAAGCAGTACTGTTTCTATAACATTTTCATTTAATTTGTAATGTTGTTCTTTTATCAAAGACTTAGGCCTTTTAAAGATAAGGGAATTTATGTCAAGATGAAAATAATATAACTTTGAACCTGAACTATTTATGTATTAAATGTTTTCATTTAAAATATTTAACTTTTCTTTTAACTTATATTTTAACTTAACAAGACAGAAATCAGTTCACTCAACAAAAAAAAGATTGTTTGTTAATTGTGATGTTTTAACATAGGCTGATAAAAGAAAAACACAATAGGCCTTTAAATTGGCAAAATTTCTTTCTTAATGTTCTTTAGTGCAATAATAAAATAAACATCCCTGTTGTTGCCTGGGACAAATGGCAGAGAGTGAAAACTGTGTATCTCCCCTTTGTGTGTTGTGCAGGGAGATATCAGGGAGAAATCCTCCAAACCTTCATCTCTAACCTAATCAAGTGAAAAACAGAGTAGACATTAGAGTTATAAAGTTATACAAGTTTAGCAGCTCAAATGAGAGTAGGGGGTCTTTTGAGGTGAAGAGACTCCAGGCCTACTTTGAAATGTTAATTACCTCATTTTGTTTTTAGCATGTTGCCTTCAGTGAGAAAAAACTTTATCTTTGTAGAATAGATGATATCAAGCAGCGTTGGTGTCAGCTGACCAGCATATCAATGTCTCAGAATAAACATATGAGATCAACCACTGGATATAGTTCATGAGAAGTTCCACCTGATCCTCTCTAGTGGCCAAACACCTAGGTCAGACCCAGGAGTCACATGTCTCTGATTTCCATAGATCTCCATAGATGCTGAGAGTTAAAGTTCAAATTGAGTCACATGACACTGCATAAAGTACATCACTCCCTGATTAAAAGACTAGGTTTACAGTTGGGAGAATATTGGGTGTTGAAAAAACATTTTGATGGTTGCAGCTTCATACCAATCCTGTAGATAGACATCTGGACTAGACAGGTCAGACCCGTGCTATCCAAAATCGACCAACTGCCCTTCTGTGTGTTGAATTTGGCCTAAATTTCACTATGTGTCTGTGATCTCTAAAGTTCCAGGAATGCTGTAGGTTGCATAGTAGTGCTAACTGTACATTCAAATGCAGTGCCATTTAGGGATAAACTCAGTATTTCCGATCTATTTTATTCAGCATGGCCTACGTTTTAATGCTTGACACTTTATATAGAAATTTTCTACAATAGCTTATCTCCTCAAGAGGCTTACATTAGGTTAATTGGGCATTGGAACGCACAGAAATAAGCCGTAAGAAAGCCTTAAAATATAATGATAGTTTCAAAACCTCACTGTTAAGAAATTTATGTATTAAGATTGCCTACAGAACAAATATGCACTTAGAAATATATATTCTTTGTTAAGTGCCAAAAGTACAGGCAGATTGTTGCACTGTATCTTGCCATTCAAGTGGAGCTATTTGGAATTTTAGAAATTTTTGTACTCATGACCCAATAACCACAACTGTCAGCCTCCCACAGAGTTTGGTGCTGTAGAACATTAATATGTAAAGCTGCACCCAGCAAATAAAGTGTGATGATCAACAGCTTGTCATCACAGAAAAAAACAGGTGAAATGTAAATTAACTACAGACGCAGCGATGTGGAAATTTTGGGCCCATGTCAATATCCAATATTTTTGATGCCTCTGCAGATATATAAACATGTTGGCATTGCAGGGAAACGTAACACTAATTTCTGTAGGGTTACAAATTCAGTAAAATTAATAAAAAATAAAGTACAATACAGAAGCCATCATATTTCGGTTTGAAATATTGGCCAAATCTAAACATCTGTCCGATAATTTTTTCTAGGCAATTGATTCCAATATCATTCTGCATCCTTAAAGGTGCACTAGGTAAGATTTCTTTGTTAAAATTGAAAGAACTCACATTACTGAGTCAAGAGAGAAAAAATCTGCTAAATGATGGTGTTCTTGTGCTGCTATGAGTCTCCCATTAAAGCTTGAAATATTCAAAAATCAAAACTGTCAGGTCAGATAGGGCAGGTTTTCAGACCACATCAGACGTCTTTACATATTGTCGTCACAAGCACAGACTCAAAAAGAAGGTCTGGCTCAATTTAGACTGGTTTCCTGAGAAACACTGGTGGAGTGTTGCTCACAGTGCTGAATGTGAGTAAAAGGAAGGAGAGAGATATCACTGAATATGGAGACACCTGTGGTCAAAGCAAAGAAGCGTAGAACTGAACAGAGCCAGCGAGCTAAAAGGGAGTGCAACAGAGATCAAGCTAAGACCAGAATCAACATTGGCTTGGCTTTTTAGATGTGGCAACAGCTCCGTGACATGAAGGGACTCAGGAGTGATGCTGAATTGGCTTTTTATTGCTGGATAGGTAAGTTATGTTGGTTGTTTGTTAGCTAACTACTGATAATAGCCAGCCAGATTATTACTGTTGTGGAATTTAATGTTACCTTGTAATGTACCTGTAATGTACCAATGTACCTGTGTAATTGTGAAGTTGTTTAAGCTGTATAGCTAACGTTAGCTGGCAAATTTGCTAATATTAGCTGCATAGCTTACTTTGTCTCTTTTAATTTAGAGTTCATCCTCTATTATTTGATAAACCAGGCTAGCCATTATTCTCAGATAAGTTCCAAGGCTAACACTCAGGCAAGGGGACCACAGCACAGCCCACATTACACAATGTTCTTCCACACAGTTTGTGCAGTTACGTATTTCCACCAGAGATGTCGCCAATTCCCCAAATTGGCCAAAGTTACAAAGTGTGGCTTTAACAATATTGAAAGTACCCTTCAAGATGATTTTGGCAGGCAATCATAAGTCACTAGACCTATGGGACAACATGACAAATATCAAAATTACTACGATTTGTTTAACAATTCAATTATTTATTCAATGACTTATGTTTTAAGCAGTGATCTGTTCAGTGTAGTGTATTGTAGGTTTTGTTGCTTGGTCTTGATTATGTTGAATTAACTGCATATATAAACTCTGTAACTTGCACACCAAGCACAGAATTCATATTAGATCTCTATTAAGTCCTATGTTGGGAAGAAAAAAAAAACAGAAATTAGCTGTTGCTCATTAGTGAGTTAGCTCATCATTCTTTAGAGCAGCTTGCTGAAGTGTCTCCAGTGCCAGCAGAGCCACAAATATTTGGTACAATAAAAACAAATGCCAACAAACGAGTCTCTTCTCCTTCTCCCTCAGATCTCTGCAGAATTTCAAATCTGGTCCACTGTAGTTCATTCAGCTTCACCCACTCCACATCAAAATCCATAGAAACCTAAAGCGACCCTCTTTACAATGTTCTCTTTTTACAGATCAATATCACCTGTATTAAAATAGGCCTTAAAAATTGTAATGCAAGGACGCTGTGAAGTGAAGAATACATTTCAAATGAAATGCTGCACATTCGCATATGCAGTATACTAGTTAAAAGATGAGATTAGAAGGCAAAAAGCAAATTCAGAAATAAAACAGATGGAAGGGGGCATATCCATAAATATTCACTGTTCAGTTAAGGTGGGACCACACAGTCTCACATCCATGGAGAGATTGTTAATTTTAGGAATAAAGGAGTCCAAGAGCAACTCAGTTTGGCAGTAGTGCTTTTGCCTACCAAGTGGGCTGTTCTGATTGGACGGCTGTGTGGTGGGCTGTGCAGCACATTTGTAGTCATTAGCTAAAATGGCGACCTAGTCTGGCCGAGCGATAGTCTGCTCTAAGCTGCACAAAGGCATGTAGGAGGTTCCTGTCCAGGTTGGTCAGCTGCTCTCCGGAGCACACCTGTTTCAGGTTATCCGGAGCAACAACCAGGAGGTTGCACAGAGCATGAAGTGTATCAAAGAGCTGCAGGACCAGAGAAACCTGAGAAAGATACAGACACAGCTGTTACTTCCCTGATTTACCAGGTTGATCTAATACACAAATGGTAAAAGAGTAAATAACATCACCTCTTTAGATAAATAACACTAGGGCTGTAACAAATATTCAATAAAATATGATACATCTGATAATTAAAACAGTACAACAGTACAGACATTCAAATGATCAATTTTTAACTACTTTCATAAAAACAGAAATGAATGAAGTACTCAGTGTTAAAGTTTTACAGCTCTAGCTGTTCCGAGCAAGAAGAGACTCATACTGGACCTGATAGTAAGACATCATGTACTCTGATAAAGTAGTTTTCAGCATTTTAAAACACTCGATCATATAGAATCTAAAAAAAATATGGCCATCATTTAAGACGATATTTAAAAAAGATGATCAGCTGTGCACTGCTCAAAGCTGATGATGCCTAACTGTGTTGCCAGATTTTATTATTTTATGCTACTTACTATTAAAATGCTTGAATAAAAAATTATAATAAATTAATATGATTTATGAAATTAAAAAAGCAGTAATTTTACCCTGTTTCCAGTTGGGACGCTATGCAAAATGTAAATAAAAACAAAATGCAATTATGTAAATATATTTTAAACCTTATATTTAATTGAAAATCGTACAAAGGCAACATATAAAATTCTGAAACTTTTCTTTTTTGAAAAATATATGCCCATTTTGAATTTGATGCCAGCAACACGTTCAAAAAAGTTGGGAAAGGGGCAACAAAGGACTGGTAAACTTGTGTAATGCCAAAAAAACACCTTGTGGAACATCTCACATCTAATTCGGTTGAAGGCATTGACAGAAGGTCAGTAACATGACTGAGTGTAAACAGAGCATGCCAGAGAGGATGTGTTTTTCAGAAATATTGGTGAGGAGGGGTTCACCACTCTGTGAAAGACTGTGCAGGCAAATAGTGCAACAACTCAAGAATAACATTTCTCAACGTTTTAGAAAAAAAAGAATCTGGGGATTTCATCATCTATGATACATAACATCATTCAAAGATTCAGAGAATCTGGAGAAATCTCTGTATGCAAGGGACAAGGCCAAAAACCAACATTGGCTGGCCATGATCTTCAGGCCCTTAGGCAGCACTGCATTAAAAACAGACATGATATTTAACCATATATAAACAGGATCCAGAAATGCTGCCACCTTCCCAGAGCCCAAGTTCTTTTAACATGGACTGAGGCGAAGCAGAAAAGTGCCCTGTGGTCTGATGAATCAAATTTTGAAATTCTTTTTTCTTTTTGGAAATCATGGACACCGTGTCCTCTGGGCTAAAGAGGAGAGGGACCATCCAGCTTGTTATCCATGATTGTATGGAGGTGTATTAGTGCACATAGCATGGGTGACTTGCACATCTATGAAGGCACCATTAATACTGAACTATATAAAAGTTTTGGAGCAACATATGCTGCCATCCAGATGAGGTCTTTTTCAGGGAAGGCCTTGCTTACTTCAGCAAGACAATGCTAAACCACTTTCTGCATGTATTACAACAACATAGCTCTATAGTAAAAGAGTGCGGGTGCTAAACTGGCTGGACTGCACTCAGACTTGTCACCCCTTGAAAACATCTGGCGCACTGTGAAACGAAAAATACGACAAAGTAGACCCCGAACTGTTGAGCAGCTGAAATCCTATATTAAGCAAGAATGGGAAAACATTTCACTTGCTACAGCAGTTGATCTCCTCAGTTTTCAAATGCTTATAGAGTATTGTTTAAAAAAAGAGGATGCCCACGTCTCAAATTTTTGGAAATGGGTGCTGCTGCTGGCATCAAATTCAAAATAGGCATACACTTTTCAAAACAATAAAATTTCTCAGTGTAACCATCTGATATGTTGTCTTTGTACTACTGTCAATTAAATATAGGGTTTAAATGATTTGTTCACATAACTGCATATACTTACATTTTGCACAGCATCCCAACTTTTTTGGAAATGGGGTTGTGAGAAGAAGTAGTAGGAGGAGGAATGCACAGATCCAGCTTTCTCTTTCCCGATTCTGATATCGAAACTCACAATATCAGCAGATACTGAATACTGAGCCAAAATTTTTCATTTTTAAGTTTTGATTTGGCTCCCTTGTATAATGTGAAGTTACAAATGAAAAGATTAATCCAAAACATGATATATCTATTTTAGGAATTATTGGTAATTAAGAATTATTCAAGTGAGGTACACTATTTCATCTTCAATTATATTACTCACTACTAATTTATTTTAGGGCTATGAAGTCTAACTAATCACTGTAGAGATTTGAATTATCATCTTATTACCTCAAATCAATTTAAGTATTTTAGCCATAAAAAATGTTAAATATACTTGGTGGCAAAGCTGGTGCAGAGCACAACAGAATTAGAAACCCCTCCTGCACAGGGCTTTTACCCTGACACGCAGTCATGCTTTGTTAAAAGGGCTTTTATTTTGACACTTTTAACATGCTTTGTAGAAAAACAATTGCCCTTGCATCTCAAACAAGTTTGCCTGTAATGTAATTTTTCATAATAGCTGTATTAAGAGTATTTAGTTTCATGGATAAAAAAAAAAACAATGTTTTTGAAATTTGAAAATTTGGAAATTTTTGGAATGACACTGTTCGATTTTTTAACAGCTGTGTTTAAGAAACACCTTTGATAGTGGATCAGTCACGTCTGCTGATATTCATCTCCGTGTATCACTAGAAATAGTAATAATAATTTAAAAAAATGAAAAGTTCCAGGTTTTTTTTTATTCATTGGAATGAAACATTGAGCTTTTCTTATCCTTATAGGACATTCAAATATTTGAGATGGCATTCAATAGAACATCTGAAAATGAAAATATCTGAAAATTGCAGCCCTTTTTAACACACTTATAACCTTTGACCCTTGACCCTTGACCTTTCCTTACCCGGAAATCTTTGGCGCAGCGGCGGTACTCTGCCACATCACAGATGGCCAGCATGCCCCCCATGTAGTTGTAGCTGAACTGCTGCAGGTGCTCATGGATGAGCCTGTGGAAGCGCACGCCCAGCTCGGTCAGGACCGTGTCCACATTCTTCCCATCCATAGACCTCCGCACGCGCTCCACCTGCTTACTTACATACGCACACACCTTAGAGCACGCCTGAGGAGACAAAACACAGCACAGTTAGACAAACAGCAGCACTGTAACATTAGTAATGACTACAAATATACATTATACAGAATTTGTGATAGAATTCAGAAATTGTTATTTCGGTCTCTTACTGTAGTGTACTGTATCATGACATTGTTCTCATCTTCTGGCCTGAAGTCAGTTTTCTTCTGCTCAGTGGCCAAAATGTGCTTCATCTGACCAATCATGCAATTCAGTGTCCTAAAAACAAGCAACAAAATCAACAAACTTACTGATTGATTAAATGTTTTTTTTTGTTTTAATCCAAAGCTACCATATTCAACAACATTTATATAATACAGTGAAGTATTAAGAACGGTGTACTGGATATTGTATATGCTACATATGCTGAGCACTTGTTTGCTACCTGAAAACCATTTGGTGGAGGAGATATTTCAATAATATTTAAATTCTTTGTTTTGGACACATTCAACAAACATTAATATAACGTATTTGACTGGTAGTGTACATTATTATGATCTCAGTGTTTTATGTTCTAGCACAAAATATCCAGCCTTAACAGGTTCAAGCTCATAATGGACATTCAGGTTTAATAATGAAAGACCAACCGGTCAATCCCAGTGTCCAGCTTCACTTCCATCTGCTCAATCACCTCCTTCTTCTTCTGCAAGCACTCCGTCAGCTTAGGAGATGAACTACAGGAGTCACAGAAGGTCATAAGAGCCAGTAAAGGGAAGCAAAAAATAAAAAAAAAAAACTCTCCACCACAAAGATGCATATAACTGGCCTTTTAACACCCACACTCACCTAATAAGAGGCATGAGGTGATCATTAAATTGCTTATCAAAGAGGTGAAAGATAGTGTTGGCCTGCTGGACCACATCCAAGAAGTAGAGGTTGGCAGTTTTGGCGTCTGCAGAAGGAATAGCTGTGTAGGGACAAACAATCTTTTCTGTTAAAAGTTCACAAGCTAATGCAATAGTATGCATTATATGATTGTCTTCTTACCTGAAAGGCCAATCTCCAAGGCATAGTCAATATGATCCACACAGAGGTGCTCTACCAAGAGCAAGAAGATAGAGTATGCATTCTTAGGAAGGTCAGCTGGGTCAGACAACTGTGAAGCAAGAAGAGATACAGATGTTATGCTAAATGGCAGTAGCTAAACATCCATCATTTTACAGCCAAAAGTGCCAACAATAATATGAAATGTTCTTTGCCTTGTGACATCTCTGGAATGCATGGCGTGTCTCCTGCAGCAGGTTGACCACAACTTCCTGTGAGAGGAAAGTTTCTCCATGTGTGTCAATACTGGGGCCCAAGGGCAGATTTGTGCGCTGTCTGATCCTCTCCTTCAGCTCCTGGATACTGCATGTGTATGTGAGAGAGACAGAGTGAGCAAGTGTTGCTCCCCGGGCACTTTCAAAGGCACTCAAACACTTTATGCAGAGATGAGCAGGAATGTCAACCAGTCCTGGGAGACTACAGCACTACAGAGGACACTTAACGTACACTTGTCATTAATGCTGAAAAGGAAATCAACTAAACCAGGTGTGACACAGCAAAGACAATACTAGTCTGGGCAAAGCTGTATTCTTCAATGCCTGAAACTGTGCACCAGGGTTGGACGATGCAGACAAATACCAGCATTACAAATACATCAATGTAATTAACAATATAACCAATATTCTGACATGGTTAAAGATTGGCCTGCATTCTTTTGATCAAAATGATTTACTTTTGGGCTCCCGAGTGGCGCAACTGTCTAAGCGTTGACCCTATCATCAGGAGATCACGAGTTCGATCCCTGGTGATGCTACAGCCATCTGTAGCCGGGAGTCCAAGAGAGCACAACTGGCCTCGCTCTCTGGGTGGGTAGGATGGCCCCTCCCTCTCCCCATCACTCAACGCGATGCTAGTCAGCGCAGGTGTCTGTTAGCTGACGTAACAGATCTGGCAGTTGGCGCTTTCCTCCGAGCGCGTTCAACTGTCCAATGATTCAGTTCGAAAAGAAGCGGTGGCTAGCTTCACAGGTCTCGGAGGAAGCCTGTGTTAGCCTCCACCCTCCTAGCGTTGGTAGTATCGTGTGATTGGGGGAGTCCTAACTAGCAGGTGGAATTGGGGACGACTAAATTGGGGAGATAATTGGGTAAAAATCCAAAAAAAAAATTTTTTTTTTAAAATTTACTTTTATTAGATCATACGCATAACTTGTAATTCAACAAGACACCTATAGAAACAAATTCTATAAAAAATTACCCCATATCACAGAAAACCTTTTGGAAATAGAGAGCTTTAATGTAGTATGTAAACAGTGTTTAAGTTATGTACAATTCATTTCCCAGTGCATATATGGTAACCATACTGCAAAAACAGAACATTTCCAATTCATTGTTTTTTTTAATGAAGGGGTTTGGAACTGAGGGCCCAAGTCTAACCCAGTTTGGTGCTCTGGACACATAGCGGAGGGGATAAAGAGAAAATGGTCATGTAAAATTTAATTAGGACTGTTTTTGTCCATAAAACCACATAAATGGCATAACTGGAACTCTGAGAATAGAATAAAATAGACCAAATGTGGGAGATGGGCTCTTTAAAGTCACACAGACTTGTTGATGTGGCTTAGGGCACAGCAGGATTTACTGTGCAGCATAAAAATTAACAAAACTTCACCATGTAGCTGAACACTGCGGGCAGCCACTTTCGGTAGCGTTGTGCCCAATTCTGACTCCTCTGTACATATGGATAACACAAATTACTTTAACGTTGTTTCCTTTTATTAATAACTAGACATCTTAAATTTCCTAACTGAAAATGCAAATGTAATCTAAGTCCATTTGTCCGTAAAAATGCACGTGAATAAGAAGGAGAGTCAAGATTTTGTGGGCGAGTCAGAATACAGCAAACAGCTTTTGTCTAATGGCTGCCTGCAGTGCTCAGGTACTCTGTGAAGTTGTGTTCACTTTTAAAATCAGTACGTCAAACTGTGCCCTAAACCATATCAACAAGTCTGCATGACCCTAATGAAGACCTGGATGTGGCTTGAGGAGGTTGAGAGAAGTTGAAGAAATGTATTTTTCGAAAATATTTGAGTGACTATTGACTTCTAGTGTTTGTTAGCAACATTAGCCTCCAGCGCTAGACTAAAGAAGCAAACGTAAGACACCAAACATGTCTTGGCTGGAAAACTGTATGAATTAGATTTTTCACCAAATCATTCCTTTAACAAACAATATACTGGGCACCCTTGAGTAACAATGTCTTCTCCTGATATTAGGTGAAATATGCAATTTTGTAGTATTATAGTATTACAGTACTACTCTTTCACTGTTAAGTATAGGATGGAAAGAAAAAGCGTTAAATTCTTAAAACGTTGAGTGGAAATTCGGCCAATCAGGAACTGTTTTTCTCTGTGGTATCTAGGTAGATACAGCTAAACTACTGGTTACAACTTCAAGAGCTGAAGAGAAGTTCCAACATGTTAGATTAACTATCAGCAGAATTACAAAGTGACAGAGGGATCAACCCATCATGTTTTGATTTCCAGTCGGTGGGGCCAAATTTGTGAGAAAAAATGTCAAAGCCTTCTGGATGTTCCAGATGCATCACTGACTGAATATGGCAGCTCTATACTAGAGCTCAGTACTGAAAGAGTAATTGTGAAACTGCTACAAGCTAAACTATATGCTAATGTGCTACATACGTTACAACTGCACCAGAATGTAACTGCTGCACTGTTTAAGGTGGAACAGAAAATCTGAATAAAAACTTCAGCCTTATCAGAAAGTGTTCATGCAAATTGCCATTAGCTTAGTGCTAACAAACTATTAGAATCCTACAGGGGTGCTTACAGAATTTAGCTTTATCGTCAAACTGTTCTTCTCCTCATGTTTTGGCAACACTGAGTTTTGGCGATTTGAAGGCATAGCTGTAATAGTCACGTTTTGCCACTGAATACAACGATACCCCTCCACACAGACATCATCAGCATTTAAAGGGCTTCTTACCTCCCAGTGCCTAGTGGCCGTTTTTGGTGGTTCTTTGAGTCATAGTACCTCTGCAGAATTGAGGCACTGCGGGTTTGTAGATACTGCTGCTCCATGTCTATGTAGCTGTCCAGGTAGGTGGAGAAGATGCTTTTAATCAGTTTGGACAGAAAAGTGTGTTTGTCCGAGCCCAAGTTAAACTCTGTTAGCTTAGCAGCCAAAGCTGTTGTCCTGCAATCAGAGGAAACATGGTTTGCAATTGAGAACATT
This sequence comes from Colossoma macropomum, assembly GCF_904425465.1. Classification (NCBI taxonomy): domain Eukaryota; kingdom Metazoa; phylum Chordata; class Actinopteri; order Characiformes; family Serrasalmidae; genus Colossoma; species Colossoma macropomum. Next base: position 24,746,162 of record NW_023494803.1, read on the forward strand.
GCTCAAACAAGTAACCAAAACAGCCAAAATGATCTTTAAGCTTTTTGGGCAAAAATGAAGACAATAATAATAATAATAATAAATAAAAATGAAAGAAAGGAGACTTAGGGCAGAATACCTGGTGTAGAGGTCATATAGGTTTTTGAGGTACTGCTCCAATTCAGTGGGACGAGTATCAAGTGTTTCTCTTACATGAGCCTGAAAGCATGTAACTTAGTCACTCCAGCCCCCAGACAAGTGAACGGCATGATAGTGCCCATATCATTTATATCAGCATGTGTATAAGTCATAGGAATACCTGTAACTTGTTCTCAAAGATGTTTTGGATGAGTTTGGCCATCACCGTTTCTGGGCTGCTGAAGACCTCTCCCACTTGTTTATTGACTCGCTGACACAGAAGGGCTGTGTCCTCAAACACATCATTGTGCATGTACGCACCCTGAGAATGAAGACGGAGTGAATAAAAAAAGATGCTGTCACCGTGGTTACCGACAACTGTAACAGCATCTATATTTTTAAGTACATCTGCTGCTCCAGGCAGCTATAAGTTTTATATACACTAACACTTATTCTCTATTGCTTGAAATATTTTGAATATGTAGCCCAAAACAAGGCCCACCTCTTGGCACTGTTTGATGTACACATCTATACAATGGGCATACCCCTGAGAAAGAAGGCAAAGAGAGCATGTGAGACAATCACCCGAGACAATGAACAAAGACTAAAATATAGTCTACATTTGTGTCTGACCAAAAATTTAGTCACTGATAGTCAAATTTAAAGTGTTTCATTTAAAGTTTAATTTAAAATTTAAAATTCAAATTTAAAGACCATTAAAACAAGAATTCTGATAACTGATTACATTGGTTGATATAAAGTAATGCCAAAGTCAAATACCCTCAATTTCCATTCAAACCAAAGTATAAGTTCTTCATTTTTTTCAGTGTCAGAAAAAAAATCCAAAAACATAAATTTAATTGAAAATTACAATTTTCAGTTCTTAAGAGAAATCTGCAAAAATAATTTTCCACACCTCCAGAGTTGTTTGTTGTTTGTTTCTGGTACTGTTTATCTCATGGTGACTGTTCTGTTGGCCTACTAGGTATTGCATGGTTGGCAAGGATCCCATTTCCTCTGTATCTTTTAATCTTTATTTGAACTGTTTTTTCCACTTCTATTCCTTTGATTACCCCTTCCTTATGCAAGTGAATTATCTTGAACTTAATGGTCTTTTTCACTGTATATCAAACAAATTAAGGGTAGTCTCTGACTTTTGCACAGTACTATACCTTCAGATAAGCAAAAGTATTGACAGACGTCAATAATTTTATTTAAGCTGTGCTTCAACCAACTGTTAAGACTGTCACTTTGTCAGTTTCTATTTTCACATTTCCTAAACTCAAATTACCAGCAGAAGCTCACAAAGTCTTAAATGACACATTTAAAAACTGTGATCAGTGATTCTTTGTAGTTTCTTCTCTTTAGCCGTTTTGTTGGTTTCTGTTAATTAGCTCAAATTTTTCTTATTTCTTTATGCTGTAACATGCTAAAGGCTAGGTCTGGATGCAGCTATATAACCATGGGAATATAATTTTCTGTTATATTGACCTTGATGATTCAAGATAACCTATTCAGCCTGCACTGCTGTACAAAAGGTGAGCAGGTGTACTGCCAGCTTAGCCGTCAGTGCAAGGTGCGTGGCAAGCCCATGTGTATCAAGTGTTTTAATGGTGATATCTACCCCAATACCAATCATTTTATATAACCTTAATACCAGCATGTTAGATCAACTGACATATATCGGTAGGGCCTTAGTCTACATGACGCATGCAGAGGTGTTACAAGGAGCATTAACACTGAGAAGGCCTCTACCTCACCTTGAAATGTAGTAGGACTGCAGCCACTTCCCTCATGCGGCCAATCTCTCCCCTGCGCTGAGCTGCTGTGAACTCCTGGATCAGCTGCCGTTCCAGGTCATGGTATTTACCTTAGAGACACCACACACATCCCATAGTAAATGGGTTTTAACACATGCGTACAGTCTAATGGGCTCATACTAATACTGTAAGTTTAATTCTTGTGATACTAATCCAGTCTATTACTATAAAGCACGTCTGGATTTAGTCATGTTACCTTTTCACAAATAATGCTCTTTCATTTACTGTATAAAAAACCACTGCTTACTTGCTATCTTGGCCTTGACATCAGCAAATCTGGATGAGAATGAAGGAGAAAGAAAAAAGAAAGGGAGAAATACAAGGAGACACATTTATACAACCTTCAAGAAGCCATTTCAAATAAACGGAAAATCTAACAACTTTCTATAAATGAAAAAGAAGTATGAATTTATGACTTAACCTATTCATGACCCTTTACTTGAAGTGATTCATGTGACCAGTGCCATTTGTCTGACCTAATGGATCATTCTGATCATTCTGATGTATCTGTCCTTCCCCTGTATAGCCCTTTTTCAACCTCAACTGCCTCACATATTGCTTACCTGTCAAACGGCAGCTCCTGGGCAATCAAGTGCAACTTCTGAATGATGTCAGCAGCTTCTTTTATCTGCACAGGATGAAAAGGAAACAGATAGTGACGATAAGAGATAGTGAGAGCGAGAAAGGAAGAGATGGGCACCTTGCTGGCAAGGGAAAAAAATGGACATGAGAAATGGCCTCAGGCAATGGCCTTAAACCTGAGGATCAGCTTAAAGTAAATCTCTCTGTGTCCCCCCTCCCTTCACCCCTCCTTCCTCTTGTCCAGTACAGAGCTGATAAGAGCGAGCTCAGCTTCAGTACACCTGCGCCCCATCAGCAGCAGCAGCTCTACTAACTCCCCACTCTGCCTGGTGCCACCCAGCCAACTCTTCACTCTCACTTTCATATAACTATTATGAATGAGCTACGGCTAATCCCGTAGCAGCCTACCTAAATCGCCTCCCATAATCTGTCCCAATGGGCAGGCGGGAGGTCTCGCCAAAAACAGGAACCCTGACAAGAACTCCCCACCTCGCTCTTCACCCCCTAACACACAAGAAAAAAAAGGATCGGAAAAAGGCCCTGCCGTCCACATATCCTCTGTTCCCCCGTCTGCTATTCCTGCCTGCCTCAGCTAACATCATTACTGTGCTCCCGTGAGGTGGATCCAGCCTTTTTCTGCTCTGCTCGCCGAGGTTTTCTAAGTATCTGTCCCCCAGCTAAGATTAGCTAAATCCCATGTAAGTGATGTAGCCATCTCCCTGCAGTGGGGGTTTTTACCAGCGCTTGTCTCCACACTGCCTGGGCCCGGCCCTCCCTTTCACAGGGATTAGCCCAGCCTTCGTTCTCTCCATTTCCTCTCCCTTTTTTTTTTTTAACCCCCCCTTCAGCTATTCACCGGCAGCTCTTCTCCCTGTCCCCTCTTTTCTCTTCTGGAGGTGGGCTGCGTTTGAGAAATATTGAAACGTCTGCCGGGTATATTCCCACACGTTTCTCAGGAAGCGTGTTGGTGGTCTAATGCTAATAGCATCTCAGATGTAATACTTGCCACCCGTGGTTGGTCACACCACAACTCTTGAGAGTGACTTGAGAGATAAACTTATGAAGGGCATTTCCAATTAAGTTGGCATGTATCAACATTTTGCGCAGATCAAATCTATTAGCCTGTGGCATGTGCAATGTTAAAATGTACTGATACCTTTTGACAATACAGTTAAAGCTGGTTTAATCCACAAAATGTTCACTAATATCAAAGTGGTGGTGAACAATATTGATGTCATAGCTACGTAACATTTATTTTTAGTATGCAGCACTGACTAAAACTATGCAGAACTTTACAAATCCTCAAGTACAATTTTCCACTACAACACTACTTAGTATTTTCATAGCTTTAACTTTTATTTCACCTCAATAGAACATTATCAAACCCTTTCTAAGCCAACTCTAAGCAAGTTCAAAGTAAACTCTAAGCCATGCAGCACTGTGACTCTCTAGAACCCGAAGCTGTACAATGTTCATTTGTAATGTCAGAATTATGACCTTATCAGGGTTGTTGAAGACATCGCTGCGCAGTTCTCCATCTAGGAACTCGTTGAAGTACGTCATGAGTCTCTGGGCCTCGACAGCTCTCTGTCTTGGAGTGTTTACTCCCTCCAGCTGGTCCCCAAGGTGACAGACCTTCGTGGCCACATAGCTGATGTGGTCATCCAGCTCCTGGAAGTGCAGGAAGGCCACCTATGAAAAGAGGCAGAGGTTAAGGCTAGCACAGCAACTCAGGCATACCTGGCTCACTTCATTAAGCAACAATCAATTCATGATTGCTTCAAACCTGGTTGCTCCTCTGCAGCTCCAGAACCTTGTGTGCAAACTCCTTGGCCTCACGGTGGCATTGCTGTTCAAGCTTCTCCACTTTTCTCTGGATCCTCTCATCCAGTTGTTTCAGTTCTTCTATGTGGTTCTCAAACTCTTCCAGCAACCTAAGAGAACAGGGATCACAATCAGTATGTTTGTCCTACAAAAGGAGAAAAACACAACACTTTACTTTCAATGCAAAGCAACTGGATCAACTGTAAAAGGAAAACAATCAGGTTAAGGGGCATAGATACAGAGGTTTCCAATTTTCTCATATTTTCAGCTCCCAATAAAATGAACAAAGTTATCAAGTGCTAGGGCTGCATAATAAACAGTGGCCCAAAAAAATATTTGGACATTTGTTCCATACATACAAAAGCATTAAGTTCATTGTGTTAGGAAACAACATGTCAAAACTTGGCAGCATTTATTTTAAACAGACCACTCCAATACTGTCATTCTCTTTTTGTATTTTTTCAAAAGGCAGCTGGTTTGTTTCATATCAATCGAGCAATTCCTTTACAGACTTCTGCAGTTTTGCATCTAAAATGTCTTTGTACACCTAGTTCATGTACTTATCAATGAACACAAGCTCACTGACACCACTGTAAGAAAAACAGCCCCTTTCCTTACCTCTGTGCTTTACAGTCAGTCTAGTTGGAATTCTTCTCCAGACTTTCTTTACACAAAACTATGCTACATGTATTTTTTCTCAGAAACAAATAATCTGGAAAATATTTTATGAAGTAACCTAAAGAACTTTATTAAAGGTTACCAGTGTTTTAACTAGCTAAAGCGTCCAAAAACATTTTTAGAACCACTCTATTATTCGTTAAACATTAATGCAATATTGGCCTTTGCAATCCTAATACTGCAGGAGGTTGTAATATGGGAATGAGCCCTCTAACAAATAATTTTGTGCATTAGAAGCATCCTAAACAAATCTCAGACATTGGTAGCACAGGCCAGCCTTTAGCCATGTCACATCAAGAGTTCAACAATGTGCTTTTAATATTTAATATTGCAAGTCATACTGCAATCGTAATTTGTAGCAATATATAAGCAATGGTATTTTGTCAGTTTCCTGCATCCCTAGTAAGTGCTCTAGACTGCTGATTATGTTGCTCAGATGTGTTAAAACTGAGAAATGTTTTATAATCCTTTTGGACCAGGTCTCAAACTTCTGATATACATGATATACTGTAAACTTTCATCACCCCATTATCTCAAATGCACGTCTATAACTGCCCTTGCTAAAGTTCAGAAATATCTAGTTCCAATCAGAACATCAGAAAAGTGTGCAGAAGTACAGCAAGAAGGCACAGCAAGTCTAAAAGTATATTTACTGCGCTGGCAAAACAGCTAATTGCCTGTTACCATAAACTGCAACTCCTCTTAAAAATGTCCTTTTTGTGATATGCGAGTGTGCGTACGAACCCTCACACACTACTAAGAGCTTTGTCAGCTGCATTTCTAAGCACTTGCAGGACAGCAGTTGTAAAAAGCCCCACGCCAGCACATTTGGATTCTCTGGGTGGTAGAAAAACCATTCCAAAGTGATGAGTGTATAATCTCATATCACAATAATTCCTCCAACGCTGGGTGCAGCTTAGGGCCTTTTTCCCTCTCTCGCTGAAATTCGTTCTCTTCCATCATTTGTGAGTCAGTGGTTCAGCAGCTCATTCCAGCCTCTCCACGGTTGGTTACTTGAGATGTTAGTGTTAAATTTGGCCTGATGTTTTTGCATTGCCAGTGCAACAGCTTTAACACACTGCTCTACATCGCTGTAAGAGTCCAATATAGCAGAAAAAAAAAAAAACTGTGTGAATGAATGTCAATTAAAGAGGGTGTAATAAAGTAAGAATCCCACATATAATAATCAAACCAAACCAAACCAAATGCAAAGAAGACTAAATCAAAGCAGGTTTACTAAATTGACAGACACGAAATGTACGACACTGTGGGTCAATATCTATAGTTCACTCAGCATACTAAGCTAAGGTCCAACAATTTTGTAGTATGCCAGTAGCCATGACTGGTCAAAATCTAAAGACATGTTCCCCAAACCCATTGTTTTATACGCAAAAGCCTTTACAGAATGTAAATAATGTTCCTGAAAGAAACTATAAACAATATTCTGAGTCTTACTTTTTGGGGTCAAACCCCTCAGCTCCTCCTTTAGAACCCCCTCCTGGAGTTCTCCAAGCCAGCCGCTCAATGTACTCATCTGCATCAAATGGTTCCTGGGAAAATAAGCAATTCATAAATGCAAGATCCAGACTAACCTACCTACTCAAAAAATGTAATGCAGAACTACAGGCATAACGTTAATGAACCTTAAAGAACATGTGACAGTGCACCATGCATCTAGTGTATAAATATGGACACACATAGCTACATAATCCACGTATAAAACGAGGAAGGGTAGATGATATGCCTAGACCATATGCTTGACACATAATAATACAGTAAAACAACATCTCAAGCATCAGGCAACGTATTTGTAACCATTTCATATCATAGCTTATAGTAGTTTTTAGAGCTGCTTCAAACGTAGTTATGGTTCCTACCACCACTACTGCGAACAATTCTAACTCTAACATAGACAGTATGAGACAAGCAGCTAGATAGTAAGCTAGATACATATACAATTACACTAGCCACACAGTCCTCTGATGGACTGTTTCACGTTTGAACTTGCTGCAAACCAATGAGCTACAAAAAAAAAGCTAGAAATGGGCTCTGCACGGTGCTTATTTCACTTCACAATCCAGAACTGCAGCATTCACTCCCGTCAATGCTAGCAAGCTAACCGCTATGGCTTTTGTGCAATAAGCAGGTGCAGACAAAAGAGCACATTTGACTATCAGCACTTCAGGGTTTAACATTTACGATTTATCCATCCAAACTACTCTAGCCTAAATATTTAACGATTTAGCTGAGTTATTGAGCAAGCTAACTAGCTAGCTAGCTAGCTGACTAGCTAAGCTGTTAGCTTGACTAGCAACCGCAACTTACCTCAAATAACTGAGCGGTCGTGGCCATTGTTTACTGCGACAGCGAGATATTACAGAGAGCTAAATAAAGTCCGACAAACTCGTTTTAAATCAGGACCCAGTCGCTAAATTTCGACAGGGTCTGCTAGGCTTGTTTACTCTAAATCAAGGCCCTCTGCTTCCTGCATCCAGCTGCCATGACCGGGCCGGAAACGAAGGGAAAAAGTCCTACTAGCGAAAGTGAGCCCTTAGCGGCAGGTCTGAGATCAGCTCCTACTCTGTTGTGTTGTATGTGGAGCGGAAGGTAAAGGCGTGAACCTGATCCGACATCAGCGCTGATGGCGAGGCAAGCCATCAGTCACGCCCCTGCGTGTCACATGCAGCTTCAAAACAGGAAACGTCAACAGGAGTGAAGGTTTAACACTTTAATTCGTAGTTTTATTGATTTGTTAGCTCATGCAGCCGTTCACTGTGCACTATAGTTGTTTTTCAACTCATTGAAGGGCAGATATTCTCTGGACGAGGAGATGTGACTGCTGAGTTTCACAGTTAGCCAGCTACCATGTCAGAATGTTAATACTAGTCAGCTTCCTCTGTTTATCGATACAGTAAAAGTAGCGGATTCTCGATGAGTATACGGGCCCTGTGGGTTGTTTCTTACGACAAGGGTGAATCTGGAAAAGTGCGATTTTCCAGGTAAGCAAACAAATTGTCACCTTTATGCTTTTTTGCACAGAAAATGCGTTGCTATTTTTTCTTTTCAATTGAGTCATATTGTTTGGAGCTGCTCGTGCTGCGCTCGCGTGCTGTGAAACAAAATATAACCTCACTGAAATGTTATTTTATAGCCACCATTTGACTAACATTTAAGGGGGTATTGTCATTCAATCGCAGTTTTTCTCTGTGGTCTTTCATTCAGACGGTACCCCACAGTGGAGTTCCGTGCTAAATCCCTGGCAGGAGCTCAGTATGTGGCTGTTCCTGAGGACCGTCTTATACCCCAGCTCCTGCTGACCGAGCTGGGCCTGATAGACCCTGAGAAGCCCTATGTGGTCGTACGGGACGACTGTGCCCGTCAGCAGCGCTGCCCTGCTGTGGAGCTACGTGTCGGTGGTCCAGGTGGGAGAACCCTGTGGCCCCTGCTAACCATCAACCAGGGTGGGCTAATCCTAGCCTGTCTTCCTCTAGTTGAAGCCCCGCCTGATCCTAGACCTCCTCTCCCCAGCCTGGCTTCAGTCTCTCAGGGCTTAGCTCTTCTCTCAGGCCTGCAGGGTTTTCTTTGTGGCACAGGGGGTAAACTGCCAGAGCCTGATGTGTTGGCCTCCCGCTTGGCCGCTCTCCCCTCAGTGCTTCTGCAGGTTTGTCCTCTAGGGACGCCCTTGGACGTCCCCCCTCAGGCTGGAGTGTTGCCTGCCACTGTGGCTCCAGGCCCAGGAGGTGCTCAGAAGCAGCCAGCCTGGAAAGCAGGAGTCCATCGAGGCAGAGCGGTGGTGAACGTGGCCCTCACAGAGATGGTGAGGTCCATGCAGTATGGCAACAGGAACAAGCAAGATATGTGGGATGTGTATGGGATGGTGATGTGCAAAGTGAGTGTAATCTCCTTTTTGTGTGTGTCATCAAAATAATAATTTTTCTGTGTTGATTAACCCAAATCTCCCATCTGTTTTCATGTATTTTGGTTTTAGTGTGAGGTGGAAGGAGTTCTACCCAACGTCACAGTCACCCTTACTTTGCCACCCAATGGTTCACCTCTGCAGGACATCCTCGTCCATCCCTGTGTCACATCTCTAGATTCCAGCATTCTCACAGCCAGCAGCGTGGATGAGAATGATGGCTCAGCCTTTTCAGGGCCATACAAATTTCCCTTCTCTCCACCTCTGGAGTCTTTCAGACTATGCAGTTACACCTCACAGGTAGGCCTACACATCTACTTATTACAATATGTTAGAGACCTGTTGATATAAACATTTTTCACTCTATTACTAATCTCAAGGCACTGCTATCAACAGGGTACGCACATTATTTGAAATTCATTTTTAATCAACTTCTCTTTGTGACACAGGTACCTGTGCCGCCTATTCTTGGCTCCTACCAGGTGAAAGCAGAAGAGAACCTGCTCAAGTTGAATGTCGTCCTCAAGCTCCATGAAAGTGTCAGAAACAGTTTTGAATACTGTGAGGCACAGCTACCGTTTTTCAACAGGTGATGCATTTCACAAATCTGACTTATTTAGCTTCTAGTGTTGTAGGAGGTAAGAAGAGATGAGTGAAATTTGAGGTGAATGAACGTTATTTAAGTTGAAGTCCAGCTGATTCATAAACACTGTTTCTTCTCTCTTCCCCAAGCTTCTTAAAGAGAAATTCCTTGGATTTTTTCTAAATTTTTTGCATAGTTAATTTGTTAAGATGTAAATGTCATTCTGAGTGGTTTGATGCAAAACACTCCATTGTAGAGAAGCTTAGAGTTAGAATTGTTCGCAGTAGTGATGGTAGGAACCATACATTTGAAGCAGCTATAAAAGCTACTATAAGCTGTCATATGAAATGGTTACAAATGCGTTGTATGATGCTTGAGATGTTGTTGTACTATAGTTTTGAGAATGTTTAAGCCTAAAACATATTTTTACAAATACATTCATCGCCGAGTGGTACATGCTGAGTGTTGTGAAGCAAAGTTGCCCCCAAAACCCTTTTTTTCCAGATTTACCACTTTTTTTACCATTATCAACATTACATATTGAAATTCAGAAGACACGTGTAGCCTCATTGGTCATTTCTGATAGTAAATAAAATGGCTATACTTGACCTGTGGTTCCTTTCACTGCCACTGTAATAAAGTTACAGTAAGTCAGTAAGTTTCTCTACATTACACAGTAAAAAAAATCTGCAATAAAAAATCACATCAAACCTTGCTGAATGACTGACTACTGAATTATGCAGCAATTTTGGGATGGAAATCTTCTTTATCTCACCTTTCACTCCTATTGGGCCTCATTCACCAATATCTTCCTAAGTTTTTTCTTAAATCTGTTCTTAAGAAAGGTCCAAAGCAAAAGTCACTTCAGCTGAGGAAGGGATTGTTAATGAATTGACTAGCTAGATCAGGTGTGTTAGAGCAAGGAAAATTAAATACAAGAAAAAAGTAGGAAGATGGACCCCTTAATAGACTATGCAAGTGTACTGTACACAATTCCAAATGAATTAATTAAGAGCACAGTGTTTATCAGATCTGTAGTGTTCTACTCATTAGTTGGCCTGTAAAGCACTACTGAGGTAAGATCTATACGGCTGTATTTGAGGCAATTCCTAATGCACTTATTCTTCTGTACAGACACCAAATAGGCAGTGTGGATGTAAAGGTGAGTTCAGGACAGTTAGAGGTGTCTAAAGAGAAGAATCTGCTGGTTTGGGTTCTTGGTAAGTCTATGCTCAACGTTAGTATTGTCGGTGTTTTAACTATGGATTACAATTAATAGTCACAACATAATTTAATTTGAGTTTTTTTTTTTTGTTTTTTTAAACTTGTCAGGTCAGAAGTTTCCAAAGTCGCGAGAGGTAACTCTGGAAGGTAGCGTGAATTTCTCTGGGCATCTTTTTGGACCAACAGACCCTCTGTGCACAGATCTCACTGCATACATAAAGGTGAGTGTGAATTCTGTGTAAATTTTGGATAAATATGTGTACTCGTATTTTATATAGTTTGAGGTTGAACAAGCTGATCTTTCTAAATTTCTGATTACATAATACACAGTTGATGTGACGTATTAGTGATTAATAATTATTTACTATTATCTCAGTGATATTTGTTGTCTTGTTTTCAGCTCTTCTTCCGAGTACCAGATTTGACCTTATCTGGATGCTGTGTGGACCAACACTCTGTGCAGGTGTATTCCTCAGCAAAACCACGCATTGTCACAAGTGGGTGTTTCAGTCATTCATTCTGTATTATGTAACTAATATACATCAATGAATGGAGATATGAGAGGTGTACATAAGGACAAAATTAACTTATGAACTCCATTTTTCCCCATAGCGCGAGAACTGGTGTCTTCTGAATATTACATCTGGAACTCCACTGGAGATGCTCCTTTGTCCTCTGGACTCATGATATTGTAGCATCATGATTCACTGCCTTAATATTGACCTTAATAACTGAGCTGATCACTATCTGCTCTTTTCAGGTGCTGGCAGGGAATCAGGTTTAGGCAATTGGATTAAGTCAGGTGACAAATTAGATTAGATTTAGATTAGACAATTAGATTTTTACACATTAGTTAATTAATTGACAGAGTGGCACTAAGTGAACGAAAGGCTGTGCCTACAGCTTGTAAACAAGAGGTATGCTACAGCCTGTCATAGTCAACATAGGCCATAGAGTAAACAGTGTCTTTCATTTCCACCCTGCAATTCACCATATTTCAGTGCCTTGTTGCTCTTTGTTTTGGTTTATTCTTGCAAAGAGAAGAAAACCTTACCCTCCATGGACAGAGCAGAGTCTATTAGTGAGTCAAAGTTTTATATGTGAGGATCTTTGGTGCTGAATGAAATAAAAAAAAATCTTTATACAGTTCTGGAGTGTTTTTGCCGATTTTGGCTAGTGATGTGTTCATTTGATTTCAATTAATTGCTCCTTCATTTTGCTTTAGACAGCACTCGTTAGTTGTTGTCCCAGTTAGCCTTTCAGTCAGTCTGTAAAGGGGAGTCCTCGAGCTCTTTCACAAGAGGGCTTTAGGCCCTGTCTGTGTTTGCTGGGGTTAGTAATAGACTGACTGACTGACATGGAGAGGGGCGACTGAGAAAGAGGAAGACTAAACTGGTATCCAGAGGGAGAGTTAATTACTCCACAGTGGCCCTTAGAAGCCCCCCTTTAGCTTGTCTCTGCTTCTTAATACTCTACAACAAAAGTTTTCAAAGCCCTAATATAATAGTCATCCAGCAAGCAACCTTAAGGGGAATTCCACTGATTTTTCTGAATTTCTGTATAATTAAATCATTAAGATGTAAACAAAGTCAAAGTAGTTTGATGTGAAATGCTCTGTCAGAATTGTTCACAGTGGTGGTGATAGGAACCAGACATCTGAAGAGTTTAACACCTCTAGAAGCACCCTCACTGCAAGTTATTACATGAAATGGTTATGAATACGGATGACTGAGAAATTGTTTTATGATTTTAGCCTAAAACTTATTTTTTTTTAAATCTCTCTCCATGGTGGAGAGCTACATGCAGGGTGTTGTAAAGCCACATAATCTCCAGAGAAAACTTTTTTTTTTCAGATTCACAACTATTTTACCATCATCAACATATAAACTCAGGAGACACCTGTAGGTTCACTGCTGCTTTAGGATAGTAAATAAAATGGCTATATTTGCATTGTAGACATCACCGCCCCTGCTTCCTATCTCAGTTAGTACATTTCTCTACAGTGAACCATTTCATAGCGAACCACATTGAATGATTTTGTTTACATCTTTGTGGGATCGAATTATGCAGAAATTTTGAAAATCAATAACTGGTTTTTAATGACTGCAATATAAACCATATAACATGATATAACACTGACATCTAGTCTGTTTTAGATGTCATCTCACATTAAAGACGGAGTGTCATAGGCCACAGAAATTCATAGCGTAAAAGGGAAAGTTTAAAAATTTCTGCCTATTTCAATGTATATATATATGTATATTAAATCATCTCCTGCTAAATTGTGACACAGTATGTATTACTATTTTGGCCCAAAATTGCACTAGGAGGTCCCTTAGATGAGACAACAGTGTGAAAGAGCACTGGAGCCAGGCGAGAGCTCTCCACTGAGGTAAGCCTTTGTTTGTGAGCTTTATTGTCTGCTGTGTCTATTGGTCATCTCTGTCGCTCTGACATAGCAAGACTGTGTTCTCACAAGGATTTCCTCCGTGGAAACCCATTGACCATACCCAATCTATTGGCAAGATCCAATCACTCACAAGGTACTCTTCACCTCTTTACTGTGCAGAAGCATGCGGCACTTACTCTGGGACTTACTTTAGAGCTGTCTGTGTTGAAGTATGTGTTTGTCTGAAGAAATCTGTCAGACCACTCTGGACCACAGCTGGATTCTCTCCTGGAGTCCAGCATGGCCATATAAGGAATTTTCAATAAAATTTTTCATTTTCTCCTGATCCCTGAGCACTTTGATTTTAAATACAACATAATTTAGGTTGTGACATAACGAACTGTATAATTGCAATGCTGTACATTAATAATAATTTATGTATATTTCTTCTACAAACTCTTATCAGCTCCATCACATGCTTTAAAGCACTATGAGAGCTTCTCAGAGATGTGCAAAGATGGCATTTTAAAAAAATACTTTTAAAATATTTTTTACATTTTCATTTAATACTGTCAATAATAACACTGGCATGCGGCACCTACTGAGATTTGATCTCCACTTTTGAAATGCGATGAATTCCAATTATTAATTTATTTTAACTAATTTCTTGACGTTACACAGCCTTTGCAGTCATTTTAAATTCTTGTACAGCTCCGTTTATCATTATGGACACACCTAAAATTTCTTCATTTTTATTTACAGTTTCTAAATGTCCAAATAATTACTACAGTAAACATGTGAAGTCGACTAACATATTACAATAATTTTATTGAAAACACATTGAAAACCTTTGAACACGAGTGTATATAAATAACACAGTGTTAGGAAAAATTGCATTTAGTATTATAAAAAGGCCCATTGCTGTGGTCCAAGTCCAAGATATTTATTTAACATATTGGTCCATCTAGTGGTGGTTTTTGGAAATCTCTGTGAGAAGGGAAAGAATGAAGTTACCATGCTTGCTGTAGCCTAATACTAACAGCGAGGTTTGTACAGTAAACATGGGAAACAGGTGAAAAAACTACATTTCAAGCCGGGCCGTCAGCTCTCTAATTTTTGAAGAAATATTTGGCTTTGGATTCATTTCAAACGTCATTTAGGATTGCCATAAAATACTATATTTCCCAGAATTCTGAGTGTCGCAAATCGTCAAGCCTGCCTTGCGGCAGACGATAGGCCAGCTAGTGTGGAGTAGGTTGAGTAATGGCTAGAGGGGACACGAGATAGCTCAACTTACAGATATTTGCTTATTTTATTATTTTACCGTCACCAGAACTCAGGTGGGTATTTGTCTCACTCGGCCTTTCCCTCGAGCGCTTGGTTTGGGCCCCCATTCTTTTGTTTTCACAGTTACTGTATGCAGTGGAATGGCTGAAGTGCCGCCTGGGCCTAACGCGCTGTCTGCATCCCCGGCCGAAATTATACCGCTGCCCGTGGACGGCTGTTCATTCCTGGGGAACAATGAAAAACTGGACCGCGGCCGAGGGGATGTTATAGCTCTGGGAACGGAACCGCAGCAAGCGACGGAGCCCAGAGGAATAATTAAGACGAAGCAGAACAACGTCCACCCGAACTCCTCGCTGACACAGCTGAACGGCGTAGGCGAACACACGGAGGAAGAGGAGGAGGAGGACGGCGAGCACTGCAGCCGCGTCTCCGTCTCCAACCACGTCCCACACCCGGCGCACAGGGCGGCAGTCTCGGAGCGTTTGGATGGCGAGCGCTCGGCGAGCGTCTTAACGAACAACGAATGCGAGAACCGCACAGTCCCGAACAACGAAGTCAGCACCGCGGCTATCAGCGAAAACAGTTCGGATGAACCGGAGTGTGACAACAGTACGTGTTCGGGGACTGTAAACAGCAGGACAGTCGGTAACTTGTCCCTCGCTGAGGCCGGAGGTGAGGGACAGGAATTAGCGGCCGATGATGGCAGTAAAGGCCGGGCTGTTGAGGAAGAGGCCCCGGTGGCTCAGATGGCAAACCTGTCACTGACGGAGGAGCAAACGGGCGATAGCGCCATCAGTTACGTGAGATACGAGTCAGAGTTGCAAATGCCAGATATTATAAGGCTCATAACTAAAGACTTGTCTGAACCTTATTCGATATACACCTATAGGTACTTCATCCACAACTGGCCACAGCTCTGCTTTCTGGTATGTATCTAGCACGATTAGCTAGAGCGTGTATGTTGCTATGTAGCAATAGCAGTTAGCCTGCTTAACTACACAAGCGGGAAAATACTACATGCTGTATACTGTACTTACATACTGTACATGAAGTGACGATCTGATGGCGATCTTTGTTTGTGTTAAAATTCCTTATACTTTTCAAGGGGATCTCTTTTTACCTCTTGTCAGTTGACACCATGTAGCAGCAACCGTGTAGCCCTTTCCACATAGCTAATATTTTCGAGCCGTTAAGACAGAAGGACAAAAATGGCATTGGCAACGCTTCACTAACAGTGATAAACAGTTATGTTGGTTCTAGATCAGAATTAGCCGTGATGATATATCATTGGAGATTAGCTTGCGTCCTCATTTCATTGGTCATGGGCTCACAGTGCACAATGAAATGGAGGCAGACACTTTGACACCTGGTGTCAGTGTTAGTTTGAACTGACCAGCTAGCAGCCAAATAATTTTACATTTGCGCTGATTATAAAGTAATTGTCAATTAGAGATATGTAACAGTGCCCTCTCTGGAAAGACCTGGCATCAGCTTAATACTTACATTTCAATAAGCCTAACTCAAAAATGCACACCTTAAGATCTTTCGTTAAGAACAAATAACAATCTTACTTTACAGATGTAGTGTTATGTTATTGGAGAGTGATTACGTTTCAGTGTTGGATTAACAACATAATGTGCTGTTTAGTTAAATGTTAGATTCATTGATTTTTTTTATTGTTGCTTCTGAACACTTTAAACTTTTGAACAAGTTTGGTCTATATGACTTTCACAATTATGAAATTATTGCTGAAAAACGTAAGCTGTCATTAGTGTATATAATTTTGGCATCCTGTCAACATTTTCACAAATACTGTTATAGCATTCTTTCATTACTCTATGACTCTAAGGTCTTTTGAATTGTATTTTATTTTATTTTTTATTTTATATGTTGAAACAATAATCTGTAAGGTATTTAACATAAAATGTGAGGCATATTTTTTAGATGTATTTTTAGTTTTGGCTTTCCTACTCCTCCAAATTTAGCCTAATAATAATAGTTTACCAAATGTATAATCTGCAATTTAGGAATATTACATCCTGTTTGAGTTATTCTTTAAAAGTAATACATTTATGAATTTTGATTCTATATTTTCAGAAATTAAAATTAAATGTTTTAATTTACTCATATTAATTCAGATATATTATATGTTGGATATTTCCACATTTCATGGAAGAAATTGTGTGTGTGTGTGTGGCTCTTTTCTAATGCTGTAATGTGTCCCAGGCTATGGTGGAGAAAAACTGTGTCGGTGCCATTGTGTGCAAGCTGGACATGCACAAGAAGATGTTCAGGCGGGGCTACATTGCCATGCTTGCTGTGGACTCCAAATTTCGCAGGAAAGGCATTGGTATGTGTCTTTCTCGCATCGTCAAGATAATACCCCTTTCACACTGAGTAACGTTAAAAAAAAATCTTTGACACCTCTAGACATTCAGATGACTTTACCAGCCTAACCTGATTTTGGTAGTAGAACTCAAACAAGCATACATACACACAAAGCATGCATGCATGCATTCCTGTTATGTTACATAAATTTCTGAGTTATTGATTTAATCATAATGAGCCAATGCATTGTGTTAAATGTGGTGAATGATAACATTGACCATTCGCATGCAGATAAGTACCAATACAAGGTTCATTGATTGCAGTAACTTAATCTAATGGGCTTTAATTATCCTGTTTTATTCCATTCATTGTCATTTTGGCTATGTGCAGACTGACAGTCCAAACCAGATTTTTACAGATGCATCTCAGTCTGGATGCTCTGGCTGCTTAGATCGTTTTTCAGACTGTCTTTTGCACTTGCGTGTGACAAACAATGGCAATGTCACATCCAGAGTGACAGAAGTGCTGGGATTCAAGAACAACACCAAAGATTCAAATGGTTATGCCAGAGAATTTTAAAGAGTTTGCAGGGCGAGATGATGCGCCTTCAATTCTCTTGCATCCATGTTTGAACTCTGCGTCGCTAGCGTAACTACGTGGTTGCTGATACCTACGTTATTACCACAGCTACCCATACAGATAAGTTGGTCATGTCTGGACACACAAATCTTATCTGATCACTTGCGAATAAAGTGCGAATAGTCATCTCAAAAGATCTGGATTTGAGAAACAAATCCAGTTTGCCTGCAGTGTGAACATAGCCTTAGTCCCTTCTGACTCTGTCTAGTGATATCATGTTTATGGGATTTTATATTTAGGCTAAAAATCTTCCTGTGTTGTTTCAGGTACTAACCTTGTTAAAAAGGCAATCTATGCCATGGTGGATGGGGACTGTGATGAGGTAAGAGATTAAACATAGTCTGAGTTAACATAGATGTGTACATATTATTCATATTGAGTCCAAGATTTTCATCTACATTCTTAAAAAAGGAGCCACAGAAGTTTCTTTAAGTGATGCCATAGAGGAACCACTTGTGGTTTCTAAAAAAAACATGTTTTGTAAAAGCGAGTTGTGAGTGTGAATAACCAACAAAGGCTTGAAGAACCTCCACATAATGTAAAGGTTCTAAACCAATTAAATAGGGATTGTATTGACTAGCTGACTAGTTGACTGACCCATTAGTTGGTACTGTGGGCAACAGTTGACTCGTTAAGTACAGTACCTGAAATACAGTGATGGTTTAAAAAAAAAACCTGCAATGAAAGTACTTCTCAGGCTTATGTGTAGAAATGCAACTGCCAAAAACAGCTCTTCTGAGGCATCACGCAAAACGCTCTTTCTGGCACATTTATTTTTAAGAGTATGGCAAAATGCTTTAAAGCTGTAGTATGGATTTAAGAGTTTCTGCATACTGTCAATGCTTCTTTTCTGTTCCCTTGCCCATTGTTTATTCTGACTGTTCTCTTATTCTTTCATTAATCAAGCATGGTCTGCATGCTGTCCCTGTGTTTTCTTGCACAGGTGGTGCTGGAGACAGAAATCACCAACAAATCCGCCCTGAAACTTTATGAGAACCTGGGCTTTGTCAGGGACAAGCGGCTCTTCAGATACTATTTAAATGGAGTGGATGCTCTGCGGCTCAAACTCTGGCTACGCTAAGTCTGACTGTGACCTCCTCAACTATCCCTTTGGTCCTCTGTTCTCCTGTCCCTCTGCCCCAGCCCGGAAGAGCTGCGTTCTTTCAGTGAGTATGGCGAGTCAGCCTCCAGCAAGCCACAACGAGGAGGCAGCCTCGCATGAAAAACGAGCAAAATGTAATAAAGAGTTTTAAGTACCTTTCTGCGAGTGAAAGAAGTTATTGCAAAAAGGGTGGGGGGGGTGCTAGTATTTGAAAGCAGTCACTGACTCCGAAGAGGAAAAACTGGTGGCTTTGCACTGTGACATCTAAAGGCCTGATTGCTGGTCGCTGTGTGATTGCGTCGGCCATTGAAGAATGACTGGGCAGGACATTAGCATCACCTCTAGGAGTTGTGCCGAACTGGATCGGGCTAATAAAAATCAAACAAGACATCACCCCTCTATTCTTTTATTTTTTATGAATTATTATGACTGAGGGATGGAAAATAAACTTCTATGTTCAAAACAACTTAATGGAAACATGAAAAGAAAAAGGAAAAAAACAGGAACTACACTAACAGATCTTATTTTTTTTTGTTTTTTGTTTTCTTCTTAAGAGGGTTCATGGGGATGTTGAAGGTTCTGATTGTGTTAGAGCCTATAGCATTGGCTTGTGTTTGTGTGTATGGGGGTCTATTTTATGTTTTTATTTGGTTTCATATTTTTGAGCAGACCTTCCTTCATTTTAGTAATGCAGCTGCTCAAGAGAGATATCCACTTGTTGCAAAAGAGGACACCACAACATACTCAGACAGAGAATAATGTCCACAGACACAGAAACTGGCATTTTAATTAACCTAGAGTGAAAGCTAAAGTTGGTTATTACCAGAAATCGCTGTCTTCGTCTATGCTCTGCTAGATTAGCCCGATTAGACAGTTTACTATTCAAAATGTCTTGAATATGCTATGTTCATTTATGAATAAGTTAATTTTGTGCTTGTTTATTGGATGATTGATTGCATTTGTCACATTTGCTACCTTCATCATTTTCATAAAAATTTAAATATTTATTAAATATCATGAAGAGGAAGGGTGTTCTGACATTGTGTAAATCAAATTAACAAATTATCAGCCCTCTCTGAAAATACTCCTGATGCACTTTTTTCACCGTACCATACCTAAAACAGATGTTAAAAGCGTTTGATGACTCGATTTAAAAATGGCAGGCAATAATCAAAGGTGTGAATTTGATTGAGCTTTCTTCAATGTTGTACTTACTGACTGCCAACAATGCGACTAATCAGTCATTAGTTAAGTAATAGTAAATGCCTTTCATTCAAGTAGGCTGTATGTTATAAACCAAAAGTAAGCTTTCTCGTTTTGTGAACTGTTTGGAGCAGTGGTTCTCAAATTGGTGTTCAGGGTATCCCAGGTGGTCCACATTTTTGCTCAATTCAAACTACCAACACGTAGGAATAAAGGAAAAATGTGGACCATCAGGGTGTCATGAGGACAAGGTTAAGAATTACCGGTTTAGAGAAGGTTCCTCTGATGTGCCATCTCTTTAATTCAGCAGCAGGGGGCAGCATATAAATACAACCAGCATACCACTCTCTATTAGCCACCACTTTCAGTGCTGGCTAGGATATGCAACAATTTGAATGGTTAAGGAGTTGTTTCACAGAGTGGGTGTTATAGGCATATAATGTGTTCCCATTCACATTGTGTTAGAATTGGAGTAAGTTCTTGGTGTAACATCTTGATAAGATTAGACCCCTTTCTGCAAGATAAAAGTCCATTTGTGTGTGTGTGTGTGTATCTCTCTCTCAAGACCCACTGATAGAAACCGATTTGCTTTCTCTTGTGTTCATGGCAGATAGACCCCCAATGTGCTTTGCTGTTGGTTTGTGGGTTCTTCTTGAATAATCAAAAGCATTTAGTTCATGCAAATCTTTGGTGGGAAGAAGTGATTTTTTTTTTTCTTCGTTCAGAGGTGCTGGACTCAGTATTAGTCAGATGAGCATGTTGGAACATAAAATTTGTGTTGAAGTATAATTGTTTTTGTGTGCGTGTGTGGACCCAGAATTTCTTAAGAAATGTGACAGATTAAACCTTGAATCATGGAGAGGCGTATTGGACGCATGCCATATGCTGTATACCCTCAAAACAAATGGGCTCAGGTGTTTGGTGTTTGTCCAGTTCTCCTCCAGGTCTCTCCTCCCTGGTCAAGAGCTCCTTTTAAGGACCCCATGGTTATTACTTCAGAGGCAATTTGTTTTTCGTGAGGGGTTGGGCTCCTTCAGAATTTGAATAGCCGTTGAGAGATGGAAATCTGAGTTGTTATTGTCCAAACATCTCCCTCTCATCATTCAGCACTGTTTGTGGAATATGCCTACACTCTTAAAAGTAAAGGTGCCAGAAAAGATTTTTTGGAGCCATGCCATAGAAGAACCACTCTTGGTTTCCTGTAGAACCTTTCAGTGGATAGCTCTAAAGGAGCCAATTTTGTAAGTGAGACCTGTGAGTGTGAATAACTTTTTTTTAAGTTTAAAAGAACCACCACACATTGTAAAGGTTCTGTCTATACCAACTGACAGTTCAGAGTCAAGAACCTTGTTTTTTAAGATTGTAAGATCAACCAGAATGAAAGAACTCAAACTCTTGTGGCCTAATCCATAATAGGTACCAACCTAAATAAACTGTCATTCGTATTTGGCAGCTGAGTGGTGGTTTATCTTGCTATAGTCTGTGTTCTCTTACAGGATGAGTGAGCACTGTATGAGACTGTAGTATGCACAGTTCCAAAATTGGATTCTTAAGTTGCACTGCTGTTTTGAGACTTTCATAGTTTACTACTGTAAGCTATCTGCATAAATGGCCATTAGAACGAACCAACAGTTTCTTAGGCAACAGCTGGCAGGTTCTAGCTGAATGCGACCATGTTCTAACTGGTGAAAGTCATGAGCTGCATTTTGTTCAAGGAAGGATCAATGGATCTGCAGTTGCAGATAATTTTTGCCACCATAAACATTTGAATTTATGTTGTATGTGTGATGCTTTCCACATGTCTGCCATGGCTTTGGACAAAGGAGAACTGCACCTCAGTCAGAGTGGCATTTAGTTGGGCAGAGAGGTCTGCATGTTGGTTTATGTCATCCCACTCCTCTTCCACTCTCTCACCTCTTACAAAGTGTCTTGCAAGTTTTTTTTTTTGATTTCAAGTGGACAACAGACTTTGTTTAAAAAGTATAAATAAATTATTTGATTTTTATTGCAGATGTGTAGTGGTTTTTAAATACATTTGTGTGGTGGTGTCTGTACTGCCTCAAGTGATAAATGAGCAGTAAAATAATACATGTACTGTATTATTTTTATAACCTAACGATGAACGGTCTGACTGACACTGTATAGGCCAAAATTTGTGCTTATCTTGCATGTAGTGGCCCTGCAAAATATTCACCACTTGTCTAATTCAGCCAGAATTGCATAATCACGTACGCTGCAGAAACGGATACTTGATTATTCGTGCTCGCTAATTTGCGTTTGTGATTAAACTCATTTAAATCACCGTTAGAATTCATATTTCTCTTGGGTAAAGAGAAGACAGCTGTATTCCCAACAGCCTCAATGTGTATTTTATCATGATAATTATGTCAGCTGGGAACCATTCACTAGGAACAAGCACATTGTTTTCTGTATGGCTGGAAACAGGAAGGCCACCATACTGCATCTGCACTTCACCTACTGAGCATGTAAGCTGTTTTTGGTTTAAAACCTGTTGTAGGAGGAAGTTCAGGTCTTTAAAGTGCTTTAACATTGGCTGGTGCTTCTAGTAACCCACAGATCTCAATGTTCAGTATTTTTTTTAATTCATCCTACAGATTTACAATTGAGATCTTTTGAAGTGTAGGTCACCTTCTCACATGACAAACCTTTTTTTCCTAGCATAAATTTTTACAAAGATTTTTACTTGATAAAAACAGTTAATGACATAAGTAATCTATTTGTAGCCATTAGTCAGAGTTCAGTGTTCAAGACTGTAGGAAAAATAAATAAGCTGGACGATTACAGAGACTGATTGCTGTTAATAAGTCAGTGATACAGCAGTAGGGAAGAACAAGGCACAGCCTGTTGGCTTGTGCTAAATAATATTAAATGTATTTGAGCAAGATTAACATATATAATTTGTATGCAAGCCACCTACACATTTCTGCCGCAAATGACTGTAGACTGAGTTCAAACATCACAACTAACCTCACAGTTCTGAACCAGATTAGCTTCCCGAATTAAATATATAAAAATAAATTAATCAGAATGAATGTAATAAGTGAAAAGGGGCTGTTGAATGTTAGAATTTGTTGAATTTGTTTACTTATAAGTAGAGAAACAAATAATAACATGATAAAATTTAAATATATTTTATTTACATTACATCTATGGTACAGTTTTAATTCATTTGTGCATAAACAAACCTTTCAGAAATGAACCGTTTTAAATTTGCTCATAGGATACAGAATTCTCCCATTGTTTATTTGGGGAGGCTTAATTGTAACACCGCATTACAACTAACCCCTAATTAACTAACCTAATTTACACGTGTTTTAAAACAGTGCTATATAACAACCATCAAGAGGATGATTCACATGACATAACTGTGAATTCTGTGACTTGAACACAACTCCATATTCATAAAACACTTATGATGAAAAACTTCAAGGCAAATCTTGGGAAATATCTTCTCTGATTGTTGTCAAAATGTGTGGACGATGTGGAATACGAGAACATGACTAAAAGCATGTTCAAGTACAAAATATATGTTACATTCTGCCCTGTGTTAGTTTGTGCCCAGCTGTGCCCTAAATCATATCACCAGAATGATTCCCTCCCAAATTGTACACATTGGGGCAAATACTGAAGTTTAACAATTGGTCATTGCTATGTCTGCTCTTCAGATGGTATGTAGTTGCATTTAAGGTTTCTAATATTTGACTGGAACTAGCCCTATTTTGCAACACTTTATCCATGTAGACTGGAAGTAGAATTTTCTAGATTACAAGTTTTACCAAATTTCTGCTTTAACAGACAAATGATCTAAGTTGTTCAGCACTTTTTCTGATAATTACTTTCTTTATTTAGATTTATTTTATTGTACAGCCAGCTGCATTAACAATATAGTTCCCAAACCTTTTGGCCCTGTAAATACTGTATCTCAGCATACTAGCAAGTTGATCCTAAATAACAGGATAAGGAAAATTCCTCAAGGATGATAGTATGTTACATATATTTGTATCACCCTTCCCTAAATCCATATAAATATCTGTTTGTCCCCTTCTGTTCCATACCTGGTGAACAGAATTCACCTGTTCAGCAATCTTAACCATCTCCCTCATGCACTCTCTGCATCTTTCACTGGCTGTCCCAAGCTGCTATTTATGTCCCCATCTATCCTCCAGTACACTCCATGCGTTTGCTTTTGCCGGGGTATGTTTTTCTGCTGTGTCATGTAGCCTGCTGTTTGCACAGGACTGATCTGACCTCTGTCAAAGTTTGTTAGACTTCCAGACATGTTCCAGGAGAAAGTCCACGAGTTACCCTGCACCACACTTCCACACCTTCTGTCTTTGATGTGTGGAAGTGTGTCTGGTTCAGATCTTCTAGCCGCTTCTTCTCCTAAGCCTGGAACTGTCACCGGCGGACTGGGCTGCTGGAGCTCTTTAGGATCCAGACTCTGTCCCTTTACCTCATCCCAGAAGATGTCCCTTTGGGTTGGCCTGGATACCAGTCGGATTCTTTGTGGTTCCTCGTCGATTCCTTTAACTGTTGAGATCAGCAGTGTTAAATGAGAAGCTTTCAGCTAATCAACGTTTAGATTCTTATTTTAGTTACATAATGAAATGTATTTAAAGCACTGTTCAGTCTGGATTAGTTTTACTAGGTGAATCCCCTAATGTCATTTGTATGGGATTTGATTGGATAATTCATACGAATGAAATGAAAGAATGAAATGAACCGTTTAGCCAACTGTGTCTGAACACATCGGAATTAGACCTCCGCATTTAACCCATCCGTGCAGTGAAACACCACATACACACTAGTAAACACACACACACTAGGGGGCAGTGAGCACACTTGCCCAGAGCGGTGGGCAGCCCTATCCACGGCGCCTGGGGAGCAGTTGGGGGTTAGGTTCCTTGCTCAAGGGCACTTCAGTCAGATACAGGATAACTATCTATGTATTTTTTCTAAATTGAAGGGACTGAAGTTAAGGGTGGGCAAGTTGACTATATTTATCATTATCATGGTAAGTTTGTTTCAGTAATTCTGGTGTGCTATGTAGCCTCATCACAGTAACAGCCCAAACCAGACTCATCTATGCATTTGGTTTACACCACCCAGGGTTACTGGCCAATATAGGCACCTCACATTAAACATCACAGTACTGATTTCACATGCTGGCATTTAAAAAGCCTACCATAACGGAACCAGCATCTGAACAGGGTACATACACACTAGAAAATAGCCCTGAATGTATTATTTTTGAATCATGCATTGTATTGTGAAGTCAAATCTCGGGAACAATGTGGATATTGTAAAGTGTTGGCATGTGGTAAAAATCAGTGCATTGTGGAACTTGCAGGAGTTTAGGGTAGGGGTAGGATTTGGGAGGGTTAGGGACTGGGTACGGTTCGCTGGGCACTGGGTAGGGTTCTGGGGGGATGGGCACTGGGTAGGGTTCAGGGGGTGCTGGGCACTGGGTAGGGTTTGGGGGGGCTGGGCACTGGGTAGGGTTTGGGGGGGCTGGGCACTGGGTATGGTTCCAGGAGGATCTGGGCATTGGGTTGGGTTGGGGGTTGGTTCACAGTTTTTATCAAAATCTGCAAGGTTTCCATCACTCAAGTCCATATTTCTTTTATGATTAGGTTGACAAATTTGTCCTACTTATCTAGACACGCTGATTATGCTGTCTTGGACTCCAGGCCACAGATGGCTGTGGCATTGCCGGGGATCACCACCCTGATCTCCTGGCAATAGCACCTCTGCTTAGACAGGCAATAAATTATTGTTTTTAAATTATTATTATAATAGATTATAGTATGTTACCGGTACCAGTATGGCTCAACACTATAAAACCATGTAACTCTACCAAAACATATCATGTATTTAAGCAGGGGGTCCCAAACTTTGTTCTTGGAGATCTGCTGTCCTGCAGAGTTCCAACCCAAATCCAACACACCTAAAAGAGTTAATCAAGGCTTTCAGGAGCATCTTAACATAAGAATCAGAAATGTCGGAACAGAACTGTCCAGGGTGGGAGACCACAGGGTGGTTGGGCACACCTGTTTAAGCTGAATGTTATGATACTTTATACTCACCAGTGGAGGTGTAAAATATTCGTTGTTTTGCTCGCCTCTCTCTAAAGTTCCTCTGCTGGGCTTGACGCTTCTTGTTTACTTGGTGAGTAAGGACTGTCTGCGCTGGAAGAAATCCTCCCATGTTTCTCTGTGAAAGCCATACAGTGTACATCTCTGACTCAGCCATTTGAAAAATGCAAGTCGTTTGGTGACACATTTTAAGTGACATCAGTTCAGTACACTCCTTAAAAATGGTTCTTCAAGGGTTCCTTAGTAAAGACTGTGGTAGGTATAGAACTAGGAACTCTCAAAGAACCATTTGCATGCTTAAAGGGTTCTTTGCATCAGGAAATGGAGGATGTGTTGTATATGGTTTATGGTATCTTTTTTACAAGCAGGAGGAACTCTATATAGCACCAAAAAGGGGTTTTCTATTGTTACAAGCTTGACAACATAGCAATAAAAGAACCCTTTTTGGTGCTATATAGAACCATTTTCAAAAAGGTTCTTGAGCATCATTTCAGATGCTGTTTAGTTTAAATGTTTAGGTTTCCTGATGCCGTGTCAGAAGAAATATCATTAACTCTTGATTGTGTTGGAGATTCCTGAGGGGAGGGAGGAGCTCTCTTCCTGCTCCCTGTACCCTGAAAGTGGATCCCATGGAGGAAGCACTGTGGCTGCAGCCCAGCCCACTTTCCATTCCAGCAGCACCGTAATCAGACCCAGTGGGACCACCAGGGCAAGGCTCAGCGCTCACCAGCTGTCTGCTTCTGCCTCCCGCTTTATCCTCATCTTATGAGCTACTAAACACCACTTATTAATAATTCATTTTCTGAGATGTATTTGACTTACTATAACTACTGACAAATCAGCATCACTTCAAATCAA
Organism: Colossoma macropomum; assembly: GCF_904425465.1. Taxonomy (NCBI): domain Eukaryota; kingdom Metazoa; phylum Chordata; class Actinopteri; order Characiformes; family Serrasalmidae; genus Colossoma; species Colossoma macropomum. The sequence goes on from NW_023494803.1 coordinate 24,772,828, forward strand.
ATCATAAAATAAGCAGTCTAACCAGTTGTGAAAAAACTTACTATGAAACATCAGAAGGAACAAGCAGGTTTTGTAAGAGTTTGGGTGAATAAATGGTGGTGTGATGATCTATAATAGCAAAGAATGATCCATAGTACCCTCCAAACATGTGCTCGTTAAAATAAAGGTTCCTAAATAGTTCTTGGCTTGACATGCAGTTCTAGGAGAAAAAAGACTTTCATTGACATAGAATCTTTACATTTTCAGAAAATTCTCCACACTCGAACATCTCATTTACCAAAAAAAAAAATACACCAGCTGCCATTTTTATTTTCTAAATGTTTCAACCTAAATGGACCATTAGAATAGTCCAAAATTATTTGAACTTAAGTATCTTAAATCATCAAAGGGCCCATATCATGGAAAAATGTCTATTATTTTAAAACTCCAAATTCCATATGGTCCATACATATAAACTAAACTAAAAAAAAACAGCCTATTTTGAATTCACTAATTTACAGATATCCGCCTATTCAACCTGCAGTTAACACCCCCTGTTCACTTTGAAGTAAAATGGAGCGTGTCCACCTGTGCTGCTTTTTTAGTAAGGCATGATACAGGGCAGCCAATCAGGACAGAGTTCATTTAAATATATTAGTCTTCAAAGCACAGTGGTCATGTGTAACTGTTTTTAATATATAAACCCACAGAAACATCAGGGAACAATTAAAAATTGTAGTATATATCCCTATTTAAAAAATGTTAAGGATGTTTTTCCTTCTATAAAGAGAGACACAGGCTCTGTTCAAAATAGTGTACTACATACTGTTTATGTACTGATTGTGCCCAAAGGAAGTAAGCAGTTTAGGAAGTAGTAGCATAAATTTCTTTAGCATGCCAAATATCCCTGGATGATGTCCCACTTTGGCCAAGCTTCCAGCATGCAGATAGAACTATCTTTATGATATACTGCCACTAATAATGCAACACATTCATTTCAAGATAAATAACGTGCAGTTTCTAATATACAGTGCACCAGTGGGGAACCCTCAGGGTCAGGGAGAAGACCTATCAGAGACAGCCTAATGTCTGTGAAATATAAGAAAACGTCTATAATTTTTAGTTCTGTTTATTCAATATAATCATTGTGTTTGTTGTATTTAAACTCTGCAAGTATTGTAGTAAGACTCTAATTATTAAGTTCTGGTTGGAAACAAAAGTTATATTCTTAGAACACCCAATGGAAAATTATCCAGTCAGGATTTTCTTCTCTGTGGTATCTAGGTAGATACAGCCAAGTTAGCTCTCCCATTGGTTAGGATTTCCAGAGCTAAACTGAAGGTCCAAAGTGTCAGATTAACTGCCAACACAATTAGAAAGTATCAGGGGAATCCACTGATCATGTTTTAATCTACAATGAGTTGGAATTTTGTGAGATAAATGTCACTCTAGGCATTCTGGAAATCCTAGAAATGTTGCTGACTGTGAAAATTAGTATTCACAGTCGGTCTCTGTTACAAGATTTAAATAAAACATAGTTGGATTAGCTCTAAAATTCTGTTAAAATCCCATAGGGGTGCTATCAGAAAGTAGCACAGGGTTTTTTCCCACCCACGTTTTTGAGTTTTGACAGTTATTGCCTGAACTGAAGGCTTAGCACCAATACTCACAGCTTCCCACTGCAGTACACTGTATGCTATTGTGAACACAGCCAAAGTTGTCATATACCGGAGATGCATTCGTATATATTGTAACAGTAGCTCTATACCTGATGGTTGGAGCCTGCGCCATGGCGCCCTCCCCAACTGGGGTTGGAATACTGGTGGGCAACCCCATCTCTCCATCCTTTGGCCTAAAAAGAATTTTTTTTATTAAATAATTCTTGAACATATTACAATCACACCTTTTTTTCCAAATTGTGACCCTTTTGTTTGCTGACACACTTCATCAGCCTTCACTACTCTAAGCAGGAGGAAATACCGCAAAAGTCAGTTGGGCATATGTGTGTGTACCATGAAAGCATGTTCATCAGAAGCCATGGAAGGCTCCATAAGAGGTGCTGTTGGTTGCCATGCCTGTGAGTACAGGAAAATATTCATGGTCAGTACCAACATCAAAATCTCTAAGTTGAATACTCTGTTCTTGTACATCCATACTGAAGCATATGGTAAGACTTCAGACCTTTGCTTGTTGTGGTGGATGAGACTTTATGATGCTGTGGCCTGTTTTTGCATACAGGTTCTGCAAGCCTGTGAATTCAGTTCCCAAATCACATTCATCCACACAAAGTTCAAACTAAAAGATGAGCAAATGGCAGACAGTTGCACTGAACATTTATGAAGCAATGAAATTACAACAAAGAAAACATATACAGTCCTTTTGTAGGCACTTGAAAGGCATTTATACAGCCTAATAGCTTAAAAATAACAAGCTAGAAAAGTGGGCCACTAGTTCAGACTACAAAAAAGGAGCGCTTACTTTTGAAGTGACAAGATAGACAACATAAAGGCTGGAAAAGTCAGTGACAGAACAAATATAACACATTCATATCCTGTGTGGATTAAAAATGCACTGACCTGGTAGTGAATGAACAATTTGAGGCACATGCTGCTTTAGTGGTGGCAGATGGCTGGTGTGCTGGTGGCCCACAATACCATATTGGTACTCTGGTGGACTTTGTGCAGCAGTGATCATCCATGGCGAGGCTGGTTGACAGGATGGTTCTTCCTCCTCTAGAAGACTCTGAGATGGTGCAACTTGGCAAATCTTTGGTCTTGAGATGCTGTTTCCCATTTTAAAGTCACTTCAAAATGTCCTTGACGTCTCCAGCGAGTTTCTGAGAAAGTATTCGTAAAAATCTACTGCAATGTGACAGAGAAGCACATGCAGGAATTTCAAAATCACATTTTTTTAGGCTAGACTGTAAAAGCCCAGTAGCCTTGATTAGTGTGAAATGATCCTTAGAGTGGAACACAGCCAAGCATGACAGTTACCATTCCAGGATGCAATCCAAGGCCCTAAGCCTTTGGCCCATATCGCTTTCACCTCCAAAGCCCAGAGTCATCTTCTTGTCCGTTCTCTCTTTTTTCTTGATAAAGCCTATGAGTCTGAAATCCACTTTGTCTGTGTTCCACAGGAGTCGTCCATTTGTTTCCACAAGGATTATGTTTGGACCTGAAACACTTGGACCTCTTGAACTTTTATAGGAATTCTACGAAAACTATGGCAAACTTCTGTTACAAACTGGCAGGTGTTTGCCCCTCTCCTCGCTTTATATTTCTCAGATTTTGTCGTAATGAGGTAGGTTTCCATGACGACTCCCCCCATGGGTTACTCTGTAACTGAGTGGAAATGCTTGAGTGGTGGCGAGGGGCCCGTCTCTGCTGCTTGCCTGGATAGGCATGCCACAGCTCAGGGAGCCGTGCTTGATGATTGACAGGATCTATGACAATTCTGCTTTTTAAAACGTTTTCTATTTGTTTTACTTCAAATGACATCTGGACATTGGAATTGGGCTTTCTCTGGTATTTTGCCTTTGGTCATTTCGTCACTCAGACCTACCATGTAGGTGCACTTTGTAGGTGTACAATTACTAACTACAGCTAGAGTTTGCTAAAATTACAGTATGGTTGTTGTTGTTTGGGCCTCTATCTAAAAATTGCCTTCCAGTTCCAGTAATTCCTAACTGAAGCTTATACACCGAGTTGCCAGTTTAATGGAGTTTATTAGGTACACATTCCTTGTACCTACACTCACTGGCCAGTTTATCAGGTACACTTACCTCATACTATGGGGGGAAAGAACAGACACTTTTAAATTTGTTATTTAACATACTTCTAGTGCATATTTCCACTTCCACTTCATGTATGATGCCTCAGTACCATTTGCAAAGAAGCAGCCCCAAATCATAATGCACTCACCTCCATACTTCATTGTGGGTATGGTGTTCTTGGGATCATATGCGCAACCCTTCTTTCTTCAAACATGATGAGCTGAATTATCACCAAAGAGGTCTATTTTCATTTCATTACATTCTTCCAAAACAGCTCAGGTTGTAGATGCATATCTCTGTATTTCTTTTTTTCTGAGTTTTGCATGGGGTGTAGGAACAAAGATGATTGTGGTGCAGTTTGATGCTTATTGTTCTCTGTGCAGCTGTTGTTCCTGCTGCTTTCAGGTTGTCCTGCAACTCGTTTTGAGTGACTGCAGGCTTTTCTCCTACCTTGCTTATCAATAGCCTGAGAGTGTGTCGTGAAACATTGCATGGTGCACCTGGCTTTTCTTGGATGTTTAAGCTCTTTGCTATTGCTTTGTAGCTTTTTCCATTCAAGTGTTGTTTAACAATGTTGTCCCCTGCGAACATTAGGAAGCTCCTTCACCTTCATCATGACTGCTACTCGACCAATGGCAACATCTTTTGTAACAACACCAGGTGCAGTTTACATGACATTTTTGCAGCATTATCTAGAACTTGATTTACTCTCATGTAACCTACACATATATATTGTTTAATATATAGTGTCTGAATACTCACACACACTTAGCGTCTGTAGCCCATCTGTTGCTATCCACAATTTGTCAGCCACTCTGCACTCTGCTATTAATGAAAAGGGATTACCATAAGACCCCCTACCACTGACCAGATATGATCTATGTCTTATGACAGCAGTGACACTAATATGATAATGGCATGCATGTTGTGCTTATACAATGCATCAAGTGGAGCAGCGTTTTTAAAGAGTTTTTACCACTATAGAAAATGCTGGATCGGCTATCAGAAAAAAAGAATGATTCCAATCCAATCCTGTAGTAGACCTAGCCTGAAATACTATACGCTCACATCATGTAGGGTAGTAGAGTGTTTGAATAATTAAGCATGATGGCCTACTTTTAGATGCTTCAATTAAAAACATTTTAAAGCTTAGTGCTTTTTAAAGAAATAAAAAAAACTGGATCAGTACTGGAGTCAGCTCACAAGGTTTCAATATTGGTTTTGTCATCCGAAAAGAAAAGTGGTATTGTGCCATCTCTTGGTACAGAGGCCAGAATTACAATAACAATGCTGTAATTTTAGTACACTCTGGCTTTCCTAGGACAAGTTCTTTACAACTCCTAATTCTGGGTTTAAAATTAGCTACCCTTTGTTAACTTCAGGCATACCTGGAACTCCCTCAGCTTCATAGTTTCAAGAAATATTTGTTCTGCCTTTCTTGGGATACATGCAGTGTACTGGCATATTACACACCTGTGTGGCTTTACAAATGTTCCTAAGTCATTGCTCTTTGCATTGGGTGGGCTCATAGTCTGCTATCTCCATTTGCCAGGAAGGCTGTGCTATTTGTCATAATGAGACCCTAATGTGGATTTAAACAGTTCTTCAGGACTGTGTACACTCTTCCCCCCTTCCTCTGCTAAACCCCTTTTCTCTGCCTCATTTGATTTAATGGGGCATCCACAACAGTCTAGGAAAGAGGAATACATCCACTAGGCAAATTTCTCATTAGAGGGCATATATCAGTAAGACAATGCACTAGTGACAAACACTGCAGTCAGAGCTAGGATGTGAGCTTTTTCCTGTGTAGCAGAGGCATGACATGAGTAACAGTCTCAGCAGTCTCTCAGTGTGTATGCAGAAAACGTGTGTGTATGCAGAAAATGTGAAACCTCTGTGTTTGCAGTACTGTGCCAAAGTCAGAGACCATCCTTCAATTATTTAATTTTCAGCCATTAAGTACCAGTTATTCATTTTTCAGGAGATATTTCTGAAGAGATTATACATAAGATAATCCACTTGCATACAGAAGGGGAAAGATACAGCGAAAACGGAACTCCCACCAACTGTGTAAGACCGGGTAGGCCACCAAAACAGAAGCAGAAAATATAACCAACTTCTGAGATGTAGAACAGTTTTATATTATATTATATTTTATATTACATTATATTTTGCTGTTGAGGCTTCTGTGTAATCTTCTCTTAAATATAAGATATATATATATATATATATCATATTTTTTTCTTAGATTTTTCTTTTTTTTTCTCTTTTTTTTTGCTTTTTTCTTGACACTGAAAAATTAATAACTTATACTTAATGGCTGCTTTGAACAAAAATTTAATAAATGAACAGATGAACAGTGGTCTCTGACTTTTGCACAGTATTGTATGTAACAGTCAAAAGCAATAACTACATTAATGTGCCGATGAAGCATCATAACATTTTACCATCACTAGAACATCACAGGAAATGTGCTGTTATTTAGAAGTCATTCTTTGTGTAAAATACAGGAATTTAACATTACAAAAATAATTCTGTAAAAATGTACATCAGGTAATGAGCTAAATCCTAAGTGTTTGCAGGAAGAGGGCAATTTTTTAATGGATTTTTTGCTGATAGTATTGAGTTGCAAAACAATGGAACTGTATGTATTAGAATGGAAAAAGATACACTGCCTTTGCGATGCTGCTGTGGTTCACTGCATTTTGTGCTTTTGGCTGCCACCCATTTCCAAATGCCCGTAACTGTCTAATGTGAGAGCAAAGGAAGCGACAGACCGTTCTGCTGAATCCACTGAGGATGGTGAGAGCCTAAATGTCTTCATTGGCTTATACCATTTAGGGGTCGTTTTACCATTTCCCAACAATAGAATCATGACCAGAAGATTCTGAAGCAGGTCTTTATTTTTCCTTTCATTGTAAAAAGAAAAGAGCCTTATTCATATATGGCATAATATACTTCCCCTCCATATATACAGTGTAATACCTTTAGATACAATTTAATTATCTCTGTATTATAGTTATCTCTGAATGCATTCATTTTACAGTGAGCCAAATTGGCCCTGATTGAGTCTATATTCACAGAATACAGTCCATGTGGGGGCTTTAGGGTTCAACAGGCAACATGAAGGGCAGGGTGAGGATTAGGGGCGTGCAAAAGGAAAGGCTATTTGCTTGTATTAATCATGAAAGTCTTTCTCCCCACAGAAATTGCAAATATGAAATATCAGCTGAAAAATAAATACTGCAAATAAAAATCTTTCTGTTATGAAAGGGAGATTTTTTTTCTCAGTCCAGCCTGAAAAATGCCCCAGTGTTGTTTCACTTAAATGTCAGAGAAGTAACAGCATGGATCTCTATTTCGCACCGATTTTCTCACAGTTGGTGTTGTGGCTGTTGTTACAGCGAGTCAGCGATCCCACAGCTCTGTTTAATATCCACTGAATTTCTCCACGATTCTTCACTCATCCACCAAACACCTCCGGAACATCCTAAAAGTAGCCATGACCCAGACACGGCTTTCATGGCGCTTCTTCAGCTCTAGTGTGTCATCTCCAGGTCAGAGATGGTGTGGAGGTTGAAGGTCATGCCATGGGGATGGACACGGCTCCATTGGCCCTGCTTCGGCTGCGCGTGTGGATGCTGGACTCTGTGAGTTCCTCTCCATGCTCTTCAGACTTCTTGTCAGCAAGGGCGGCCAGGAAGCGTAAAGTGACCGTATCCCACTCTTCAGGCAGCAGCAAGAGCAGGAAGCCCACGCAGATGATGCAGGTAGCAGCCAGACGCACCACACTAAAAATTACCTCATGTTTCAGCACATCAATAGCTGAGGAGAAGTAGAAGAAGAGCAAGAAGAACACAAACAACAAAAAAGCAGAAGAACAAAGAGAGAAAAATGGTATGTGAAAAATCACAGAGGAATCTTTGTAAACATAGATTAGGAAATAACTAGCCTGCTTCTGAGACAACAGCAATGTTTCCATAAATGTGCTAGGACTCTCTGCCATCTGGGTGTAATTAATATAAATAATAAATAAATAAACCCATACTTAGGAAGGCTGTGGTAACATCAATTGCCTTCCACTCTGCATTAGTTCAGAGCATAAATACATAAGTCCCTTTAATTGCCTGCAGAAATTTGTCAGACTACAGCAAAGGAATCTCAGTAATTAAAGTCTCTCTTTTTCCGAGGCTGTCTGCCATGACTAGGTCTAACCACTGACCTTGATGAAGAGCAACTTTTTAGTTATTTAGTAACTTCTAGCTGAATTCAGTTCTTAGGGCCTCTTCACAATTTGCTACAAAGGTGCTGATGAAAGCTAAGACATAGAATTTGAGGATATCAACTGACCATCCATGCCCTGCAAATAAACAAATATGTTAAATAATAACTTAGCAACTATTACAAGATTGGACAAGCTTTACATAATGTTGGCAAAAATCCCAATCAACCTAATTCATTTAGGTTGGAGGTTTGTTAAATAAATTGGCTTTCCAGTTTAAAATGGCATTCTACCAAGCTGGACCTAGGCAGGTTGAAAATGGCAACAAATTTGCCAGTATGCTTATTTTAGCTCAATTACACAAAAAATACATTCAGTCTGTCCTAAAAGTATGACCTTTCAAATGCATACAGAATGAAGTGAAATTCAGCTCCATAATTACTGGCACTCTTGGGAAAGATGGATAAAAAAAGTCATAAAAGGATGTCTTTGTGGTAAATTAGCTCAATCTCACACTGAAAATAGGAGAAAAATCTAACATTTAATTAAAGTAAATTTACTTTAACAAAATTACATGTGTCACAATTATTGGCAAACTGGACCGTGTTCCCATTAATATTTCACTCACAAGTCCACCTGATCATATACTCTTAAGTGGTCATCCATGACTTCTTATTCCACTGGGGTGACACAGAGGCCACATTCCTGTAGTCTTTTATCAACATGAGGAAGATTACAGAATACACAAATGAAATGAAACACAAGTGTGATGACCTTCACAAATCAAGCAAAGACTATAAAAATTTCCATATCCACTATTGGACCAATAATTTAGAGGTTTAAAACAACTGGAGCTGTAGTGAACCTGCCTGAAAGAGGATGCAAGTGTATTTTGCCACCATGAAGAGTGAGGAGGATGGTTGGAGAAGAGGCAGAGAAAACACGGTTGGAGATTTGCAGAAGACTGTAGCATTTTGGGTTCACAAAGTTTACAAAAGTACAATTAGATGCCACCTCCGTGCCAACAAACTATTTGGAACACTTGCCAAAGGAAAGCCTTCTCTTTCATCTAAACTCGGAGTTTGCTAGATGCTACTGGAACTTTGACTGGGACGGAGTTCTATAGTCAGATGCGCATATATAGCTTTTTGACAATTAACACTTAAGGTGGGTTTGGTGTAAAAAGAAGGATGGTAATAACGAAAAGAATCTCATCCACTGTTAAGTATGGTGGAAGATCTGTGATGTGATCTTGGGGGTGTATTTTCCTTCAAAGTTGAACATTGTTAGGATACATAGCATCAAGTACCAGGAGATTTTGAATAAAAATCAAGCTGCCTCCACCAAAAAGCTGAAAGTGGGTCATGGTTGGATCTTCCAACAGGATAGTGATCCAAAGACTATCTAAATCCATGCAAAAATGGTTCAATGACCACAGATTCAAACCTTTGACATAAGCATACCAGTCTGGCCTAAACCCCACTGAAAAAGTGTGAGGTGAGCTGAGTCTTAGAGAACTTAGGACCCTGGATAGACTTTGTATTGAGGCATTTCTTCAGATTTCCTGCACTGTTTACAATCTATTCAAGCATTATAGGAGAAAACTCATTGCTGTTATGTTGGCAAATGGAGGCTGCTCAAAGTACTAAATGCGTCTTTACCAAGGGTGCCAATAATTATGTAGCTTTGATTTGAAATCAATAACACTAGCATTACAGTAAAAACATAATCCCTTTGCACTGCAATGTCTCATTAGCTTATCCAACTTTGCAACAGCTGCTAAAGAATGCATTTGTGGGCTAAGCATGGATGGGTCAGTTCAGGTTTGCATTTGTTGAAATGATTAGCGCATGCAATTCTAGTAACTTGAGTAGTGCCGGGATCATGATAGCTTCTTTGCCCAAGCGGCTAATGACTGCAGTAAATTAGGTCCTTAAAGATGAATTTCAGCTCCACTGGCTCCTGCTGCCAAAGAAAAGTCAAACAGTAAAGGTGCAGCAGAAGAATATAAAAAGTCACGAGTGCCACTTCACACTCATAAAGCACTGTGATGCACCTGAGCAGTAAGTAGTTTAATGCTGCGTCACCCCCCCCAACACACACATACACACAAGTGACTCAGGGACTCGTGCTAGCTGTCTGAAAAGCCAAGCTTGAATTAACCTACTGACCTTGGCAGACTGCTTTTAAAGACAAGTACCTTCATCCAGCATTTAGTGTCGCCTTGGCAACGTGATCTTCTCTTTTAAGAGAGAGGTATTGCTGCAAGTGTGGATACATGCAGATGATCGGGTTTCTTCTGGATGTCTTAAGGAGGAAGACACGCTGGGCAAGGCAAATTTGCTGTGTAATGGCACTGATGCTTTTAGCAGTAGAGGGGGTTAGGGGGGAATGGAGCATAAAAATGCTGATCACTTGAGACATTTTGCTCAGGAGGGTGGGAGTGTGTGTGTGAGCGAAAGAGCGAGAGAAGCAAGAGAATATACTGTGAGCGTCTGATAAAGATGAATGGTAATTTGGATAAAAAGTGACTGACAGCTACATTGTAATGTGTGTTGAGTGATATGGGTATGTGTTGTGATGACAGAGTTCAGTCCGTATTTCAGTGCAAGAACCAGTAAGCTCACACACCTGCATTGCCTGGAACGCTGAGTAAGGTCCCAATAGATATGAGGATTGGGTAGGTGAGAACCACACCTACATTCACCAGAATGTTGAACACTGTCAAATTGCAGAGAAAGAGAGAGAGAAAGACAAAGAAAAGTGTAAATTACTCAAAATTCTATATTATCTTACTATACCCAATGCTGTATCAAATACTAGTGTTCAAAAATTTTGCAGTCAAACAAACAGTTTGAAATGATTTTCAGTAATATCAATAAAACCAATTTGATTGTGCTGCTCTGTACTTGTGATGTTCTGTAAATCAAAAGAAGGCAAAGCATTAGCACCTAGCACCTCTTCACCTCTTTACCAAACTTCTCCAGCTGAATGAAAATACCTGTCCAGGATGACAGCCTCAAATGCTACGATCCCACCTTAAGCCTAGGGCGATGCGGAATCAACACCATGTGGCACTGATGGTATTGAAATCATATTGGTATCAGCAGAATTTTTGCTTAAAATAAATAAATATCATCATTGGACAGATGTTTAGATTTCACCAATATTTCAAACAAATATTTGCTAACGTCTTTATTAATCTCTGGAACAGTAGATTCTTTAGGTGACACTCTGCTACTGTGCTAAAATATCTGCATTGTATTTTTTTACTGCGTTTGTAACCCTACAGAAATAAATGTTATACATTTTTATAATGCTAATCTAGATTCATTTAGTCCCAATTTCCACATTTTGTAAAAATGTATGCATAAGCATCAGCAGATAAGTACATGAAAAATCCCAGATAGTGGCATCTGCCCACAATCCCTACTGTAGTGTATACTGTTCCCATACTCTAGTGTATTCTAATATGCCACCTCACAGGTTTCAACTTATAGTGGGACACTAGGATACTGTAAATAAAAGGTAAGAAATTTGCATAGTGTCCAGAATGACGAATAGAGCTAGAATGACTGATAAAGCTGTATAACATCAAGAACTAAGCTACAATAAAATTAATATGCAGCATTCATCATATTTCAAAAGTGGTGATCAAATCTCAAGGCAGACAACTTGATCAGTATGTCTGGTAATATATCATTACAGTATATTTATCATTTTATTTCTTTCTTGTTCACAGAATTCTTGAAATATTTAATAAACCTCTAACATCACCTCTCAGCGAGTAATCTGTAATATTTAAATCCACACTGTATAAGTTCTTCAAATGATTAACTTGGCAAGTCATTCTTAGCTTTTGAATGGTAGAGTATATAAATAATATCCTAATCTAATAGATACTGCCTTTAGTGCTCTGCTTTAGCTTTAAAAGACAAAGTGGATCTCTTACTATCAGGGTTTATGCCTGCTGACACATTGCATATAGGATAGCTGAGGTGATGAAATGCTACTTCAGAGTGTAATCTGATGATTAAAACCCAAAATCTCTCTCTTACTAAGCATTAAGTGCCTTTGTCAGCAATCCTGAAAGTTTACTCTAGTGTTGTATCTGCAGGAAATACAATATGTGGGCCAGTGTTAAAGCTTTATGCCTCAAATTATTTGTTGATGCTAATATGCATAGATTCGCCACAGTGTTTGGATACTGAATGTGGACAGTGCACTCACCAAGCCACAGGCCGGCCACTCCGCATAAATAGCCCCAAGGCAGAGAGGAGAGGGAACCCCAGTGCTCCACTTTAGTAAAGTAGAGGATGAGGGGTACGCAGGAGATGAAAATCAGGTTGAAGAAGCCCATGGTGGAGAAGAAGTGGGCAACCTCTCCTAGGTTGGCACTGCCCAGGAACATCTTAAACAGCACCTGGAAGGACAGATGCTGTTGTCACTTTCAGGCAATAGGTAACAGGAAACTAACTTAAAATTTAACTTCTACAATACTGAACTTTTAGACAACAGGTAACAGGAATCTAAAGTCTGCAAAACTGAACTTTCTGTAAAACTGAATATCTAAATTTCTGCAAAACTGAACTTTCAGACAACAGCCAACAGGAATATGACTAAAACCAAACTTCAGTAACACGAGAAAACAAAAAAGGAGATGTTTTTCAAAACAGTCATGTGAAAAGTGCAGGGAGGCTAACTACACTCACCTTGTAGAGTGCAGAGGTGGAGGCAGAGCCTACTGCTAAAGCCACACCTATGATGGAGTCTCCATGAAAACCATCAGCATAGGCCATCATGACGATGCCTGTGATGGCCATAATGGCAGCTACAATCTAAGGAATGAAAACAGGCATAGATGAGGAAAGTGCTCTATAGTTACGTATGGGTAGCAATCTGAAATACTCATTATGGAAAAAAAAGTTGTATTTCATTCTAGGCGCCAACATCAAAGCACCTTAATTTCATAAATTTATCATGTATATAGTATATTTAAAACATAAGCAATGCTACATGTAAAGTCCTCAGAAACACAGACACATACTTAACAGAGATTCTGCTCAGTCTTTGAAGCAGTGTTTTTAGATGCTACTCGGGACCTACTATTTCAATTCTTCCACCCGAACCCACCTGATCCTGTTCATCAACAGATTATCACAGTCTTCAGGATCGGATCAGGTGAGTTAAGGCAGAGAGCAGTTCAATCAGTGCAGAGCAGCAGTTCCCCAGGAGTAGCATTTAGAAACGCTGATTTATGCTCAGTATGAAGCAGCGTTTCTAAATGCTACTCCTGGGGACCCTCTATTTCAATTCTTCCCACCAGACCCACCTGATCCTGTTCATCAACTGATTATCAAGGACTTCATGTGCTGGATCAGGTGTGATGAGGCAGAGAACAGTTCAGTCAGTGTGGAGCAGTGGTTCCCCAGGAGCAGGATTAACAAAAACTGGTCTAAGTGCAGATGCTAAGCCTAATGTAGATTAAGGGAGAGACAGTGGCTTGTTGCAAAAGTGCCCCCACTTAGAATTTAATATGATTGTTAAATTTCACAGAGTCAAGAACCCTAATGACCTACTTACACTAAAAGTATGTGGACACCTGATCGTCGCACCTATAGGAGCTTGTTGGACATCCTATTGCAAAACAATGGCCATTAATATGGAGTCGGCCCCCATTTATAGCTATAATAACCCAAACTCTGCTGGGACAGCTTTTTGGAGTGTTTGTGGAATTTTGTGCCCATTCAACGTTCCAATTCATCTCAAAGGCGTTCACTGGGGTTGAGGCCTTGGCTCTATGCAGGCCACTGGAGTTCCTCCACACCAAACTCATCAATCCATGTCGTTAATGGACCTCACTTTGTGCACAGGGGCACAGTGATGCTGAAATCGGAAAGGGCCTTCCCCAAACTGCTGCCACACAGTTGGAAGCACATTAGGATTTAAAATGTCTTGAGATGCTGTAGCATTAACATTTCCCTTCACTGGAACTAAGGGGCTGAGCCCAAACCCTGAAAATTAGTCCCAGACCATTATCTCTCTTCCACCAAACTTTACTGTTGGCACTATGTATTCTGGTAGGTTGTGTTCTCCTGGCATCCGCCAAACCCAGATTTGTCCATCAGACTGCAAGATAGTGATAGTGTGATTCATCATTTCAGAGATCACGTTTCCACTGCTCCAAACTCTAGTGGTGATGTGCTTTACATCACTCATTTGATGCTTGGCATCGCGCATAGTGATCTTAAGCTTGTGTGCAGCTGCTGGGCCCCAGAAACCTATTTCACGAAGCTCCCAACACAGCTCTAGTGCTGATGTTGGTTCTAGAGGTGGTCTGGAAGTCTGTAGTGAGTAATGCAACAGAGAACAGGCGAGTTTTATGTGCTATACACTTAAGCATTCAGCAGCCTACCACTTGTGGCTGAGCTGTTGTTGCTCCTAGACATTTCCATTTCACAATAATAGCACTTACAATCGGGCTCATCTGTTTAATTAGCCATTAATTATTATAGGTTAGAGATGCATTAGCTACATTAAAGATACAGACCCGCACACCCATGAAGCGATCTTTGAGGACGATCCAGGACAGGAGGAAGACAAAAGCCTTGTGGCAGCAGTAGAGTGCTGAAACATCTGTGGCTGTGAGTTTCCTCAATGCCAGCAGGTACAGATAGTTAGTCAACGTCCATAAAATGGAGAAAGGTGCTGTCCTCTTCAGAAACAGCTTCAGAGTCATCCCTTCTTCCCCAAACAGTCGACTGCACTCCCTACCCAGAGAAACACAGGGGAGACAAAGTTCGGTTTCCTCAGTTTTTACAATATCCACTAAGGGTGTAGGATATATCGGCACCTGTTATATTATTTGCCAATAAATGTGAAAATTTAATTATCATTATCAGTCCAATGATAGAATTATAGCTTATAATTACAATGGATAACTTGATGCGCTGCTGTAGACACTGAAAAAGACATATTAATGGGCATTTCTGTCTCAAACTCACTGAAATGAGTAGTCTAGTAGATAACCACACTCAGGAGATTCCATTTCCAAGCCAGAATGCCACTGCTATATCAATAAGATTTTTTTCTGCAATGCTTCTAATGTGACATTCACCTATTACTGATTCTGGGTTGCTGTGAATGTTTTAATCATGTTTCATTTAGCTATATAGAATTAATTAGTGATTAATCTTTAAAATTTTAATCCGTCTAATGTTCACCATACTTCACATGGATTACCGTATGAACTTGTTTACATGTTTTAAATACAAAGTTATTAGTATTTGTATCGGCCACAACAGCATGTAAATTATCAGCAGTCACAAGAATTTCATATAGGTGCTCTCCAAATCAGCTGTTATGGTTTGTTTTTGTTCGCAAATTTGGTCGAATTACATTAAATTGCTGCATAGCAAAATTTGGCTCCTCTGCTGTATGCCACAGGCGAACTGTTACCATTACAGCCAGGCCTTCAGTTAGGGCCACAAATGTCAAAACTTGGTCAAAAAAAAGAGAAAAGAACAATTCTACTATGATGTTAATTTATGCTAGTGCTCCTATGGGATTTCTAATTCTCTGTTATAACAATGGTGTACTATGTAATATGTCAACCACTGTACAACTGTCCAAATGATCAATTTCTCTTGTCAATCCATGGTCATTTTCCAACAAGTTCACTGTATAACAAACGCTACGTAGCTAATAGTGAGTGAACTAATAAGTTAATGAGTGTAGGACGTCTAGAAGGCTTAGAGTGACTGTTTCCCACAGTCACTTCTTAATTATGCTGGTGGTTTATCAGACGCAAAAGGCCTTTAGTCCAGCTTCTGAAGGCCTAAACAATGCGAGAGCTCACTTGGTATCTACTTTGATACCATGTGAAAAAAACAGTCTTGATTAGATTGTTTTCTGTTTCAAGGTTTTAACCCCTTTGTTACCAACCAAAACTTAAAATAAAATTAGACTATTAGTACTATACTTGAAGAGTTGAAATATAACAGTTGTATAAAATGAACACAGACTTAAGAGCATTTTTATTAGCTCCTAGAAATCATGAGACCCTCTCTAAAGGTCTAGAAAGCTCCTCTGCTGTATGCAAATCTTCCTGCACTCACCTGAATTTCTGAATGGGCGTCTGCTTCTCCCTGGTGATGGCCACATGGCCGGAGTAGTAGAGAGGAAAGAAGAGGATGTTCCAGTTGGTACTGAACCAGGAGATGAAGAAAGGACAGGAGAAGGACTTAAAGGTGCGCTGGACCACCTGAGTAGTTCCTACCCAGGATGAGGACACACACAGGACCACCAGCAAGCCGCCCAGCACCTTCAGAACTACACTGGCGCACATCTGATAGGAGCTTCTCTCTCTGCTGGCCTCGCTGGCTGGAGTCTCAGCATGAGAGTCTGAGCCTTCATCTCCTACAACAGATTATGCAATAAAAATGAGTAGAGCTTCATTACTGACCTCCCCCTCTCTGATTATTAGTTTGGCAACAACATTACTGTTCAGTAGTGCAGCACATCCTCTACAGAGAACACGTGTCTGTACATACACAGTTACTGTTTATTTGATGAATTTAACATATTGGGGAAAATACCTATGAAATGTGGCCTGTGCTAATGTTTTGACAATGCATTAAACTCAACAAATAAATAGAAATTGTGAAGTAATATTTACATAAAAATATCATATTTACGTTTGTTCCCTGTAGAGGATGTTATGACTTATTTCTCAGCTTCATTTACAGCTTTGTTCATTATTCTACACACCTAAAATTTCTTTCTAGCTTGATTTCAAAGTTTCTAATGGTGATTCCATACATTTTAATTTGCACCTCACTTTTATTTTTCATGTTTATTTTTTCATTTTGCATCTTGTGTTAGTTATTGACATACTGTGCCTCTTGATATTAATACTTTTCATTGTACCAAATCAGGCACTCTAATGAGCATTTCCACTAGTCAAGATCTGTTTCTGATCTTCTGCTTGTGTCCCTGAAGGATGTATTGATCAGTAGCTCGTAGTGTCAGTTACTTGCAGGTAAAGCACTAATGGCAGCTATCATTAAAAAAAAACAGCGCAGAGTCAGGCTTATGTCAAAAATAGCTCCAGAGGGTCATAGAGAAGCCTAGCCGCCATATCGACATGACACACATAGTCAGACATGCACAGAAATCTGACACCACAGCTACCTGTGCTCCATTTAATGGAGACATAATTGTCAGCTTAATCAGTCCATTTCCTGCCAGTCATAACTTCCTTTGTTCTCCTGCATTCACACTACTGGGGCATCATGTCCAAAATGCTGAGAGTCTGTGATCAAAGCTGACCCAACAGAAAGACCAAAACAAGGCCTAAGTCTCCTGGGTGTAACTCAAATGGACCTAACAAATGGCCATACTGACAGACAGCTGACAGACTGAAATATTCCAAGTAAAACTAAAAGCTGAGTAAATGTGCACTTCTTGTTTTTGCTTGTGACAGTGAATTGAATCGATTAGTTGTCTTTTGAAAAAAGCCAATGCCAAGAAATATTGTTTGAATTCTTCTGAGACATTGTATTATTGCTGAATAGCATCGCAAATGCATTTTTTTTAAATGAAAACCGCTGTGGAGAGTGAGAACATAAGAAAACCAGCTTTAGCTCATATCAAACCCCTTTTCCACTTAACCTCAGTGGACTTTGCTTTTGAAAATGTCAGGGTTTAGGTATGTAGCCTTTGGGTTCTGCAATATCTGTCCCCAAAGAATAAAGTAAAAACTGTGGCAGCAGGACTTCAGAGGTGACGAGAGATTTAACAGAGGGGAAGAGTGCTAGTATCAGAGAGCCAAGATCCGTTATGCAGTAGACACAGAGTGATCAATTTACACCAGGCCAGGAATAAAAGATGACATGCGCTAGCCCATCACCGCTAACTTGCAGTGCGCTTGGTCAGCATGCACACACGCATAGATGAGCACACACACAATGTTGGTGGCTTTTCACTCTCTACTAATTGAAGCAAAGACTGGGAGCTTGTAAAACTTTTGTAAGGTCAGTGTCAGGTCAGTCTTAGTTTTTTGCAGTCTTTACTATCTGATCTCTCAAAATATAGACATCATTGTTCATTTATATGCACTGTATGCAGATGCCAATCATGACTAATGTAACTGGACTGGATTATCTCTATTCTAAAGCAAGTCGCTCTCAGCACATCAAGTGGAATCTTGTATGCTATGACTGTAAAGAAAACAGTTGCTAGCACTGAGCGGTACTGACATGCTTTCTCTCTTCACTATTCAGAATGCAAGAGGATTCATGTCCTTGAGTCCTACAGCATAAGGCAGAGGCTGACCTTGCTCATGCAGTGAAACAGTGCTGTGATGGCCAGACCATGTGACTTTCAACTCAGTTTAAAATATTAAACTTTTGGCAGGGGGTGGGAGGCTGTGTCTCCTCTTTAGATTTATATATGACTTAACAAAGGCATTTTAGATCCCGTTTTATGTATGTATTCTGATAAAACTGTAACAGAGAAAATCTTTGTGTGATAAAAGCGTAATCTCACATCGTGATTATTAATACCAATACCGCTACGTTGACTTTGGAACCAATTCCTAAACAAAGCTTTTTCCTGATACCTGTTTTGAGTGTGAGGCACTGGAAGTAAGTATATTTATAGTGCAGACTAATCAAGAAGCACCGATGTTAGTAACATGTATATGGAATGTAATTTAAACAGCCAATCACTAATCTAGATTTTGGAACAAGCATGCTTATTGGCTCGCGGATGCCAACAAGACTGACTACTTTTATGTATTGAATTTCATACATTGTGAACCCCATAGGTGAAATTCATTAACTGAATGGAGTGAAGAAAACTTAAAACATACCTTAAACAAACACATCAAAACTGTGTTCAAATGAGGTCAACATTTTCTTCCTTTTTAAGTTTAAGTAACTTTTGAATAGTAGAGTTTTGATTTAGTACAGAATGCAGAGCTTCCCAGCAGTCTATGCCATTTTGTTGGTTTCTGTTATTATAGCTTATTTTTATCAGTTATTTTCAAATATATTAATTTTGTGTTATAACGTGTCAAAGGTTAGTTTAGCAAGTATTTACAGGTGTGTTATATTTACCATGATGGTGGTTTATGTCCTAGTTTAGGTCCGTCTACTGTTTTGTGGTAAAAAACTGGTTGTGGCCAAGCACACTAAACCAATGGAATCCTCTGAAATGGGTGATTCTGGACATTTTGAAGCAAACTGTTTGTCATAGAGTACTTGAACTATCCATTGCAATAAAGTATTCATGTCAACACTCATGTCTTTTTGAGTTGTAATAACTTTTAAGGGTTTATTTGTGTTGACTTAATAACTAATTGATTATGTATTAATACAATTAATCATTTTCACAGATATTTTTAAGCTTATAAATTCAAAAGTTAGACATTTGTAGAACTTATAGGTTTAGGGTTACATTTACACAACACTTTTGGCAGATGCTCTAATCCAGAGTAACTTACAATTTGATCATTATTTTACAGAGGCAGGTGAAGGTAGTAGTGTTAGGAGTCTTGTCTAAGGACTCTTATTGCTATAGCATAAGGTGCCTGGGCTCTGGATGAGAGCGGCTGCCAAATGTTGTAAATGTAATCCTAAACCTGTAAGTTCTTTTAACTTTTATATTCATAAGCTTAAAAATATCAAGGAGACTGATTAATTATTTTGAGCTTGGCTAACTTATGCAGGTTTACAGAGTACTGAATGGCGTTATTCGATACTCAGTGGTATTGTAGTAATTCAGTTCATACTTTGCAAGTAACTGACACTCATCTCTAGTAAACTTTTACAAATCAAAGTCTAATGCACCAAGTATGAAGGAAGTACATTTTGAACAAATGTGTTTCTGTCAGCCCAGAGTGTTGAGTTGCTGCCTATACAGGGAAAAATAACTTGGGTACCAAGTTGTGTATCCTGTTTATATATGGTTTCTTCTTTGCATGTCAGAGTTTTAACTTGCATTTTTGGATGTAGCGACAAACTGTGTTCACAGACTGTGGTGTTTGGAAGTGCTCCTGAGCCCATGCAGTGATTTCAACTAAAGAATCGTATCTGTTTGTAATGCAGTGCTGCCTGAGGGCCCGAAGATCACGGCCAGCCAATACTGGTTTTTGGCCTTGTCCCTGGCACACAGAGATTTTTCCAGATTCTCTGAATCTTTTTATGATATCATGTACTGATATCATCTTGACTTCTGAAATTTCAATGCCCCGTCCCAACTTTTTTGAAACTTTTTTTTAAAACAATGAAAATTCTCAGTTTCAACATTTGATATGTTATCTTTGTACTATTTTCAATTACATATAGGGTTTAAAAGATTTGTACATCACTACATTCTGTTTTTTGTTTTATTCTATGACTATGGTAAACGGATGAAGGCCCTAAAATAAAATATTCGACTCCATTTTAAAAGCATGCAAATAATTTTTCCCATTTCCTCATTTTACACAACCTCACTTTTCAGGACCTTTAGGAGGAATTCCCAACATGATTTGTAATACAGCTGCAACTGAGCTACTAGATATAATGGTGGAATTTCCCACAAAGTACATGTGACATTTTTGACATATTTCACACTGAGAAGGGATTGCATGTGCACCCACACAAGCCTCCTTTATATAACCTTTCTGAAATATTACAACAGAGCAGAGTAACCGGCAGAAATGTACCTATTTGCAGCATAGACCACACAGCAGGAACAACATGGCTTTCACATTCTGAAATAACTGTTTAATGCTAACAAGACTTCTAATGCAGGTCCATTATTGTAACTTATACCTTCACAGATGATGATGGATGATCCATTCAACCAGTTCTGACTCAAATCATTCTTTGCTGTGACAGAGAATCCAAGACACTGTGGATTCAGACAGATCTCCCCCCGAATCTCTAAAACTCCTGTAATCACTGCAGTGTAACTGCAGTTGCAAAGCTTATCATCCTACTTTGTGATAAACTTCTAGCAGTTGTGAGGAAATGACTGAATACACTCAACACTGACTTGGTGCTTAAAGCAGTTCACAACGTATAAGCTATTCATGAATAACCTTATTTATGTCCACCACCCACATCAAAAAGGCTGTCAAACATGTCACAAAGAAAAATTAACACTACTGAAAGGACTACGTCTATATGATACAAACAAAATGCTAGTATTGTGATTATATTGCTATACACCGATCAGGCATAACATTATGACCTTGTTTCTACGCTCATTGTCCATTTTTTCAGCTCCACTTACTATATAGATGCACTTTGTAGTTCTACAATTACAGACTGTAGTCCATCTGTTTCTCTGCATACTTTGTTAGCCCCCTTTTACCCTGTTCTTCAGTGGTCAGGACCCCCATGGACCCTCACAGAGCAGGTACTATTTGGGTGGTGGATCATTCTCAGCACTGCAGTAACACTGATGTGGTGGTGGTGTGTTAGTATGTGTTGTGCTGGTACGAGTGGATCAGACTCAGCAGTGCTGCTGGAGTTTTCAAACACCTCAGTGTCGCTGCAGGACTGAGAATAGTCCACCAACCAAAAATATCCAGCCAACAGCGTCCTGTGGGCAGCATCCTGTGACCACTGATGAAGGACTAGAGGATGACCAACAAAAACTGTGCAGCAACAGATGAGCTATCATCTCTGACTTTACATCTACAAGGAGGACTGACAAGGTAGGAGTGTCTAATAGAGTGGACAGTGAATGGACACAGTGTTTAAAAACTTCAGAGGCACTGCTGTGTCTGATCCACTCAGACCAGTGCAACACACACTAACACACCACCAACACATCAGTGTTACTGCAGTGCTGAGAATGATCCACCACCCAAATAGTACCTGCTCTGTGAGGGTCCATGGGAGTCCTGACCACTGAAGTACAGGGTAAAAGGGGGCTAACAATGTATGCAGAGAAACAGATGGACTACAGTCTGTAATTGTAGAACTACAAAGTGCACCTATATAGTAAGTGGAGCTGATAAAATGGACAGTGAGCATATAAGCAAGGAGGTGATCATAAAGTTATGCCTGATCGGTGTATATTGCAATGGTGTTTCGCTTTCCAATACTATACATGCTTTGGGGTATATAATAATATGACATGGGAAAAGATCATCATGACCAGAATAATGCCCTTTTGCAGCACACTTCTCCAGTATCTGTACTGAAAAAGCCATTATCGCAATAACAAATAATATACTGTGCAGCCCTACAAGCACCAATATGAACATATGGACATTAGAAGCCAAATTAGCTCTTGAATACACTTCTGCAGAGCAACAACACATGTAAATTGCCTAAATTTTCTGCTCCTTTAAAACCAAATTGCCTTGAATTATAAATGAGCTTTATAAGTGTAAAATGTTAGAGTGAATCACTGTAGCTCTCTCTCTTCTCAAACATTTTCAGAATTAGTATGTGGTTAATACAGACAAGCTTCCACACTTCTGGCTTCAACACTTCTGTAAAAACAAAAATTTACAACTATATGGTCATCTTCATTAGTTGATTGTTAAACCTACTATAAATTGATCTACTTAATTAATCCCTGTAATTATTTTACTAATTATCAGTTTTCTCAAAATTAGTCCCCAGAGACCACCCAGCTTCCTAGCATATTTACTGTTCTACATTAACACCACCCGAGTCAGTTATTAAGTGGCTTTATCCTAATTATGTGTATGAAGACACAAACAGGTATGCTAGTAAGTCTTGAAAATGTCACTCATATCTGCTCGCAGCACAAGTAACACAAGGATAAAATACAGGAAGCACTTGTTTAGTCACAGGAGCCAAAGATGCTTTCACTTATGCTTTTCATCAGACAGTGTTATTTATTTATTGATGAAGCATCTTCGTACTGAAGTCTGGATGGTTCCACTGCCAGTGAACATATCCTGATCACTTTCTGCTGCTTATATCAGGTCTGAAAGCAGCTTGGAAGAGCACTACGTTAAACTAAATGCACTGAGAACGAGTATCCTAAATACCACTAAAACTACAGTACAGAGAATCAGACAGCACTCTTTATTTACCTAATTTCCAGTCAAAACAGCCATTAAGAACTAGTTATTCATTGTTCAGCATCAGGGAATAAAAACAGAAACAATTTTTAACAGAAACTTACACAGAAGACTTAACGACTAAATATATCAACGTTTTTCAGTATATAGTGTCCACTTTGCCTTTATTTCAACTTTCTTTTTTTTCAAGAGACCTTGAAATCTGCAGGGATATTTTTCTACACCTCCAAAGTTTAGCCTTAGAAGTTGGTTGGATTTTCTCATGATCCAAGCAATTCCAATTACAAATTTGTCCATAAAACCTTATCTCTGATGTCTGCTTTCAGTGTTCAACAGCAATATTTCTTCCTTTTTTAATTGGTTTCCTTTTCTCAGTAACATCTTCTTGACAGCTACACATCCTTTCAGACCCATAGTGTTGAGCTGTCCTCTCACAGTGAAAGGATGGACAGAAACACCTGTGGATTTTTCCAGATCTGAAGCACGAATGGAGCTTGATTTTCTTGTGAATATGAAAGCATTAACTACTGTTTATCTGATGGTAACAGTTTTGGTGGTCTACCAGGTCTAGCACAGTTGGCAAGTTTCATTTTCTCTTCATCTTTTAAGATTTTTTTGAACTCCAGTTTTGGAATCTCCTTTTTTCACTTATTTTCCTTTGACTTTGCCTTTCCTTATGCAAGTGGATTATCTAACCTCCTGAAAAATGAATAACTTCTTCTTCGTAACCGGTCTGAAGGGTGTTTGACTGTGTGTGACTGCATAGTACTGTATCTGTCCACTGCTCCAATAAAATACTGCACAAAATAACAAACAGATCTGAATAAACACACACACTGGCCGTGCTCACATTTCCTATGCACACATCTCCTTAAGGAAAAAGACACATGCACAAACACATGCGAAAACACGTGCACGACGAATATTATATATCACACTGTCTTTGATGAAGGATTCAACTCTCACTCTCTCTGTACCTCCCTCCCTCTCTCTCTCTCTCTCTCTCTCTTCAGAACAAAGCCATACATACGTACATAAGACTGTTTACCTTCGGAGATGGGGCAGGTGAGGACCTGTGTGCTGTAAGAGCTAAGAGGAGCCACTCTAGCGGAATGTTTCTTCATCCTCCCGTCCGTCCCTGTACTGCCTGTATGTGTGTGGGAGCTACACAGCTCAACTCTTCTGACAGATCTTCTTCGTCCCCGCACACATCTCCGCTGCGACTCCCACTCTTTCCCTCTCTCTCTCAGGTTCACTTTCTTCTGTATTCTTCTATTTTTCACTTTTCCCCACTGTGCTGTCTCCTCCTCCAACTGCCAAATCACTTCCACCTTGCTTTCTCAAACTCTCTCCCTATGCCTCTCCCTCTCTCTCTCTCTCTCTCTCTCTCTCTACATATATAACTGTACTAGCATTGCAGTTGCACTGTCATTCTGTTATCCTGCGTCTCCTAGGGAGACTGGGCTTCAAGTGCGTGTGGAAGTGTGCAATCATTCTCTCTTCATCTCTCTCTCTGTCTGTCTCTTGCTCTCTCTCTCTAAACACTCTCTCTCGCTCTCTCTCTCTCTCTCTCTCTTGCTCTCTCTCTCCCCGCCTCCCTACCCACTCAGTGGATCCTCTGCTTTGTTTGGAAGGTAACCAAGCAGCTCAGGCTAATTATGCTGTGTTAGCCCCTCTACCCCTCTCTCTCTTCCCATCTTCCCATCTATCCCATGGCCCAATAAAGAAAAGCACAGGTGAACTAAGAGTTAAAAAAAAAAAAAAACTACTCAGCTCTCTTTCCCTTCATCTTTCTCCTTCCCCAATCACTCTCTCCACCCTTTAGCAGCTCTTGTCCTCTACTCAAAAGCTCTCCAGCCTGACGTCTGATCGAGGTCTTGTCCTCTTATTTGAGCTGCTGCAGCATCCTGCTCACCAAACGTGTGGCCTCAGGGACTCCTCTCTGAAAAGCCTTTGCTTTTTTCCACAGTACCATTGTGTTCTTTCTCAGATTAGCTCAGGCAGGGTGGCCTGTGTTGCTCTCCAAGTGTCAACAAGGCAGGACATCTGAGCTGCTGTTGTCAAAATTTTCAGAGATTTATGGGTGGAACTGTTCGAGATCTGGGTGGGCGGGTTTGTTACAGCCACCAAGGTTTAAACTGAGACATTTTACATGCACAAAACTGACTTGTTTTGAAATTCAGCTGCAGTTAAGCATCTTTTGAAAGCTTTTCATCAGACAGTGTTATTTATTTATTGATGAAGCATCTTCGTACTGAACCTAGATGGTTCCACTGCCACTAACAATATTCTAATCACTTTCTGCTGCTTATATCAGGTCTGAAAGCAGCCTGGAAGAGCACTGTGTCAAACTAAATGCACTGAGAACAAGTATCCTAAACACCAATAAAAATACAGTACTGTGCAAAAGTCAGACAGCACTCTTTATTTACCTAATTTCCAGTCAAAACAGCCACTAAGAACCAGTTATTCATTGTTCAGCATCAGGGAATAAAAACAGAAAGAATATTTTTAACAGAAACTTACACAGAAGACTTAACAACTAAATATATCAACATTTTTCAGTATATAGTGTCCACTTTGCCTTTATTTCAACTTTCTTTTTTTTCAAGAGACCTTGAAATCTGCAGGGATATTTTTCTACACCTCCAAAGTTTAGCCTTAGAAGTTGGTTGGATTTTCTCATGATCCAAGCAATTCCAATTACAAATTTGTCCATAAAACCTTACTCCACATCTCTGTCTGCTTTCAGTGTTCAACAGCAAATTTTCTTCCTTTTTTAATTGGTTTCCTTTTCTCAGTAACATCTTCTTGACAGCCACACATCCTTTCAGACCCATAGGGTTGAGCTGTCCTCTCACAGTGGAAGGATGGACTGGTTTGAACTGAGACATTTTACATGCACAGAACTGACTTGTTTTGAAATTCAGCTGCAGTTAAGCATCCTTTGAGAGCCTAAAATAACTAGTGCTGCTGCTAACGTAACATTAACTTCTCTTATTAATTAATTTCACAGTTCCCACAGCTCTCAGGTCATTTCAGTGGGCAACTCTGCCTCTCTCACTCTCTGCAAAGCGGTCACACATGGCTGCTAAGCTAAATTGCCAAAGAACTTTGAGAAGTCCACCCCCAGCATACAGTTAAAAGTAATGGTTCAGCCCAAAAAATGCACACAATTTTCACCTTACCTCTTATGAAGTCGGTCAGCCAAGACATTTTACCTGTCCAAAGGTTGCTTCTTTAGTTTTGCACTCAAGCTACAAAGCTAAGAAGCAATGGAAACACACAAGTACTGGAAGCTTATAGCCAGCAGGTTAGCATTGTACAAACTGCATTAACCTCATAAAGGCTTGCTTATGTGGTGTCTGAAAGTATATGACAAATTGGTATCAACAATAAATAAAACTGTGCTGCTTAGCTAAAACAGTAGTAGCAGCCATCTTGGCTTGAATTTTGTCTGTACTTTTGTCCATTTTTATAGAGAGCAGTAGGGCTGAACAATTTGGAGAAAATGTCTTATTGACATTTTTCTGACAGATATTATGATTGCACTTTAAATTGTGATTATTATTATTATTTTCTATAAATCAAAGGTTCAGGCCATTTTTTTGGCCAAGGACACCAGCATATATAATATTTCTGTGTGCCAGACTGCCAACGATTATCGATTATCGATGCACCTCGATGCATCTTTTTTTCTATATAGCATTTATATTTTCTCACTGTGTGAGCTCAAGTTTCAAGTTTATTTGTCACTTGCACAACATGTCAGGACATTTATGCACTGAAATGCTTGTGGTGAGGCTCAGCTAATCACTCTACAGAAAGTAAATAAATAAAAATAAAAATACAAGAAAAACCAACTGAAATATATTAAATATGCACAAAATATACACAGAATATACACAGAATATGTCGCCGTGTCAGTAAAGTATCTTTGAGACGGGACGTGTGCAACATAGCGCGAAAGCCCTGTTTCTTAACAACTGAGAACCGGCATGCAGACTGCAGGTCACATAGCAGCGATGCGTTATTCGCATTTATAAGCAGCGCAGTTGGTTTCCTGGTACGTTAAATCTGCATCGAGAGACTGACAAACACTAAAAAGTGGCGAAGCTGAAGTCAGCTTCTCTTTCGAATTCTCACGTTCCACCTTAAATGGTGCCGCATTTACATTCGGCGCCTCAGTTAGAATTTAAGGTGGAATGGGTAAATTCGAACAAGAAGCTGGAGAATAAGAAGCGACTTCAGCCTCGTAAAACAGTCAAACGTTGAGAGACGTTTAACTGATCAACTTCTGAGGAAAAGTCTTCTGGCGGAGATGGGAGGAAAGCAGCTGGAGGCAAAGCTTAAAGCAGAGCGGAGTAAATCTGCATTTTAGTTTATATTTTTTAGTATATACTAGGACATTATCACATACTGAGACATACTGGACATTAAATGGTGAGGCTCCCAAGATGGAATGATTTTTGTTGAAAGGTCAAAATGGCTCTTCTTAACATTTGTGTTGTGACTCCTGATCTAACCTGGCTTTAATGCAGAGGGAGCCGGTCGGATTTCTCGCTCATCCAGTGGTGTTCTTGTTATGCGCCGCCACAGATTGTCCTGCGCTGCACTTCCGCACTTTCAGTTCCGCCTTTCGCATTCCGTCAACATTACGTTATAAATGAACGCGCCCGCATTGCGATGCATCTAAGAATCGATTTTTTCCCGCACCCCTAGTTTGAGCCAAGTGTGTGACTTAGGTTTGCTTTTGGCATAAGTTTCCATTACTTGCTAACCACATTAGCTTCGTAGCTCCAATGCAGAACTAAAGAAGCCAACTTCAGACACCAATTATGTCTTGGCTGATTAGCTACATATGTTCTAAAAGCAAAACAAAGTAAATTTCATTTTTGGTCAAATGACTGATTTAACCTCCAGACTAATTTATTTGCAAGCTATATACAGGCTCCAGCACCCCACCGCGACCCAGAAGGATAAGCGGTTTAGATGATGGATGGATGGATGGATGGATGCTACATTTCCACTGGGTACCTTGCTATTGTTGATGGTTCTGTTTAAACGTTAATGTAGCTAGCACAACTGGAACGGCTTAGATGTGAGATTACTGAAATGAAGGTCAGTGGGCCTTCCAGTATGTGGTCAGACACAGAGGTGAACAATAATCAGGCCCAACACTGACCTGACTGTTCAAGGGAGTCCCTTTACACAGCGCCTCCTGGACTGAGGTTTGCCCTGCTGTCTGCGGTCTTCAAGCTCATGCCTTTAATGGGCCTCACTTATGGCTTTTCACACACATACACACTGGTCACACACTTCATTTTCCAAACACCCACACATTCTTCCTCCAACACACTAGTACAGCTGCTTCTGCTGTCTCCCTTCAGACTACACAGCCACAGAGTGAGATATTACTGACATATGCTTGAGCATAAACACATTTTCTCCTGTGAACATTCATTTCCCCCTCACAATGTCTCTCACTTTGTGTACACATTACACTTTCTCTCTGAAATGGGTCAGCTCTCACCTCAGCCATGATAACAAGACAGCCCAAGCATGGAATACATGTTCTACAAACACACAGCTGGCAGATTTTGGCTTGTTTTAAACAGAGAGGCAGACAGGTTAGTGAGTATGTGCCAAAAGCATGTCGGGGAGCAGTGAAGTTGTCATTATGCTGTGCCAGGAAGTATTATCCAGCAATTCTACCACTAGAGGTGTAACGATACACTCAGCTCATGATTTGATTCGACTCGGGTTCAAAATTCAATATTCTCATGACTTTTTATCAGAACTTATAAATAGGGGTGTAAATGATTAACCGTTAACTGAAAAATAAACAATTGTTATTGATTAAAAAATAATAATTTAATTTTAAGTTCCAATAAAAGGAACGTTTGTGAATTACATGCATAATGTACAGTGTAGAAAACAAACATCAGGAAGCAACGGCAGACAACTGTTTCATCAGTATTCTCAGAGAGAAAGTGTGATGCATGGTGGTGTGAGGAAATCACGTGTGTGCAGATTCACAGATAAGAGCTACTGACGTACACTGAGCCAAAGCTAGCCCCTGTCAGCCTGATCACTTTGGCTAGTAATGAGAGGTAGATATAATTTTAGAACTTATGAATATACCAGCCTTTTTTCTGAAGGCACTAATAAATCCTAAGGGTTACCATTACCTCAGACAAGCTTTCAGGTTTTCAGCAGTAAGCTAGTGTTCCTAGGAATGTACCTTGAATATGAAGCTCCAGGTATTCAAAAGATGTGCTGAGAATCTGTAAAAATGAGATCGGATTCCTCGACAGGGTAGATGATGCCTGTTTCCAAAGCCAAATATAAAATGTCATTCATCAAAATGTCAATCTGCATTATCAGAGGTAAGATATAAAAGAGAAAAAAATAACAATTTGTATACTTTGCCTAAGATGCTTGAAGGTTTGGTTTTTTAAGTTTGCTGATTTTTTTTCTGTCTTTATGTACATTTCAGCTGACTGATTTTAATTTATATCGCCTTTATGGGGTAAATGTTGTGCTTGAGAAGAGCGGATGCATGCTTTACAGTGAAACATTGCATTAGCTGTTGGGTTTATGTTAACCTGTGCTCTCATTGATGTGTGGATAATCTCGCTATTGTTCTGTCTTGATCGGG
Organism: Colossoma macropomum; assembly: GCF_904425465.1. Lineage (NCBI taxonomy): Eukaryota > Metazoa > Chordata > Actinopteri > Characiformes > Serrasalmidae > Colossoma > Colossoma macropomum. Next base: position 24,802,520 of record NW_023494803.1, read on the forward strand.
AAAAAAAAACATGCTTTTAGCGGTAACATGCCCAACACTGCAGTTAGTACGCTGCCATCATGGTACTTCATAGCCCCTAACCTGCTGTGATATAATAAAATATTCACTGACAACCCAAAAAAGAAAGCCAGGTAGGGGCCCACCAAATTTTTCAGGGGCTGATAACTTGATGATCCGGGTCTGGGCAAGTTAGCACAAGTAAGTACATATGAAACATTGATTTGAGCGAACGATTGATAAACATTTAGAAACGGATATATAGATTAGCAAATAGAAAACATTGATAGTATTTCTATAACAAAACAGAAAAAAGCAACAATTTGGACTGAATACAGCCAAAACTAGCTTTTCCCCTACGTTGGATGACTAGATGGACTAGAGAAAAGGCATCCTCAGTATTGATTGGTCAACTGTGATGACATACTGCTTTTCTTGGGTGCCCAGCAGAAAAGTTGACAGTTTTTCAATTGAAAAATGTATTTTAATATGCACATGGCGCAGGCTAGTGGAGTTCTTTTATGTAGCAGTGCATGCTGTGAGAGTCTGAAAAGGTGCTGTCTAAATGCACCCTTAGAGTTGAGAACATATTTGAGCCAAACAATCTGTGCAGTATGTAATTAGAGCTCGGCAGAAAGAAACATTTTAAACATATAAAATTAAATAAAAATTGAATCTGGACCTCAGAATTGAAAATCAAATTGAAACTTAAAATACACGTATTGTTACATCCTTAATAGAATTTAACTGATATCCAACTCCATGATGTGCACTGTCACATTTTTGCATTGCAACATACTGTCATGATGTACTGCTACACCGCTAACAACCACAGTGGTCACAGCGAGTCCTCCTTAATCCGCCTCCACAAGAACATCAAGTATTCTCCAACGACCTCATAGAGCCATTTTACACTATTTTCTTTAGACTTTAATATCTCAGTTGCAACCATACACTGAAACACTCATTAGCAGAATCTGCCCACAGGAGTTAGATAAACACAGATAATATGACTACAGATAGTATCTCTACTTTTCTGTGGCAGACAAAAGCAAGGTGCACGCCAAACATACCATCATTTTTTTAAACAATGAAAACGAATGATTTGATTGATAATTTCAAAAACAAAGAAGAAACAGAAGGAGAATCTAACCACTGGTAAAAGTAAATAAATAATAAAGTATAAAGGCACAATAGACTGACATCCAATCAGCTACTTGTTACTATGCAGTTTATGTAGTTACTTTACACTGATTGTTGTTTACAAGCTCCCTACAGTACGACTGGACATATGTTCTTAATTGGTTAGGATTAGTCTTTTTAGTACTGAGAGATGTTAGAGAGAGGAGAAAAATCAGGCTTCATTCTTGCTTCAGATCTGAAAAGGTGTTTCTATCCATCCTTCCACTGTGAGAACACAATGCAACACTATGAGTCTGAAAGGATGTGTAGCTGTTAAGAAGCTGTTACTGAGAAAAGAAACAGACAAAAAGAAGAAAATTTGCAAATTCAAACAAAAACTGCTGGTGTTCTCAGAACAACGGACAGTCCACCCCAGAATCCAGACCTCAACATCACTGAATGTGTTAGGAAATACTTGATTAAAGTTTAAAATTGTGGAAAAATATCCCTGCAAATTTCTTTGAAAAGATAATGCAAAGAGTGGACACAATAAATGCTGACAAATCTTAAATTACATTTAGTTGTTGAGGATTCGGTGTAATTTTCTGTTATATATTTTCCAGCTTTTTTCCTGATGCTGAAAAATAAATAATTTGTCCTTAATAGCAGTTTTGACTGGAAGTTCAATAATGAAAGGTGGTCTCTGGCTTTTGCACAGTACTGTATATACAAACACATTTAAGCCTGAGGGCAGTTTAATGTGTGAACACTGTAATGACTTAAGTTCTACTGCAGGCCTTTTATTATTCACTGTAGTTAACACCTCTTCTGGGACACACAGTCTTGCTCAGTGCCTTTTTTATAAGCCACCTGGGACAAAATTAAAGGCATCACTTAATCCAGCCAAAGTAATAAAAGTGAGTAAAAGTGTGTGATGTTTTAAGAAGTAGTGTTAGAGAGTGTTAAAGAGTTTACTTACACATACAAACACACACACACTGGGCCCAGAACCTCTGCACAAGCAGCAGGCCTCAGAAACATGCTAGTAACTATGGCTAAAAATAGGATTTTGTGAAAATACTGTGATATTTGAAAAATAAAAAAGTAGTCAGAAATGTGCCAGATAAACTATTCTAAGTGGAGCTAATTATTACTCTAGCAAAGGAAAGAAGGGATGCACCGATATGGGAATTGTGGGCCTAACCCAATATCTTTCATGAACATATCTGCTGATGCCAATGTTGATAAATAAAAACTTACAAAATGTGGAAACTAATTAAACCTGGATTTGCATTATAGAAAACTGTGACACTCACAGCCATAAAGAGCTGTATGTATAGAGTTACAAATTACTCTGATATCACTGTGGGTCCCTAATGAAAAAGGTATGTTTAGAGGTGGAATTAAGGTGGTAGTACTACAGTCTGCTAAGGACGAAGACAGCACATTTCAACTATATTGCTTCATATTGTGATGGAAGTATAACATCAATTATATTCAGGATGTGAAATACAGGGGGTCCTAGGGGGTCTGAGACACCCTAATTAACCTTTTTGGTCCCCCTGAATGCCTCAAAATCAAAATTCTGGGGGTCCTTGAAAATAAACTTATCCTGATGTTATGCTGTCCATAAAAATAGAGAAAAATAGACACTCAAATACAAATTCAGGGAAAGGACAGTGTTTAGTTGCTTCATCCACAATCGGCGAGCCTCTGTCTAACTAACTAGATATACAACTCTGCTCTGCTTCAGGGTGGTGCTGTGACAAACTGGTTTACCCAGTTGGTCCTTCATAGCCTAACAACTGTAACTATGCCCGGGACACCTCTGAAAAACTTTACAATATGCCACAGCATATCTGTAAATCTGAAAACTTGCCCAATTTCACAAGAGACTGATAGAAAGAATGAATTGTTACTAATTTCTCAAGCCAAAGAAAAAAGAGGAGAAATATAAGATCTCAGTTAATATGTGGAAGACCTTATTACCAAACTGGAAAAGAGCATTTCCAGAAGAAGATTTGTTAAACTAAATATCTTGTTGCCATTGAAGTTAGCATCAGTGCCGCTATGGTGAGTGAGTTAGCAGCCAGTCAACACTGGAGTAGCCAGCCAACATGGGACCTCCTGAATACCAGGGGGTATTTCGCACACTGATTATATTATAAACACATTAGGCCTTTTATTATTATTAACTGTAGTTAACTCCATCATCTGGGACATACACTCAGTGCCCTTTTATAAGTCATCTGGGACCTTATTATGATTTTTTTTGCCATATCAAGATTGGCCTGCATTATTTTGACCAACACTTTATATGTTTGTTGGTTTATGTTAATACCTTGACACCCAAATAGCATCTGTGATTGGTCAGAATGCTCAGAGTACACAAAGAAAACATTCAGTGATTGGTTATTTGCATATTGCACATTGCTGGGATATAATGTGTATCCCCACTTGAAACTCACCATCACAAACAAGGGCATTGTAGGCATTGCCTACAGAGACCTGTTGTCACGTCATGGAGAATGATTCTAAACATGTCCCCCCCGCTCCCCCCATGGCAACGGCCAGGCCCTGGCGTTTTTCCCTGATGCTCTGCTGCCATCAGCCCATTCACAGCCTTTGTCATTTAGATCAGTGACATGTTCCTCCACTATTGTCTACACGCCGTGCCCTGCCTTTTATACGTCTCTATTAAGCAGCGCTCTAGGAGACGTGAGAGTGCAGAGAGAGAGAGAAAGAGAGAAAAATGGAGAGAACACCCACACACTAAAAGCGTTCGGCATACTTCATATCCACTTACTTAACTAAGACCTCTTAAAAGACCTACAAGTGTGGAGGATATGAGTGATTTGCATGGATATTCAGTGGCATCTTTTCACCACAGTCTCACCAGTCATTGCCAGTCTGGAAACTACATTTACATCTGTCATCTAGAAATGTCTGACTTTTTCACAAATGCTCTGATTTCATAAATCAGAGTTAGCTAAAGGTTTCAAAGTTGAGGAAGCAGTAACATTTTAAACATGGTTTTATGCAATACACCAAAAATGAAGAGGGTGCCATCTAGTGGACAGGACACAGTGTTACATCTCTAAGTTACACATTTATCCTCCACCACACCACACCAATTTCTAAACTCTGATTATAATCTATTTTAATTTTCTGTCCTTAAGCACTGATTTCCAATCATTTATTGTGAACATTGTTGTATATACGTATCTACACTTTGGTATTATTCATTTCTCTTTTACAATTTGTATTTGCTGTTATTGAAATCAATAATCTTTAAAAACAAACACAGATTAGTCTACATCTGTAAGTTGCAACACTATCATAAGCTTTAAAAATGGCCAGTTCCTGATGGTTCTTGCATCACCTCTCTCTTTGATTTACTATAGCAAGCTCATCAATGTGTCAGGTGAGCTCAATGACTAAATGAGTGTCCAGATGTGACTGCTATTATTGGATTAGTAATCAGAGTAAGTAGGTCTGCGGTCATGGAGCCATCCTTCACTACACTTTACACTCCCCCACTCCACTTAGTGACAGGAGGCTGGCATTAATGTTAAATGACCAGATGGGGGCACTATGCCTATATTTAAGTCACCGTGTCCTAGTGTAATTCATCAAAAATGAAGAGAATTGCATAGGCAAACACATTTTCTAAGATATTTTTCTTTTTCCTGAGGCGCTGTATTTAGTTTGAAATATAACAGGCCCTCTTCCTACCAACACACTTCATTACAACCAGTCAGGGAGGGGAAAAGGTATGTACTCATTACACACACATACCTCATGCATAGAAGTGTAAAGTCCAGCAATGCATCATCTGATCTGAAGGAGGCAGTTCAATTGCATCAATGTTGTAGTGTTAAAAAAATATAATCAATTCTAATGATATTTAATAAAGCATACATTCATTTCTTGGCTAAACTAATATTCTTTAAACATAAAAAAAGCTTACTGTATTGTTTTTGTTCCTCCAGTCACTCCATTACACGATCAGTGTACAATCCTGTTTTCAAAAAAGTTGGGATGCTGTGCAAAATGTAAATAATAACAGCATGCAGTGATGTCAAAACCATTTAAGCCCTATATTTAATTGAGAATAGTAAAAAGACAAAATATAAAATGTTGAGACTGAGAAATTATATAGTTTTTAAAAAATATATGCCCATTTTGAATTTAATGCCAGAAACACATTTCCAAAAAGGTGGGACAGGGCATTGTGTTGCATCACCTCTTCTTTTAACAGAATTCTGTAAGCGTTTGGGAACTGAGGAGACCAACTACTGTAGTTTTGAAGGTGAAATGTTTTCCCACTCTTGCTTGATATAGGATATAGGATTTTAGCTGCTAAACAGTCCGGGAACGCCATATGTTTTCAAGGGGTCTGGACTACAGACAGGCCAGTTCAGCACCGAACTCTTTTACTACAGAGCCATGTCTGGCTGAAATAATCAAGGCCTTCCCTGAAAAAGACATCATCTGGATGGCAGCATATGTTGCTCCAAAACCTGTATAGATCATTCAGCATTAATGGTGCCTTCACAGATGTGCAATTCACCCATGCCATATGCACTAATTCACACATGCCATCACACATGCTTGGCTTGTGAACTGTGCACTGATAACAAGCTGGATTGTCCCTCTCCTCTTTAGCCGTGAAGATAGTCCACGTTTTCCCAAAAGAATTCCAAATTTTGATTTGAAAGTCCACAGGACATTTTTCAATGATGATGCATGAGAAATTTTTTAAAGTGAACCTGAAATCAAAATGTGCCATTTATCATTTTAGTTCATGTCAATGGTGTCATTAAGCATAATTTATCATACAGTACCATTTGATAAAATGATCCATCAAAGTTTAGTGACTTTTGTCCCAAACATTACCATGCATCAGTGGGCAGAGAAAAATAATATTAAAGATCATCTTTCACCTCCCTCTACTTCCACTCTTACCTGCCATAAAGCAACAATTCTCAGCTAGCTCAGAGACCCTCCCTATAACAGAAAAAGGCAATGTGACTTCTGATTTATGTTGACTTTAATTCCCACCTGTACAGTGTTGTTTAGTGCTCTAGCAAGTATGGAACACCTAATATGAACAAGCAAGGGCTATTTACGTGGCCAACTGCACTTATAGCATAAAGCTATGACCCAAATCCCAGTTGTGATTAATCTCTGAATACCTAAGCAGTGCTGTCACTTGTAGTAACACTCAGTGACAAACAGTAATTGCCAAAATTATATTCACTGCAGATGTAGTGACATGGGAATTATGCGCTGATCTCAATGCCGATACATAAACATTTATAAAATGTAGAAAGTGGAACTCCCTCTACCTGGATTAGCATGACTGAGAAATATAGCATTTATTACTATGTTACAAATGCAGTGAGATGAACAAAATGCAGACTCTGTAGCACAGAAATCCATCATCGCTTAAACGTTCTGCTCTTTTGGAATAGAGCAGGGCGGAAACTAACACAGGATAAAATGTAACATGGATATTTTATATGATTAAACAGATTCAAGGAGAACATACTTTCTGTCCTTCTTGTCTTCTATAAGCAACATTGTCCGCAAATTTTGATAGCAATAAGACAATGAGTGCGTTTACATGCACTCAATAATCCCATCATAATCGGATTTCTGCAGTTATCCGATTATTCAAATGGTCATATAAACACCATACTCCGATCTAGAAATCTGATTAAGAAATCCCATAAAGAGAGCTGAATTTTAGCTCAGTAATCAGATTTCTCAGTGCATGTAAACTCTTACTCTGATTTCTTTCAGATTTCTCAGTCTGCTCATGTGCAGAACAGACTGCTGTACCAGAAATAAGCAAGTGGCGTTGCCGCGAGATGGCAGCAAAACACTTTTGGAAGGACGCTGAAACCAACTACATTCTCGATGACATGAAGGATTTAAATATTCTTCATCTTCTAGGTGATGTATGTTCATTTTTTCATTATGTTTCATGTCATCTTCTGTGAGTATATTGGCTGGTTGTAAAGCAGAAATCCGATTACTGCCAGACTCATGTAGACCCGGAGTTTCACATTATCTGATTACTCAAGTGCATGTAAACACGTTGATCGGATTACTGACAAAATCTCATTTTCTGCAGTTATCAGATTAGTAAGTGCATGTAAACGCACTCAATGATAGCATGATATTTCTCAAGATGCACTGTTTTTAAACAGAAAAGAAACTTTTTATCATGAGCATTTGTCATTTACTGAATTACTGTATAAGTTGCAGAATTCACTTCTAAATTATTTTAATCATCTGTTAATCACTGTTTTGGAGCTTGTAAACAACTCACAGTGAGAGCTAGCCAGGCTAAAGTACAGCCTCAACATGGCAGACCCAGCCTTCCCAAATATACAGTGTAAGAGGTTCATATCCTCACGTATATATATTTAAAACTGTCCACTTTCTGAAGTTTTTTAACGCACAGATTAATGAAAAATGTACCACAGATAATGTAATGCAAATCAAGTATATTTAAAATTTATTGTGCTGACATTTGCTCTTCTGCTTTGTGGTTACATCTTATAAATCAGCCAAATCTAAACAATCTAAACATGTATCCCTAATATTCATCCACTCCTCACCTTCACTCTCAATCATCAATCTGCTCCACTTACAGCAGATGCAGGAGAGTGAGGTAGTAGAGAGTGTGGTGTTTTTCCCCACTGGGTTTTAGTTTTTACTAACAAATGTCTAGGCACTAATTCACAGCTAAGTCCAAGCACTAGCTGTTTAAGCTCGGTTGGTTCGGGCTCGATTATTTAAGTCAGCAGCTTGCTCTAAAGTGTCTCTATTTATTCCCAAGTGAGTCCACAGCTAACAGTGCCTCTCTGGTTAAGTAAAAGTGTAGCGTCCCATTAGGCTTGCGGGTAAAAATAGCTCGCTAGGCGAGGAGAGGATGTGTAGGGAGAGATGGAGAGATATGAGTGCTGTGATGAGGCCTACTCTACACTCACAGCACTCAGGATAAATGTTTAGATCACACCCGCATATATTTCTTTCTAATCACGTTATGAGGAACAAAATCTCTCGGAAACTCTTTTTCTGTGCTGATTCTAGCTGATTATTTCCGCTACAGTGTTGTACATGATTATCTGCTCAGACTCAGCGGCATCTAAAGCATCATTGATCAGCTAATGATGGAGGATTCAAAGTAGTGTATCTCCAAATTGTACCATTTAACAGATTAATATTGCTAACATATTATAACAGATAATAACAGATATTTTTTCAGTGGCAGACAACTGTCAACCTAACAAAGACTGTGTACACTGTATACTGCATAACTAGGATCTCTATCTGTATTAACATTATAGGGAAATATAACATTTATTTCTATAGGGTTGCAAATACAGATGCACAATAGTATTGGACTCATATCTCTGCAGATATTTGCTTGAAAATAAAGTTTGAACACCTGATCAAATTACACATTTTGTTGATTTTCTAAGTGAAAATAACGCCTCCTCTACAGAGAACAAACTTATATATGGCATGTTTCTGCTAATTTTAGTGCACAATTTCTATTGATTTGTTGAGTTTAACAGATTGCAAAAAACAAAACATACAATTTTTTAAATTCAGCAAATAAACAGTAATAGTGCATTAAAATGTGCAGAAGTATGTTCTCTGTAGAGGATGTGTTGACTTTTCACTCAGAAAATCAACAAAACGTCATTTGACCAGGGGTGCCAAATCTTTTGCATACAACCATATTTAATCCAGCGTCACTTAAATATTCTGCTCTTCTCAAGTACAGCAAATATATCATCAAACACTAGTTAGAAACATAATTTGGTTGAATCTAAACATCTGTCGAATCATGATCATCTTTTCGGTAACTGCCGATACCAATATGATTCCGATATTATTGTGCATCCATAGTAGAAACACACAGTAGGTGTTTCTAATAAAGAGGACAGTCATTGTATGTTTTACATTTTTCTAAACAGTCACTCCTTTGCTTGCTTGCCTTAAGACACAAATTATTCATAAATTCTTCATAAATTATTAGAGATTTCTGTCAATAGAAAAATGCATGTAGAGGACTGTGTGATTACACGTTAACAGAACGTTTCCCTGGACTCGCTCTGTGTCCTCTCATAACACTCTCAGCCCTCCACACTGCCTGATTTTAACAGCTATGCGTGGGTGTGATTTCACAACAGAAGGATAGAAAGTCCCCAAATTATGACCACTTATAAACCTCAAATCCACAAACGGGGGGACAATATTTGAAATGCAACTGAAAAGAGAAAGCAGTGATTTGTAAATTCACGATTGTAAATCCAATGATTTGTATTTAAGTAAAAACATCATAAAAACAAGGTATTTAATGTTTTAAATTGTCAACTTCATTGACCTTCTTTACTTTTAATGTAAGTCAATGGGACCAGACTTTTTTCCAAGTCATTTTGGGTCATTTCTTTTGATCCATTCATCATGAAATTGACACACAGTGTAAAGGGCAACAGGCATTTTCAAAATGTCAAAAACTGAAAAACGACAAAAATGGAGATGGTTTTCTTCCAACAGCAGTGATATGCTCATTCTGATGCCTGGAACATGTTCCAAAAAAGTCCGGGACGGGGGCAGTTTCAAGACAAGGAACGTTGTGAAATGTTCAAAAACATCTGGTGAAGGTGACATTCTAGTCCTTTATGAGCAAGGATGGGTTGTGGCTCACCGCTGTGCCATAAAAATGCCTATGCGAATAACCCAACAGTTTAAGAACTACGTTCCTCAATGAGCAATTCAATAAAATTTAGGTGTTTCATCCTCTGTCAGGAATAAGAATTGGCCAGCATTTTTGCTCAAAACACATAATTGGCAATTGGCCAATTTATTTTTTTTTTAGCCAATCTGTGTTGCAATTTCATGACATAAATAACATGAGTCAGGTAAGTGCACTCCCACTGCATTTGAATGCTGCAGTTACACCTGTGCCAAAATGTCACTGCATAATTATGCATGACTCACTTTGTTAAGTGGCCAGTCACCTCTTACTTTTGATGTAGCACTTCATGTGATTCATGTTATTGATTCAGGTTTTAAAAGGCCAATAAAAATCGGCCATTGGCCAATTCAACTGTGTAGAAATTGCAATCTGAATCAGCCACAAAAATTCAATCGCTGCCTCCCAACCCTCTGTGGCGCATAATATCAAAGCTTTCAGAGAATCAGCAGAAATCTCTTTACATAAAGGGTGAGGCCAAAAACCACACATGAAGGTCCATAACCCCTCTGACAGCAATGAATTAAAAAGGGGCATGCCTCTATGACGGACAGATATTAACACATGGGCTTGGGAACACTTTGACAAACTGTTGTCAATAAACACTGTTCATTGCTGCATCCACAAATCCAAGGTAAGACTATACTATGTACAGCATAATCCATATGTCAACAATGCTCATTAATTCTGCCTTCTCTGAGCTAAAGCTCATCTAAAATGGACTGATTCATGGTGGAAACATGTACTGTGGTTTGATGAATTGACCTTTCAGACTGTTTACAGAAATTGTTCTTCAGGCCAAAGAAGAGAAGGATCATCCAAATCGTTATCAGTATAAAGTTCAAAAGCCAGAGTCTGTCATGGTATGGGGACATATCAGTGTCCATGGCATGGGTAACTTGCATATTTTGAAGGCACCATGAATGCTGAAAGATATATATATACAGACTTTGAAGCAATATATGCTGCCTTCTAGATGACGTCTTTTTCAGGGACAAGCCACATTTTGAATGTGTTACAATAGCAGGGATGTGTAATCAGAGAGTGCAGGTGCTAGATTGGCCTACCTGGAGTCCAGACCTGCCTCCAGTATGAAGTGCAAAATATGACAACGAAGGCCCTGTACAGTTGCACAGCTAAAGAATTGGCAAAAAATTCTGCTTTCAAAACTGTCTTAAAAACCAAAATGATTATTAAGTGTTGTTAAAAGTAAAGGTGGTATAACACAGTGAAAGTTTGCAATCAGTGTATATTTACAAAAAACAATCAAGTTTACAAGGTAAAACATATATCACAAATATCATGTTTTTGTACTGTTTTTAATTCAATACATATCAAAGATAATTTACTAATCACTGCTTTCTTTTTTTATTAGCATTTATGTACTGTTTCAACTTTTTTGGAATTTGGAATCTCGTATATCAGGATATGAATACATTCCTGCACTTGATTCACATATACTTGTAAGCCTAGTACCGCAAGGAGCATATAAAACGTGTGAGAGATATGCAGTGCATTCCTCTATAAAGCTGTTGGAGTAGGATTTTCATAGGGAGGTCAGAAGACTGCCCTTGCGCAAGGACATTGTGGTCCTGCGCTTGGTCCTCTGCCACTTTGCCAGTTTGGAGTTTTAACTGCGGTGCGTGGTGCAGCACCTCATGCGTGGCACGCTTATGTAATGCGACTTGTGGGGTGAGGGAACATGCAGCAGTCTTAGTGTTACAGGCCTCCATCCGCCGGGATGCTGATAAATATCACACACACACACTGTGATCTTCATTACACATGATTCATGCAGGCACGTCCTGCGCTGGTGCAATAATGGCACACCAGAGACGACGAAGCCCCGCTCTTCGTCCAGGGCTTTGCCACTGTGCTTTCTGAGCAAAGAGCCAGATCATCTCATTAGCGGCACTCAACCACATTCACACAACCCATTAGATTCTTGCTTGCTCAGTGAAACCTTAACAGCAACATCTTGAATTGAGCCACAACTATTTGCATGGCAAGCAATTAGTGCTGAGTGATATATCGTTTATTAATTGTTATCATGATACTGGCTTTTGTAATACTGATATCATAGGCTTGTATATAATTATAATGTTTTTTTTATTGTGTGCTTTTAGCATCCTGATCAATCACAGCTATAAAAGGCTATTTCTGTGGATGTTTTGATCAATAAATGTATTCATGTAATCTGCTTATTTTGGCCAAAATACAGGCTAATAATATCACCTTATTGTTTTTCGATACTTAGAAAGGCATATAGTAATCACTATACTTAGCAACATAATCTCAAAACTAGTATTTTGCCCATACCGTGCAGCCCTAGGAGCTCCTATATGAAACATAGTGGATCTATTAATAGAACAGCAGGACTCAAGCCATTAAAACTGCCTATTGTCTACATATCTCCATGCATATCAAGTCGTCTGCAGTTTTTATCAACTTGTCATTGCATAATAGCTTTACATGCTGGGGCATATGTAACTGCTTAGTCAACTCTTTGGAGAATAGGCACTCTTAGGAGAATAGCAGCTCTGTTCAATTAGTTGAGTCTGCTGCAGCCAGTAGTACAGCAAAAGCCACACAGGAGAGCCAGCAACATTAAATTAACTCCTGCAGAGCACATAAGAGCACATAGTGGAGCACTCTGCAGGAATTCATTTCACACTAGTGGAGTTCAATTTAAAAGTGGCGATTTGACTCTGTAGAGTGAGTGACACAGCGTGCCACGATAAAATGAACTAAATGGTGCAGTTTCTTGGTCAAGAATGGATAAGAAAAGGTCTTTTGGCTTATTTTGTCCTCATTCCAGAACATACAATTTACAATGAGTCCAAAGTTTGCTCAGGAACTTCTCCACATGAGTCCACACCATGAGACATGTACTCTTGATTTTCAATCTATTAGCTTTAAGCTTTGAGGGGAAATCTGCTTCCACACCACCCACCAGTTCTATGCAAATAACATTAGTCTTATACACACATAAAACCCAGCCAAGTCTAAATGCACTCCCCCATCTCTAATTGCTCCACCACACCAGCTAGTCTTCACTGCCATCACATGGACACGGACGTGCTGCAAAGAAATGACGCTCAGCGCTGATTTGTTACACAAAGAAACGAGAAAGGAGCAACTCGAGCAACAAAAACATGCTTCTATCTGGTGCTCTGATCCCTCAGGTGCTTCGCCTCTCCCCCCACACACCCACTTACTTCTGTGGCTGGAATATCCAGGGTAGTAACCATAATAGCCCGTCATTCGCAAAATGCGGTCCTCAATGTCATGCACCCCGTTGGCCGTCACTTTGGGTTCTTCCCTGTAGGTCGGGTGGTTCTCGGCTTTGGGGGATTTGGGGGACGCTTTGCCTGGGAGGTGGGAGCTCCTGAGCGGCTCCTGGCGGACTCCGAGCTGCTCCACTACCTCGCTCTCCATTCTAGCAAAACAAGCTAAAGGCCAGCTTCTAGGTAACGAGCGAGAACCCCGCGAAGCCCGCTGTCGAGAGCATCACCCCACAGCGGAGGACACACACATTCCCATACACACGGGGAGAGTCGCGCTGCTGAAACTTGGCTGGCGTTCTTCACGCGTTCGGACGCCAGGGGGCGCAACGGTGAACGCGAGCAAACGTAGCGCTGTGAGCGTGGATTCAGAATAGCTGCAGGCTTTCGGGTTTTTTACCCACCCGTATTCCGACAGACCCCGCCTCCTGCGCCGGGATTGGCTAATACTGCACCACCTCTTAAGCCACGATAGGTAGGCTGTTCGTGAGTATGAACAACAAGCCAATTCCAGACTAGCAGGCGGGATGATGACACCTAGTGAAGGAGGAGAGAATTGTAATGTTATAATAATAATAATAATAATAATAATAATAATGATAATAATAATGAAAAGAAGAAGAAGACTAGAAGTTTAATATAAAGAAAACATTTTTCATACTCAACTTCACTACGAAAAATTTAAAGTGAAGAGGGATACTCCTACAGCATAGAGGTATTATTAGGGGTGGGGTACTATTAGCTAATCATAGCGGAGGAGTTAATAATAATAATAAGAAGAAGAAGAAGTAAACGACGAAGAAGAAGAAGAAGAAGAAGAAATATTTTTTACAGGGATTTCTCACACCCAAAGTCGCTAAGGAAAAGGCGCTACATGAATTAAGTAGCCAATCAGCGTAGGAGGCAGGATATCTTTAGCCAATCCTATTGCAGGGAGCACATCATTACAACCAATCCTAGCGTAGGCGGAGGGACTCTACTAGTCAGTTCTAGTGCAGGAGGCGGGCTTTGTCGGAATACGGGTAGGAAAAAACAACGCTGCACTGATGCGCCAAAGTGATTTTAAAGGAGGAGGACGAGGAGAACGAGGAGGAGGAGGAGGTGGGTCCCGGTGACTCCGTCGTCATGGAATGATTCTCCTCCTCAGGTTCTTCATTCCGTTTCCTCACCGCAGGCCAGTGACAGGCCATATGGGCCGCTCTATGCCTTTTGTGGCTCACAGACACGAAACACACTGTTTATTATTTATTTGCCCAACTAGACTAGAAACCAGTGCAGATAATTACTTGTTAACGTGCTGATAGACGAAGGCCAACGGCGAGAAAATGAGTTACTTCGAGGAAAATATTGAAGTGTTCTTTGATTCTGTTCCTAGAAAGCTGAAACTACATCCAACTCGCAGAAGCATTTAAGTGGGCTAATTCTGTTTGCCTCTTCATATAACCGGCCAGAACAGACTGTCACTTGGCCGTTCCATGCTCGGGGTGTGTCCTCCATTTTCGGCATATGTTGGGCTTTAATACTTAAGGGCGTTCCCTCTGGGTGCATGTCTGTTTACTGAGTAGCCTGGTGTGCAGCGTTCACTGAGCTTTGATGGAGAGAGTGTAACGGGTCCAAAGGAGCATTTCTAACAAAAGATTAATATGCAGGCAGTGTTCTGAGAGAAATAGAAGCTGGGAATATGGTGACGTGAATATGAGTATTGCTATATGAAACATGTTACTGTCAGGAATTAGGACTATTGATTCTGTAAGCAAGAGCAGCAGTAAACATCTTAAAGTTCTGTGATAAGTAGAGGAAGTACAAATGTATATTTTACCAAAAAACTGCCAACTTTTATAATTACCGAAGGCAATGTAACTCAAAATAGAGTTATGGCAGTGGTCTCCAACCCTGGTCCTGGACAGTTACCTTCCAGCAGAATTTAGTTCCAATATGTGTTCAGTAAGCTGCCCCACCCCTTACCTAACTCTATTACATCTGTTCCAGCCAATCAGGCACTTGTGAAGATGTTGATTAGCTGGAGCAGGTGAGGTAAAGTGTAGTCTCTGCAGGAAGGTAGCTCTCCAGGATCAGATTTGGAGACCACTGAGTTATAAAATAACTGAAATTTGGGGGAAGGACCATTCCTGCCCTATAAATTCCAGTGTCCACCTTCTGTGTCCCATGCCAAGGTTTTTCTCAGTCACCAAAACCACCTCATCATCTGTCTCTGTTTCTTAGTCCTATGTCAGTCCTAACACATTTATAAAGATGGGGTCTGGCCTTCTGGCCTCAAGGAGAAGCTGTCCAGAACTCCAGCTCAAGTTCTCTCCCCTCGCTTAACAGTTTCCCCTAGTACTACCACTACTACAGGCATGGTCTGAGCTTGCAAATTGTTGGTATGATTTAAGATAGACAGTGCTGTGCAATTGTTAGAGACCACTCTTTATTTATTTAATTTCCAGTCTAAACTGCCATTAAGTGTATAATATAAAGTTATTTTTCAGCATCAGGAAAAAAGTGCAGAAAAAACATGGAGCTGTCAAGAAGTCATCACTGAGAAAAAGGAGGAGACATTACACAAGAACCTCAAAAATGTATATTTGACTTGTGGACTAAGATTTCATGCACTGATTAATCTAAATCGGAGATCTTTGAAGGTAAGAGAAGGCAGTACATATGGCACCAAAGCATTGAATGGCTCAATCAAAGATGTGTGCAACCATCAGGTGGAGGATCATTGCATGTTTGAGGATGTATAACAACATCTGGAGTTAGTGATTTGTTTTTAATTGAAGACATCATGAATACTGATAAGTACAAACAAATTTTAATACATTATAAAACCTTCTGGGAAAGGTTTGATTGGGAAGAAATTCATTCTCCTTCAAGATAATGACCCTGAGCACACTGCTGAGAAGGTGAAAACATACTTAACAAGCTAAGCAGCTGCTGGTGTTCTCAGAACAATGGACTGGCCACTCCAGAGTCCAGACCTCAACATCATTGAATATGTTTAAGATTACCTGGATTGTGAGAAGCAGAAAATGCAACCAACGTCTAAGACTGAACTTTTGGAGGTGTTAAAAATTTCTTGGAAAAACTGAAAGCAAGTCTCCTGAAAAGAATGAAAGCTGGAATAAAGGCAAAGTGTGGGCACTAAATATTGAAAAATAGATTATATTTAGCTGTTGAGGCTTCTGTGTAATTTTCTGCTGAAATGATTTTAACATTGCAGTGCTTTTGCAAAACCTAATCTTGGGAAACAGCACATGCTCCAGCTTAAAAACATTGAGAAAATGTATGAGGTGCCCTAATCATTCATATCTTTTAGTATATCATCACTGAAGAGAAACTTGTACTTCATTACATCATCAGAATATTAATGTGAAAGGTCACATTTATGGCTCATTAGTCTCTAAATCTATGGCATACTGATGAAACTATCAGTGCAGGCAGGCAATCACACTGGGGCCTGTAGTGCAGGAGCAACCAGGTCCACTAACATCTTTATTGAACCACTTATCTTTCTACTTACAGTTTTACACCCATTATACTCATGAGTAGCTACATTAGTACAATATATTTCAACCATTAGCTTACATTAGAGCACCAGCTTGAATTATATTATATATTTATATCATATTAATAACAAGTAAACAAGTAAATACCTTTTTTTTTTTAATTCATTCAAGGTCATTTTCATACAAGGGGCCCATTACTCGTTTTTCCATTGGGCTCCATAAGGTGCTAGTTATGTCTCTTCACTGACACATTGGCCACAAAGTGCCAAATGTCAGTGGGAATTATTATTTACATTCAGGCAAAGAGTTTGGACTTCAAGATTCCATTAGCCAGTCATATAAAGTTTTTTTTTATTTTTGTCTTGTCAATTAGAAGTAACATAACTTTAAATCCAGAGGAAAAACCCATAACAATCTCTTTCCCTGTGCTGAGTGCAGGCTTGCTGTGGGCTTTCCTCCCAGCTTCGGCTTAAGCAGGCTGCCCGAAAAGAAAAAAAAGTGCTGATGCACAGGCCAACGCAAATCCAATATCACAAGCCGTCGTATTTCAGAGCCTCCAACATGCCGCTGCTCGAGTCCTCAGCACTTTGTGCCAAATTGATTTCTAGCGACCGAGGGGGAATTTTTCCTGGAGTGAAGGACACATGCTGAGTTTCCGCGTCGTCCCCTTTTCCACTGCCAGACTCTCCACTATCCTTCCCTCGCTCTCCCACTAAACCAATCAGCTCTCCTCATTGTTTTCCTCCTTTTGTTCTCCTCTCAGGCTCTTATCGTTCCTCTCGTGCTCCGTTCTTTAGCCTGCGATGGTTGTTTTGGGGCCAAAACAGCAACTTATGGCACTGAAGCCCAGAACTTCTGCCTCATATATCAGAGCAAGCTGCTTCTTTTGATGGTCATCCAAAAAACAGTCTCCTCTTTTCCTCGGATTGCCCTGCGATCTGATGCAATAAAAAGTCATTTGGTCTATTGGATTTGCTAATAAGGAAGAAGAAATGATGATCAACACAAAGACTTTGTTTATCTATTATATCATATCTTTGTATTACTTCTGTTTTACATTTTGATGCTTAGAAGTTTTTCTTAGATTTTGTTGCATTTAGTCTCAGCCTCGCATGAAGCTTAATACTCAAAATACAGGAGAAATAATAACACTTCCATGATTGCTCAGCTGCATTGAAATGTAAAGCGAGATCAGTAGCTGAGGTGAACTGCATCGTCCCTGGATTGTGTTGTTGCAGCCTGGCTGTCAGCCGTGTGAGCGGGGTGTTAGACAGATTGCCTTGGTGAGGAGGGCCTCTGCATGATAATAAGGGCTGGACCTGAGAGACCGTCCTGCTCTCTCTACCCGAGGCATGTGCCATGATCCATTCCAGGCACTAAATTATTCTGCTGGTGTAAAAGTGTATTCCATCTATTTCAATCCTAGAAGAATCTGTCTCGCCCGTTCTCTCCCTCAGCAGAACGTGCTGGGAGCGGCCTGGGTGAAACACAAACCCATAATGAGAAAGTGAACAGACTGGGTTTAAATGCGTGGCTGGAGCTGCAGAATGTCTGTCTGGCTGCCTCGCCTGTTTAGCCATTCATTTGAAAGACAGGAGAGAGAGAGAGAGAGAGAGATAGGGGTGTAATGAGATGCCAGGGTGACATTGCATCAATTAGGCTGATGGCAGGAGTAGAGAGAGAAAAAAACATCACAGAAGGGAGCGATTGTACATTTTCATTTTGATTTTGTTTCTTCCAGCAACCAGTTTGCACATCTTGAACAGATGTGCACTGTTTCTTTTTTTTTGATCAGATCGATAAGACAACAAAAAACATTTTTTTGACAGTGATGTCAGTACCCTACTCATTACCTTACCCTTTCTCTCCTCATCTGTGCCCACTGTCACATCCCTCCGACAGTCTGTCTCACAAAAGGATTTGCCAGATCTTACTATTGGTTTTTAAAAATACATAAAAAAAGATTCTTCCCTTCAAACCAGCACCTTGATCCAGTTTGAGGGACATGTGAATAGGTAGAAATGGACACATGCAGTACGTAATGCATGTCAGGCTGGCACTGATAGATATCTCCCCATTCTGATGATATTATTACTGACAGTCTCTCAGGGCACACATAGTACAAGACTTGAGGCTGATAATTGCTTTTTAACAGTATCTGCAGCTGTACTGTTCACTTTTGAACGGGTCAAATGTTTATATTTTTGGATCCAGAGTGTTTTTTAATGATCTCTTTGTGATGAGTGGCTGAAAATAAGACTGATGTTGCCAGACCATCAGCATCTGCAGCCTCATGCTGTTTTCCGCTTGAGCAGCCAGCTACAATCGTTGTGGATTAAAACACCACACCGCTCATTGATTTAAGGTAGCAATAATGCATTTTCTAGTCTGTACCAGTGCTAAATGAGGCGGCTGGCTGTTAAGCTTCTAAATTTAGAGATCTCAGGGTCATCTTTTTGGATAGAGGCCAAGTTCTGTCCTAAGAACCAGAAAGACCGTTCCATTTAGCCATGAGGCTGCATACTTAGACTTTCTGAGAAAGATGCCTAAATAGGTATAGAATTAATTTGGCGAAAAATCAGATGTATACATTTTTCCCCCCTTAACCCAGAAAATATTTCCTGGAATTAGTGCATTCATGACTAAATTCACATTGTGCACTGTCAACCAGCCCCAGTGTGTTAAAAGGCCAAAATTGCAAAGAATGAAGCAACAAATGAAAATAATCAGAATTTTTAAGTTAATTCAAAGCATTTATCAGCAACCAATGTAAGTATGTTTTTGAATCAATTATATTTTTTATTGGCTTGTATTGAACAGTGGTGGACAAAGTACAAACTTATGTATCTGAGGGAAAGTAGAGATACACCTTTATAAAATATTACATTTTAATGTTTAAAAATGCATTATTTATTTTCATCTTGGGAGAGACCTGCTGATCACTAAATGGCCTACAGCTCAGAGGTGAGAACAGCTTGTTATGAATTTAATATAAATCTAATATAAACAGTGATATAGTTCAGTACTACATTATAGTTCTGCAATTACCATTCATTAGTATGCAATTTAGTTTGTGTGCCCTTTTCTTGGGGCATGCAGCAACCAGCCAAAACGATCAATGTGCCAACCTCACCCACGTTAGGGCACAGCTTACTTTGTGTTAGCCAGTTAGTGTTACTTGTCCATGACTTTCAAATCATATATCAAAATATAGCTGATTTCAATATTTCTCTTTAAAACACTTCTATAATGTATTTACTCAGGAAGACTATTTTTAACACAGAAAAAAAACGTTATCCTTAACAGATTTGCCAAATCTAAATCTCTGATCTTCTCTGGACTTGCATACACATGGACCTATCGAGCGTGTTAACAAGGAAGCCCAGCTGAAGGCTCTCCAATTCTGCCATTCATCTAGTCATTAAGGGGGTGATGCAGACTTTCTGAGAATAACCAGAGAGGCCTGGAATGCAGGCTTCAGCAGACTTTGCTCATGGCATTACCCAAAATTCATAGCAAAATACACATGATGACACACGAAACAGGAGAAGCTCAAACTTTAATAAATAAAAATTGAATTTAGACAAGCAAACAAAGTCTTCCAAAGTAAGTAAAACCCACAATTCATATGCAAATACATAGATTTTGGTGTTTTTTATCAACCATGGAATTGAGCTGAGCTAAAGTGCTCTCTGATCAGTATTTTTTATACTCTTGCAGCCATGCAGCCTTACAGATGTAAGTTCAAAGTCCATGACATCAGAGGCCACAAGTCCGGAAAGCTCTTGAGAAAATGGATGCTGCTCAAGGGGCCAATCATTTTTATGTTAAGCTCCCCTTACTGACCCAGAAGTTAGCAGCTACACTATACAGTCGAAACATGTGGACACCCCTCCTAATTCAGGTGTTTCATCAACATTCATTGCTAACGTGTATAAAATCAAGCCATGCAGTCTCCATAGACAAACATTGGTGGTAGACTGGGTCATGCTTTAACTGTGAGACTTTAACTGTGGTACTGTCACAAGATGCCATCATTGCCACAAGTCAGTTTGTGAAATTTCTGCCCTGCTAGATCTGCCCCGGTCCACTGTAAGTGCTATTATTGTGAAATGGAAGCATCTAGGGGCAACAGCTCAGTCATGAAGTGGTAGACCATTGCAAACTCACCGATTGGTGCTACAGAGTACTGAAGCACACAGAGCGTATCTATCACATCTTCCTTTGCATTACTCACTGCAGACTTTCAAACTGCCTCTGGAAGGAACATCAACTCAAAAACTGTGTATCAGGAGCTTCATGAAATGGGTTTCTGTTGCTGAGCAGCTGCGTACAGGCCTAAGATCACTATGTGCAATGCTAGGCATCGGCTGCAGTAGTGTAAAACATTCTGCCACTGGAGCAGTGGAAATGAGTTCTCTGGAGCAATGAATTACACTTTACACATGTGACATCTGACAGTCTGACGGACGAATCTGGGTTTTGCAGATGCTAGGAGAACACTACCTACTTGAATACATGGTGCCAACAGTAAAGTCTGGTGGAGGAGGGATAATGGTCTGGGGCTGTTTTTTAGGGTTTGGGCTAAGGTCTTTATTTCCAGTGAAGGACAATATTAATGCTAGAGCATGCAAAGACATTTTAGAAAGTTATTTGCTTCCAACTTCGTGGCAGCTGTTTGGGGAGGGTTCTTTCCTGTTCCAGCATGACTGTGTCCCTGTGCACAAAGAGAGATCCATAAAGACATGGTTTGATGAGTTTGGTGTGGAGGAGCTCCAGTGGCCTGCACAGAACCCTGAACACAACCTCACTGAACACCTTTTGGTTGAATTGGAACGTACAAACGCAACATCGGTGCCTGACATCACAAATGGTCTTTTGACTGAATAGGTACAAATTCCATCAGATACCCTCTAACATCTTGTACAAAGCCTTCCCAGAACAGTGGAGGCTGTTATAGCTGCAAAGGGGGTCCAACACCAAATTAATACCTACAAATTTTTAACAAGATGTCCAACAAGGTGTAATGTTCAGGTGTCCACATACTTTTGGCCATAGAGTGTATCTTGAAGCCTGAATTGTGTCTGTATTTTGGTCCAATTTATAAGTAACAGTATGTTTTACAGTGTCAGAAACAAGATTAGCAAGTCTATCTAAGATTACTTTACAAATCAGTGCTGTTTAGGGCAAGTGTGTGATGATTTAGGCATGCAGTTTGCTCTGTGCAAACTGTCAGGGTATAAGCTTCAGCTAGCTCCAGTGCAAGACAAAGGAAGCAAACTTCAGACACCACACATCTTGCCTCTCCAACAACATTTGCTGTGAAGAAGAAAACTGTGTAACTATCACTTTAAGGGATCAGAGATTCAATGTCTGCTACTTTTAGACCGTTTGCTTTGCTGTCACCCATCTCCCAAATATTATTATCAGCCACATGATATGCTTCAAATATTTATGCCTGGAAATAGACACAGATAGAAAGAGCCCGCTGTCACTTTATTGATCATGGGCTGTTCAGATGCAGCCGTAATGTAATACTGTGATACAGGTGAGATATTAAGAATGGGGCTCAGATGCAAGCACCAAAAAAAGCACAGGGACGCTTGAAGGGGACGAGTAACATGAAGTCTCTTCCTTCTGTCCCTCAGACACGGTCGGTCACCTTAGCGATTGGTGTCTGAGCCTTGCAGCTCTGGCCTGTAAATATTCCATGTGCACTAAAGATAACCTGCTGCTGTGGAGAGAAAGGCCAAGGTTTTAGGCATAGATTGGGTGGGTAAAATTAGCCTCAGCCAGCTGCTGGTGTATCCACGGATGTACATTTTTATGGCATGTCAACCAGCAAAGGTCAGCTGGAATATAGGTTGGTGAATATTTAATGGGTTTGATTACTTAGACACATGGGAAGGTGTGACGTATGGGTTTAATTGGGCACACTGAAGGGGGCGATTTAAAGAGATGTCATGCTAATGCCTCCAGGTGGGCCTAAAGACTGGCAGTGGTGTTACTGGATGTATTGATCCTTCAGGATAGGAGTTATTCATGCCTGAGGCAGTGGATAGGGACCTGCCTGCCAAGGCCTTATCTGCATTTGGAAATTATGTAACAGCAGTGTAGCTATTTATACGTGTTGTAACACCATGTCATTGAAAAAAATAATGTGCACAGTTTACCCTGTCAGTCTTCTCTGTTAGTGTAGGGGGGTAGATATACATAGTAAAATAATGTGCTGCAGTCACCACAAGTTAGCAAATGAAAGTATGAATCATCTACAGCAGTGTGTTGATAGCCCACAAATTAACTGCTGCCGTGTCTGACCTTTCAATGCTGTATGCATCAGCAAACATGGAAGGAGAAATATTGTCCCTGATAAAGTGCTCATGCAGTGCATCGGCTCTTTACAACTTGCCCACTCTTGATGGTTTTTCCCTCCAGTGACTGGTTAGATGCTTGCTAAAGTGGTTTTCAGAGAACACAAGATATACTGAACCTCATTACTCTGTAAGTTATGTAAGACCTGTACACTGTAAGTGATCTCAAGCTCTCCTACTACAATCCTCCCACTGTTTCTTTTCCAAAATACATCCTTCAGTACCGTAATGTGCTTTGCTTTTCCCGCTAACACCCCCTATTCTTAAAGGGTCCATATCATGCAAAAGCAAACTACTCACTTTTTGAAATGAAAAGTTTGTTGTGTCAAATAAGAACACACTAACTTGTGTTACCCATTTTAATACTTTCTGTGTCATATTGTTTTCTGATTTACCAAATTTTGTGTTAAAAATAACCCAAAATGTGTCGTCTCCAACTAAGCACACTGTTGTGTCTAGCTAGAGACAGAATGTGTTGTTTTTTAATGCATATGCTTTAAGAGTGTAGTATGTAGGGCTGCAACATAATTGATTAATCAGTTCCTTATTGCTTTTATTAATCATTTGTTTTCAGACGGTAACATCAAGTGACCAGACCTGATACTAGCAAGCACACAGAAGCAGTCCAGCTAACAGCCATGTCAGACATGCACAGCTATAAAGCCACTGCATGAAACAGCAGTAATCATGCGTGTGATGGTAACATTTTCAAGAACATCTGTTCACAAGAAAACACAGAAAATTGAGCTTTTAAATTCTCCACCGTGGACAGCATTTTTCAAAAGCTTCATTTTCAGTAACCTAAAACACCATTTTTATGCTAGACGGAGGTCAAAATGCAGAGAAAGAAAGTTTGCTTTCAAAAAATATCCGTATTCATGTGGACGAGCAGGTCTGTGTGCAGCTCATCCCTTTAGCCAACAGTGTTTTTAGCCAACAACACGCTGTTTTTAACTTTTTACTAGTTTGGACAGGGAAAGCTGCAAATGAATTGCCCTTTTTGGGATTAATAAAGTACTCTGAACTGAACTGAACTGAACTGAGTTTTACTGTGGTTTGCTCACCATGCTGAGCTTTTTTTTCCTGCAGTACTTTTTTTTCTAGATTCTCATGCATGACAATGACTTTGCTATCAAGGTGAGCTCAGTTTTACACATTTTACAGGAAACCATCTTTTTAGATGATGCTAAAGTGAAGTGCTCTGTATTTTTTTACTTTTAGTCGTACATAACCCTGTACTGTAGTCTCCATCATCTATGTTTTCCCTCTTCCCCCGATAATCAGTTTGTTGCCAGTGATTTTATTATCAATGTTATGCATGACATCAATCAATTGAAGCCCTGGTAGAATGTAAACATTGTCAAAGTTGTAAAATGTATGAATTTACATATATCCTCCTCTTCAGCTTAAGGCAGTTTAGCCCCCTCAAAATTCACACTGAAGTAAGGAGTGTTGTAGCCCAGACTGCTGTTTTGAATGAGTCACATAGGGTAGCCGATCAGAACAAAGGTCATTTACATATCAGTCTTAAAGGCAAAGAAACAGCCTGTTTTATTCTAAAGCATAAAAAGAGGTTGGAAAATGGAAAACAGAAAACTTAATTATTACTCTTTGTTACATAAACCCACACAAACATCATATGTGGACCTCAGGGAAAAAAAATGCAAAAAATGTCGGATATGAGCCCTTTAAACAATCATGTGCAATCTTAGTTTGATTAGACTAGGATTTTTTGTTGTAACTGTAATTTGTACACTCGCTCAGCGTTTCTGCTTAGTCAGCGTTTTTACTGCACATTATGCTACACTGGATTCGTGTGCTAATTCCCTCTGTCCCTCTCAGTTTTATTTCATACATGTTTGAACGTGCTTTTAAAAAGCATCAGAGATTTGTTTAAATTATGTACGTGGAGACAAGTGCTCGAGGAGGCATGCGGTTTAGCTGTCGTCTCACGGTTCCCCCAGGACACATCTCTCCTTCATCCTGAAAGGCCAATCTCCATAATGTCAGAGAAACGCTTTAGGAATGGATAAGCCATGCCTTATTCATAGTCCCAACCGATCACTCTCACCATCCGTAGTCATGAAACATTGATGTGCAGCTTCTGCAGCACAAACCAGTGTGAGACACTCTGAATGTCTTACTTATGAATGGAATTTTTGTTTACATGATGGCAGTTTTGCATGACAGGAACTTCAGTATACTGGGGTCTGTGTAATATCCTGTCCTAACAAAACCCTGCATATATGAAACGGTAACGTTATATGAATGAAAAAAAAACCTTTCTTAACTTTACTGGAATGCGTTTTCATTCTAATTATTTTGGACGATTTCTATTAGTCCATTTGTCATGAAATGGCAATGTCATCTTGGCCAATACTGTGCAGGTATTTTGAAATTTAAAGACCACCTGTGCTCGAAAATGTGTTTTTAAATTTTTTTAACTCTTCTTGGCTTATTATGCTTATTTTGATTATATAGTCTGATATTTGTCAAATGTGTTACCATAGAGCAGAGTTCAGATTTTTCCATTGAAAACACAGACCTTCTCAACACTTTCCGAAAAAGCGGTTTGTGGGGTCAGCTTGTATGACATGAGTAACCCTGGACCTGTCACAGTCCAGTATACTAAGATATCGCCACTTTCCAAAGAACTGGTATCTCCAAAATAGAAACTTTTCAGGAAAAAACCTTCTAAAATTTGAATGCATGTTAATGGAAAGACATTGTATTGCAAGCAGTGTGTGAAATGCCCTCTGGTATTTGGGGTCCCATGTTGGCTCGCTAACCCAGCGTCCACTGGCTGTTCACTCACCATAGCAGTGCTGATGCTTGCTTCAATGGTAACAAAAGGTTTGGTTGAACAATTCTTCCTCTGGAAATGCTCTTTTCTAGTGTGGCAATGCACTCTTTAACACATTAACTGAGATATTATACCTCTCCTGTTTTGTCTTCGAGAAATGAGTAACAAGTCCATCTTTCCACTAATCTCTTGGAAAATTGAGCAAGTTTTCAGATTTACAAATATGTTACTGCATATTGTAAAGTTTTTCAGAGGTATCCTGTGCATAGTGATGGTTGCTAGGCTATGAAGAACCAATTAGTTAAACCAATTTTCAACAGCGCCACCCTGAGGCAGACCAGTGCTGCATCTCTAGTTAGTCAAGAATACCAAAGACAGAAGCTTGTAGATTGCAGGTAAGGCAGACTAGACAATGACAGCATAACGTAATAAGTTTATTTTCAGGGCCCCCCCAGAATTTTGATTTTGACACATTTAGGGGCCAAAAGCTTAATTATGGAATCCTGGGCCCCTCAGGAACCCCTGTGTTTTGCACCTTGATTACAAGTGATTTTGGAGTATTTCTATTGGCTGTTCATCATGAAATTTTCACACAATGTAAAGGAAAACCAATGTTTTCAGATGATGTAGGACAATAAAATCAACAAAAATGGAGATGCGTGATTTTAGATGTTTTTTTTTGGACAGTGAAGATATGTAGTGGGACTGTTAACTAGTGATGCACAACTCCAGGTTTTCTGGAGTCGGCTTTGGCTCGCAACTCCTGCCGCTGGAGTGGATGGATTTGATTTGTTGACTCCACTTAATTGTAGCCAATACACCACAGAGCCACGGATACGTGGATGTAGCAAAAATGAAAGCAGCCTCAATGTAGTTTACCTGCTTTTTAGAGCTGTCATACTGTTAGAACTGAAATGCCTTTTTATTTGAGCTGATCACAAAGTTATGTTTCAAATAATGTGGTGTTGATTGACAGAGTCAAAGACTCAACTCCAAGCATTCAAGCATTTCAACTTTCAGAATCGTTAACCAAGAGTTGACCCTGACTCCCAGATTCGTTGAAGTCCTTTTGGAGTTGACTCCTCATCACTGCAGGAAACTTAATTGCATACAGATACAGAACATGCCTGCACTAACATAGCTTCTTTGAAATGTTTGGACTGTGCAATAAGTTGTTAGCTAAAATATATAACTGATGTTGGTATTTAAAATTAAGACAATGTCAATTTTATATTCCACATCTATCTAATAAATGGTCACATATGGTGCAGAGCTATTCTAGTCACAGGTAGCATGCTACTACAGTAGCTTAGCATGCTACAGCTTTACCTCATAGCACAGGTTCATTCCAGCTCACTGAAGCTTCATTGGTGCAAATTTAGTGGATAAGGACTCAAATTTGTGTGTGAAGCTGTTAGTGTAGGCCACTTTTGCTTCAATATCCTCATTAGCACTGGAAGCTTTAGCTTAGCGAGAATGCCTAAACAGCTTTACACACAACCATGGCCAGATAGCAGACAGTTCTGGGTCTTTCATACGTGAGTGTTGGTTGACTACCATGTAGATGTTAGGCATGGGGGCCAGAATATGGCCAGATGTCATACAGCTGCATCCAGTTTTGCCTTGGGTCTATATTTGTGGGCCAATTTTGGCGTGACTGTTGGGGGCCAACAATGTAGTTGGTCCAGATTTGGGCCACATTCATTGGTTCTACTAACTTTATAGTGTGTGGGCCAGATCTGGGCGAGGACTCAGGGTGAGAACAAACCTAAGGATGTCAGTGCTGATGCAGTTAGGAAAAAGTAACAGAGAACAGTAGCACTGACATACTGGAGGAGACTGATCGTTTTGGGTTTTTTTTTTCTGAGTAAAAGATGATAATGTCTAACGCTAACAGCAAGCAGTGAGTTGTTGTATCTTGTAATGATGCAATGTATCTCTGCCTTGGAAGCACGTCTCAAATGTGATTCAGTTGCAGATACCTTCATCACAAAGCTGCCTTCTAAGGCATTGACTTATGAGACAGCACAGGCAGCAAGGCATAGAGACAGCTATTTTAGTTTCAGACACATACATATAAACTAAACGCGGGGTAGTGGGGTGGAGGTGGGGTTTAGAAACAGGGAGGCAAGGGGTGTTTACAATTTGCATAATCATGCATATTCATAGATCTACGCATTCTTAATAAGTGTTAAGGTTTAGGGACTCTCCTATGCCATTTTTAGTAGTTTCTTGGGCATAACAATAATAAATAAAAATATTTAACAATTTGCTATTCAACTGATTTTGTGTGTTTTAAAATATGACTTTAGGGGTACTTTAAAAACTATTAGGCTTTAAAATGGGCTAATTTTTATCAAAGCGTTTTACTTAAGATGAGTGTCTAAAAGTAGGCTATCATGCTCTAACTACTATATCTGGTCTATCTGTTGATATCAGCCCAATACCAATACTTGGTTTTAGACTGGTGGCTTCTCTAAAGGGTATACACAATATAAATTGCAGGTTTTATTTCCAAATTATTTTAAGAAAGTTCAGCAAAACAAACAGTGTGTTTTAACTGTGCCAAGTTATGGAGTAATGTCTCTCTTTGGCCCAGCAGCCAAATTCAGTGCATGATACTTTGGTACTTTAAGGCTTTTTCACTACATTAAACGCAGAGTGCAATTCTTTGAGAAGACCTCCTAAGATGCAGTGCTATCTAAATAAAGGCCCAAAAAGCCATTACTTGATCTCACAAGGTTTATTTTGCTCTGGTGAGTGGTGTCCTAGACACCGAGGATGCAACATATGTTAAAGTGCAGAGAAAGGGAAATAGCCACTGTAGCTTTTTTCCAGCTCTCTAATGGGAATCCTTGAGAGGGCCAGAATCCCCTTCATTCTACTGGACCAAAATGAACACTTCCACTAAAAGACAACAGCTTTTGGAAAAAAGTCCTTTTGTGTTCCATGACTCAGCGTCTTTGGACTTCTACCGTGGGGACAAACTGCACTATTTTTGCTCTGTATATGCTATTTTTTAAAGTACGTGCTCTAAGGGACTCTTTTGGCCTCATAGTATGTTAGCTAACACAGTTGCAACCCCCTGTTTATGTCCACTGACATTGCATTGCCACATTTTGGTGTTTGCTATGAGTTCAGTGTGAAGGGCTTGGTATCTCACCTCTAAAGTGACCAGATTTCTGACATGAAAACTGGGGGACATTTCCAGTTCAGCAGTCAGTATATCATAAAAATATCCAATATTGTTATCTATGAAATAAAAAAGGAGGGACAGTTTCAGTTTCCTGCATGTTGACCATGGTAACTGACGTGCTCTAATAAACTATGGTGAAGGCTGACTGATAAAACTGGGTACTAACTAAGTAGCTTTGTTAGCTGTGACAGAAAATCCTACAGTAGCCCACCATGGTGAGTGAGGCTATGGCAAACTACTCAACACTTGATAAAGAAGATGGTCAATATGCATACAAATAAATTACAATAGTCCTATAAAAGATGTATATTTCTTGCTTTCCTCCTTGCAAGATTTGTCAGTCATCGCTTTTTAGAAATAGAGTCACCCATTAAAAAGGGTCTCAAAAGTCACAAAATCTAGTGGCTTAGGCAGGGCTGAGGCAGGGAGATGTTTACCTCAAAGATTCAGTGCTTGTATGAGCCCATAATTTATATTAAATAAAAAAGAGACCTGTGGCTACAAAAAAAAGACCCATGGCCATGGCCCAATAGCCAGACCCTAAAACACCCCTGGGCAGCTCCAGTTCTGGACAGACAGAAACTGCCATCAACATATTGTCGCTGTCCAATGAAAAACAAGCATCTCCAAAATAGTAACTTTACAGGAGAAGGCAAAAACACTCCTACCTTTCAGTGTAAGTCAATGTAAAAAGATTTTGTTCCAAGTGATTTTAGAGCATTTCTATTGGTTCATGCATCATGAAATTTTAGCACAACGTAAAGGGCAACTACTATGTTGAAATGATGTAGAAAACAAAAAGTCAACAAAATATGGATATACATGTGTTTTTTTTTTGGACAGCGACGATATGCTGTATGTCAAGTGAGGACAGCTGAAAAAGTGACACAGTTTTAAAAAATTATGCACCATTTGTAGTCTACCTTCAAGTAGATTGTATGCCTATACAAATCAGATAGCCTACCTATCACCTGGTAGTACGTTTCAAGTCCCAACCCCACCCCTGCTTTTAGACCTTGAGTTACCTCGTGTCTTGACAAAACGTTTGTGGTGATGCTGTGGACTCACTTGACACTTGCTAGCTTCTGTTTGAGTTTTACACAGCAGTATTCTCTAAAAGTAGTAGAAGTGCTAAGCAGATAGCAGCAGCCAGCCACCTCTGTTGGCCAAACAAGCACAATGCACAATGAGACATCTGGCCATCTGCTCTGCTGCCAGGTCTTTCTTAGGACTTTCCGGGGTGTTTTTAATTCAAAGTTAAAAATGAGGACATTCCAGGGGACAGCTCCAGTCAGGGACAGGGCACCAAAAACGGAGACTGTCCCTGGAAAATGGGGACATCTGGTCGCGCTACTCACCTCATCATCTAATGTTACTAGGGTTGTAAAAATTCAGTGAAGCGTGCGAGCATTGCAGCAGCATCACTGAGGTAGAATTCTGAAATCACCTGTCTCATAACACCTGCTGTCATCACTTAGATAGAGTTATAGCATCCTGCCATTGACTCTGTGCAGCTTAATTCACCTATGAAGCCATGAGGAGTTATGAGCCCATACTGATACGTTTACAGGCCTCAAGAGCCAATTTGAATTTGAACACTCCCTGCCTCTCCTGCTGCTGGAGTGATGGATGAGGAGGCGCTACAGAGAGGGTCCTGGAGGCGGAGGAAGCCCATCCAGGAATAGACAGAGTTAAAACAAGTGGGCACGTAGGAGTAGGAGAAGACGGTAGTTTTAGGCCTAATGTAGGCTTGGAATTGCTTTGCCAATCTTGTTTCATGAAACACTTTAGTCATTTTATTTCAGCATATCAAATAACAAGGCATAATGAGACTCACTGAAGCTGAATTTACTGCAGCGAATGAAGGCCTTTTTTCAGGACATGGCAAGTGCTAACCATTCAGTTTAAAGGGACATTCTGGCTTAAATGAAAAATTAAACCACTGCTACATCTATTGTAAATATGCGAAGTCGCTAACTGCAGTAGTGTTTAGAGCAAGACTTCCCGGTTTAAAGACAGGGAAACCCTCCTTTTGCTGATGTATCTTGAAGGAATACTTTGATTTTTTTTTTGCTTTTGCTGGTGGACAAAAAGCTAATAGATAAAGTAAGCAAGGCAATTGGATAGAGATCTTACCTCAGTTTGGCTTCTCTGACAGAAACATAAAAAAACTTGTTTCTGTTATCCATTTTGTGTTGAATAAAAATAGAATCACTGTTTTCTTTGTGATTTTGTTTGATGGTGACTGAGGTAAGATTTTAACTAATGCTAGCTTGGTTGTGTTTATTGGCCTATAGCTCAGTGGTTGGTCTAGCAGTCAGTATTGGTTGACACCACAGGGATTCCCAGTGATTGTATGATACTGCATCAATGTAATGAGAGAACCCTGATCAACAAAAACATAAAAATGCTATAAAATCATAAATTGTGCCAAACCAGTGAGGCTGAGGGATGCAGTGCTGCACCACAAAATACTGCATAACATGACAAATGCCCTTTTAATGTGAACATGATACTAAATCCTGTCATCCTCACAAAATGCAACATGACTAGATTTGGGACTAGGTTCAAACACTGCTGTCAAATAAAAATAATCTCTATGAACAAATAGCTATTTATGAAAATGGTTATAAATAGATGCTGCTCCCTTGGCTAGGTCAGTCACTTCCTATTAAATTGTTGCCAGTGTGTCAATGAAGTGTGACATCTACAAAGATCCCAGAGCAATTACATTGTTAATCATGTTGTGAATGTAATGCACATGCTAATCTTGAGAAATAATGAATACATATTCAAACAACTGTGTCTGTCAACACTTACCAATAGCAGCTATAACAAACATGCTAATATAATGACTCTCCAGTCCAATAAGCCAGCTAATTTGTTTTGTACCACAGTATGGTGGCAGTTCAGTCTACTTGTAATCAAATTAAACACTGTTGTAAATGATACCGCTGTGATAAAAGCAGTGATAAAGTGAAAGTAAAAGAAAATATAATAATGGAAAACCTGAGATTAAATGATCTTCGATTATTTTTGGCTTTTGGTCACTACAACATGAAGTATCAAGTTTTGAACACAGACATGTTCATAATACATTTCAGTGACAGAAAATACACTGAAAAAAATAACTGCAATCATTAGGCACTTGTATTGCAATACATACAGAATCAATCTACTATGAATGTACAAATGATATAATTGGTTCACTGTACAGGATACACGTATATGGGATATTAAGCTTCAACAGAGGGTTCACAGGCCTGTGTGAAAGCTTTTACTCGCTACCTGTTTGAAAACAGTCACCAATAATTTAGCTTCTACTTGCTCTTTCTCCAGAGTCCACTTGCTCGCTCGCCCAGGAGGGACATTCATCAAATACTGCCCCATCATATGAGCGCCAGAAAGGCAGACAGAGCCCAGGTGCTGAGAGCAGGGCAATCCATTCTGGTCTTTTTCCAATCACGCCTTATGACAGCCCTTCTGGGAAGGTTGCCATCTTATCAGCCTGTCATTACCACAGCTTCTGATAGTGAGACAAATAATGAGAGTGTAAGCCTCTTCCAGTAATGTCCAGCACCACTACTTAAAGGATTACATTATGAGAACAAACGAGCTAGACACCTATCATGCCCTTGGGTGCTGCTGTTCTGCTCATTCGCTGTGTTACAAGGGCGTTTCTAATGAATGTGAAAGAAGTGTGAGAGTGTAAGGAAGGTTCTTTTTAATCAATATGTTATGATTTACATTTCAATCAATTTACATTGCACCATAGAAATGCATTCAAAAATCCTAAACACTGTATATTATGTAAATATGACAAAGCAGGCTGTGTAATAATTCTGTAATGTATTATGTAACTTGTATTACAATATATTATACAGTGCTGTGCAAAAGTCAGAGACCACTTTCCAGTTAGGATGGCCTAAAGGTTATTCATTTTCAGAAGATGTTTCTAAGGAGGTTACAGATAAGATAATCACCTTGCTTGGTTGTTGGGACTCCTAATAAACCTGATGCACCACCAAAACTATCAGTTGAGGCGTCTGTGTAATTGTCTGTTAAATATATATTTTGTGCTTTTTTTAAACTTAATAGCCATTTTGACTGGAAGTTAAATAAATGGAGAGTGGTATCTAACCTGCACTGTACTGTACTGTGCATGTATACAATTTATATATTATATAATTTATAATAAAAAGTATTGTTTTCAATTATTCACGCTGTGCCAGATGTTCGCTAGAGTTGTATTGTTAGATAGGGGCAGCACGGTGGCGCAGTGGGTAGCGCTGTCACCTCACAGCAAGAAGGGCCTGGGTTCGACTCCCGGCCGGGCAACCGGGGTCCTTTCTGTGTGGAGTAAGCCTGTTCTCCCCGTGTCTGCGTGGGTTTCCTCCGGGTACTCCGGTTTCCTCCCACAGTCCAAAGACATGCAGTCAGGCCAATTCGACATGCTGAATTGCCCCTAGGGAGTGTGTGTGTGAATGTGTATGTCTGTCTGTCTGCCCTGCGATGGACTGGCGACCTGTCCAGGGTGTATCCTGCATTCCGCCCAATGACAGCTGGGATAGGCTCCAGCACCCCACCGTGACCCAGAAGGATAAGCGGTTTAGATGATGTATGTATGTATGTATGTAATAGATCTTGGGTTTGTAAACATCTCTGTTGTTATGGTCATGAAGTCTTACCAGAGAGTTTAATATTTTGGTCTTATTTGTGGAACAGTAGAATACAAATAAAAACACACGCATGTTTATGTCATGAGTCCTGTGTTTGACCTTGATACAGACTCTGTTTCTGTATTGATAGGCTTATAAGGCTTATTGATCCAAGTCC
Organism: Colossoma macropomum; assembly: GCF_904425465.1. Taxonomy (NCBI): domain Eukaryota; kingdom Metazoa; phylum Chordata; class Actinopteri; order Characiformes; family Serrasalmidae; genus Colossoma; species Colossoma macropomum. The sequence goes on from NW_023494803.1 coordinate 24,836,417, forward strand.
TCTCTTGAGTAGATATACAGAGTCATAATTTGTGGAATAGCTGAAGTTCTCGTGATTGTGTGCAGATCATTAGCAGGGGATCTATAAAAAGGAATTCATCTACATAGGGTCGATTCTCAAGTGAACACCCATTTGAACTAATGAAAAAAGCACTGAGAGCTGCTTTTCCAAGCTTAGATTACATCTGCTCTGGACTGAAAGGGATTGGTAGTGTAGAGTCCCCACTGGCCATGTTATTTAGTGCAAGACTAGGCTTAATTTGTGCCAAACAAAATGTTAAAGGGAAGTATTCCTTTAAGGGCAGGACAAAGGATGTACTAGCATTCCTGTGTTATTAGATTTTTCTCATTTTGTACAGGGTTTTGAAATTGGTTGTTTCACAAATATCTCTTTGCTGCTTTGTGTAACATTTAAAAGGGGAATTCCACAGATTTTTCAAAATGTCAACTTAATTTAATCTTTGAGATGCAAACAAAGTACAAACCCAATTCCAAAAAAGTTGGGACACTGTGTAAACCGTAAATAAGTATAAATAAAAACAGTATGCAATGATTTTCAAGTCTCATAGACCTATATTTTATTCACAGTAGAACATAGAACACATGCCAGATGTTGAAAGTGAGACATTTTACCATTTAATGAAAAACATGAACTCATTTAGAGCTTGATGGCAGAAACGCATCTCAAAAAAGTTGGGACAGGGGCAACAAACGGCTGAAAAAGTAAGTGGTGCTAATAAAAACAGCTGAAAGAGCAATTTGTAACTAACTCACATTACTGGGTATAAAAAGAGTATTTTAGAGAGGCAGAGTCTCTCAGAAGCAAAGATGGACAGAGGTTCACCAATCTATGAAAAAACTGCATCTAAAAATTGTGAAACAATTTCAGAAAAATGTTCCTTAATGTAAAATTGTGAAGACTTTGGATATCCAACCATCTACAGTACATATGATCAAAAGTCTCAAAGAATCTGGAGAAATCCCTGTACGCAAGTGACAAGGCTGATGGTCAATATTGGATGCTTGTGATCTTCGGGTCCTCCGGAGGCACTGCATTAAAAAGGCATGATCCTGTGCTGGAAATCACTGCATGGGCTCAGGAACACTTCCAGAAATCATTGTCTGTGAACACAGTTCACCGTGCAATCCACTAATGTAAGTTAAAGCTGTTTCATGCAAAGAAGAAGCCATATGTCAACACAATCCAGAAACACCGCCATCTTCTCTGGGCCAAAGCTCATTTAAAATGGACTGAGGCAAAATGGAAATCTGTTCTGTGGTCAGATGGATGCGAATTTGACATTCTTTTGGAATCCTGTCCTGTGGACACAAGAGGAGAGGGACCATCCAGCTTGTTATCAGCATACAATTCAAAAGCCTGCATGTCTGACGGTATAGAGTTGCATTAGTGCCTATGGCGTGGGCAGCTTACACATCTGGAAAGGCACTATCAATGCTGAACAGTATATAGAGGTTTTAGAACAACATGTGCTCCCATCCAGACAATGTCTCTGTCAGTGAAGGCCTTGCATATTTCAGCAAGACAGTGCTAAACCACATACTGCATCCATCACAACAGCATGGCTTCGGAGAAGAAGAGTTCGGGTAATGAACTGGCCTGCCTGCTGTCCAGACCTTTCAGCAATAGAAAACATTCGGCACATCATGAAATGAAAAATACATCAAAGAAGACCCAGGACTGTTGAGCCACTAGAATCCTACATCAGACAAGAATGGGACAACATTCCTCTCCCAAAACTCCAGCAATAGGTCTCCTCACTTCCCAGATGTTTACAGACTGTTGTTAAAAGAAGAGGGGATGCTACACAATGGTAGACGTGGCCCTGTCCCAACTTTTTTGAGATGCATTGCTGCCATCAAGTTCTACATGAGTTAATGTTTTTCATGAAATGGTAAAATGTCTCACTTTCATTTCATTCTGTTTTTATGTACATTTATTTACATTTTACACAGCATCCCAACTTTTTTGGAATTGGAGTTGTAGTTCAGAGTGGTTTGATGTAAAATGGTTACCAAAACCACTTCATATATAATGTTGATGATGGTAAAATAGTTAAAAAATAAGTTTGCGTTGGGAACTATTTTGTCTTACAACACTGCATGTACCTCTCCACCAAGAATGTGTTTCATGTTTTAGGCCCAAATCTTCTCTCATAACTATTGTAAAATGTGTCAGACAACATACTCGTGAACAATATTTCATATAATTGTTTTCTCTGAGGTAGCTTTTAGGTGCATTAAACACTTCAGACGTCTGGTTCCTATCACCACCATTGTCAACAGTTCTGACTTGGCAAGTTTCTCTAAAATGGAGCATTTCACATCAAACTGCTCTGAATGACTTTGTTCACTTCTTAACCATTTAATTTAGGAGAATTTATTAAAACATCAGTTGAATTCCCTTTTAACAGTGTTGTTTTAACTTTTTCAGTGATAAGGTCAATGTGGGTGACTCTTTTTCTTTAGCTTTACTGGACTGGACGCACTGCCTCGACAGGCACTGTTCATGCCCTTGGTGATATAGATATGCTTGCTTGAACAAGAATGCCCCATTGACCATGGTGTCTCTTTGAATAAGCATCTCTAGACTCATGCTTAGTGCTGTGTCCATTCTCCCATGTCTCTGCCCAATGCAGTCATACATGCGTCAGAGTGCAAACCATGTCAGGGTGAGTAAATGAGGAAAGTGCAGAGGAAAGAAGGAAGAAGAGTGTAGAGAGTTCTAGCATTTCTTAATGATGTAACACTAAGGACAGGCTGTACTTGGTCCATTAGCTGTTGAGTGAGTAGTGTTCTCCTCCAAGTGCATTGCAGCACTTAGTAATGTTGTCTAGGCATGAGGCCTGTCACAATTCATGAGTTAAACTTAAAAATAAAATTTAAAAATAGTTGATTAAAATTTACTTTCTTGAAGTGATTTATTGGCAATTGGAAAATGATAGTGCTTTCTCTAAGAGGAAGAAACAGGATGATAGACGCACCAATTTATGTGCATTTTGCAAGTTCGGACCATGCCTTAAAAATCTGATTGTTGTATGAGAAGAGAGAGTATGACTGTAGAAGGGTAGAGAACTCCGCGGACTTGAGCTGGAGCTCTGGGTGGCATCTGCTGAAATACATAACATTGTGTAAAGTGGAGATAATCACTGAACAGTCATTTGTTTAGCTAATAAAGTCAAAGTATTCTGAAGATATATAAATGGATATTCCTATAGTACATTGTTTATTCCTGCCGCGTAGCTCCATTCCAGTTTGAGGCAAATGCTTTAAATCCTTTTTCCCTTTTCCAGTTTTCCAGTGATGAGATAGCTCACAATTAATCCATGAATATTAATCAATCAAAAGCCCAGACAACCACTTCACAAGAGTGCCATATTTTCACGGTTCATGGTTTAGTCTCCAAACAACCTATTTTAAACTTATCACAGTAATCGAGAAATTAAATGTCAAACATATAATTAACAGCTTTAAACAGGTTATGCACCATATGCACATACTTCAGAATTCTTTCCAGTTATTTCAAATTAAATATTAAGACCTGAAGCTCTGCCTACTAATGAGAAGGATCCAGCAGAACATTTGCATCTGCAAATATTAGTTTTTTGATAAAAGATAAATATCTGAGATTATCCACCTCTCAAGAGTTCCCTCCGGTCTGTGCTGCAGATGGAATATGAACACATTGTCACAACATCGCTCAAAAAGATAACAGTGCTAGACATTTGGAGCATTGGTGTGTTTTGTATGACACTAAAAATAATGTACTGTAGTTCTTTCAGTACTACATTTGAGTGGATGTTAGGCTACAGTTGCACAGCATATTCACTGCGGTCTTAAAGAGTGGAGTGCTGCCATAAAAGAATAAAGTAGCACTTTATTATACAACACAGTATGCAACTAGTATTTAATAGGTAACTATGTGGTACTTATTTACTTATAACTTTACACTTTACACATACTCAGTAACTATATGAAATGTATCAGGTATGTAACAGTACTTACTCAGAATTCAACGTTAAATGTGTAGTACTTACCTGTAATATTTGGCACATAATTCGCAAGTTCTATATGTAAGTACAGAGTACTGAATGTGAAAAATACCAGGTATATTTAAGCTTTTAGTGATTCAGCATTTTAGTAGGTAGATGCATATGTGACAGAGAGGTACATAGTACGATAGAGTATGTACCTTTATTCTAGTACAGTAATTCATACCCTATTACTTGGTATTACTGGTGCATTCGCTGTAATACTGTGGTAATATTGTGGTAACTTGACTGTAAATGCTGTCTAAATACTACATACACTCTATTTTACAGTGCTATTTCCATCATATTACTTACAGTTTACCAGTAAATTTACCAATTATGTAATGAGTTACATACCAATGGAATTAATTACCATAGTGTAGAAAAGATACTTACTCGCTGGTAGGAACATTAGGTGAATACTCAATGGTTGGTACCCTGCAAGTTTTACACCTTTGTCACCTGTACCTGTAACCTAATCTTCCCTTTCACTTAGGCGTTACTATGTGACTTCTTAGCATGAAAAGGTGAAATATGCCTCGTATTTCTCACATTAGTTACTGTATGCACTAAGCATGTATTACTTGTAAATACTATATATTTATGATTAAATTCTGAGTAAGTACTGCTGTACGTACCTGGCTCGTACTATGTACTTGCAGTATTGTAGCGTCCTGCAGCTCATTCAGCTGTGGACATGCAGGAGGCGTGGCCATGCGAAACGGCAAGTGCAGAGCACCACAGGTACCACCATGGCAGTAGTGAGAGAGATTTAATTCTTGTAAACAGTTGTGTTGTTAGCTTAATCCCTTAAAATCCCAGGCTTGTAACATACTACGGCTTATTATTCAGTAACTACAGTGACTTCAGTGCAAACTGGCTGAACTATTCTTCGGTTATAGAAGTGCGTAATAAAACTTTGGGCACGCCGGTGGGCCCTGGCCATTTTTAAATGATGTATGTATGGCTGATTTTACATATAGTTCTTTTTAAATGAGCCAAACTGAGTTCTGTTAAAGTGAACTCATGAAGTGCTCATTACTGAGCTCCACCTGGCAAAGGCCGCATTTGCATTGAAATGGTGTATTTGAAAGAGCAGTGAAATTTCATTTATTCAGCGTTCAGTGTTAAAGCATCTTAAAACTCTGCATTGTGTGTGTGTCTAGCATTAGCCTTTAACACTGTAAAATCACACGGGCTATTGCATCTTATTACTTTAATATGTCTTCTTTCTTGTTGCAAGAGCAGAGGCAGGCTTTATCCTGAGTAGAACCTTATAAATGATCCTTGGTGGTCTGTTTTTACCTGCTGAAGTGCTGGAAGACTGTGGCTATGTGTGTACAGTAAGCCTTGAGTTCTTTACAATAATTTTCTCAATTTTTTAAGTAAATTCTACTTATCCAGGTTTATAGTGCAAGTATGTGGCTCATGGTGACCCCCGGGGTGGTCTCCACTGCTGCTATGTTCAATAAAAAAGCACTCGTTTGAAGCGCTATGTTTCTCACGTCCTCTTCTTCTATGCTGTGGCCACACTGGTGTCAGAAGTGGTGCCCACCCAGTGGTCTGGGGTGGTATGATGCTATGAAGAACTTCCAGGTGAACAGCAAGTGTGAAAAAGCCCAGCGATGACAGGTACTTCGCTGAAAGGCTCCGTAAGGAATGCAAGGCCGGCGCGGCATGGCAGGGCCGGAGGCTGGAGTCCATGCGGGATAGCCTGGCAGCTGCAGGCCGTGGGTCATGGATGACAGACGGCTCATTGTGCTCACCATCATGAGCTCACACGCCCTGGGATAGGCACATCAGACAGCTGGAAGGCGATCAATGTCCAGCTCATGTCAGTCACCCAGCAGCAGAGGTGGAGCTCAGCATGCATGAGTGGCATTCGGGACAGTGTCGCTGGCTTGATGGGCAGCAGTGAGAGCGGAACAGGCAGGTAGAGCTCTGCTGTTGCCGTCACGTGGGACTTAACACAGCGTGCTGTGGGGAGCTCTACCGTACGCCCTGCAGTGGGCTGGTGGTTTGGTGCTTGCTGGAACTGTCCACACACCCAGGGACTTGGCTCGAGCTGGTAGATCACTGGGGACCAGCTGACCTTTAAAGGGGGGCTATGTAGCGACCCACTACTGGCTGCAGCTGGCTCTGAGAGACTCTGGAATTGTGGCTATGCCTCATGCAAAGGCTTATGGTAAGTGTGCAAAATCTCATTCAACCTAATGAGATATTTAGTTTTTATGAAAATACTGGTATTGTTTAATCTTCTTCTATGTATCTCATTTATACGCTATAGGGGAACAGAGGGAGGAACAATGGGGGATAGATGAAGGTGGTGCAGGATGAAACAAGTTAAGTAATACAAGTATGTGTTTGGCCTTTGAAGATTCATGCTAATCTAACATTAAGCATCCTGTGCTGTCCAAACTTCATTAGTAATGTGAATATTAAAGTGTTTATGTCACGTATGTTATATTTCTCTGATTTTTATTTGCCTCTCTGTCTGGTTTGATGTTTGAGTAGATGACTTGAACCTTTCGCTGTTATTTGCAGTGTGTGAGTGGGAATGGGACTGGTGGAACCCTACACACTCTACACAACCTCATCTGGCCCAATCCACTACTTCACATTATCGATCACCTATTGCACAAGCAGAGCAAGTCTCAGTGCAACCCACAGCACCTCTCCAATCCACTGTGGGGATAATTTAACCTATTTGTCACTGACACGGTGCCTTCTCTCTCCTCTCATTCCCACAGACACGCTGGGGACAGCATGCAGCAGGAGCTACCTGATTGTGTCCCCGAAGATGTCTGAAAAGTGTAGCACCCTATAACATGGTAATAACCTATTACACTTAAAAGCAATACAGAATTGTGCAAATTTATTTTCGTTATATCCAGGAGCTTGGTGTAGTATAGCGCTGGCGTAGACAAAGCTGTGGAAAACATTGCGCAAACAGGCAAATGCTCTTAATTGAACAGGCGCTTCAACATTGTGTCTTTACAAAGACCAGAAATGCCCAGCCCAACGCTCCCCCATTACGAAACCAGGGAGGGGGTAATGCAGAAGGACGCAACATATGAGTAGGGTGGACACCTCCAACACACTAAGCCCACCCAGCTCTGTCACAAATTCAACAAGCAACACAACTGCGCTACAAATAACCAACAAGACCAACAACAAGGAAACACAGCCCTTTTTTAAACCAGGTTCATGGCACCCCCTGAGAGCCCTTTTCATAGCCACATCCCCTAAGCTCTTCACAGCAGCGTGGAGCCTGTGGTGGATGCCATAATACTTTGAAAAACTAGTCATGTCTAAGTACTGAATAGACTGTCCTAAATGTATTCAGTAATGTGTTCAATAACAGTAGATTTAAATGTAATGTGTTCAGTACACATTTTGAATGTATTTAGAATACATCTTGATGGAAAAAACTGTTCCTCACTGTTACTGGTCAGCAGTTTTCTGCATGACATTCTTCTGTTAATATGTTTCCGAAAAAAATTGTTTATTGTTTGAGTCTTTCTAAAGGCCTGGTGTAGTTCTTGTGGAGATGGCATTTGTCTGGCTTTGATGAACAATATGATAGAATTGAAGAGAAAATGAACAACCACAGATGTTGGACAAGTGCTTCGCTTACCATCAAACAAACCTGAAGAGAATAGGCAAATTTGCAAGCTTGCAAAGGTGGTTTCGGCTTCAGGCAAACTTCACAAGCTTCGTTTTGCACATGGCCTACCGAGACCTTTAAGAGCATGTTTGCTGTACACCATGTGCTGATTTAGAAGAGTTATTTAAACAATTATTAAATTAATAAGGATTAATAATTAGATTAAATGTTTTTTGTTTTATTTAGTGGGTAAGTATTCTAAAAGTATTCTACTAAAGATTTAAAAAGTAACTGTATTCAGAATACTTCCTTTTCAAAACATATCGTGCATTGAATACTTGTATTCCATTACCAGAGGTGGAAAGTAATGATTTACATTTACTTTCATTGTAGTACTCAATCACAGTTTTCCCTGTAAATCTACCTTTTCTAATGTTATTAAAATGTTGTGCAAGTGGCAGCCACCATAATCAGAAAGCCTTTAGAGGTGTGGTGTGCAAATCTATGCCACACGCTCCGCCTCCCCCTTGAAGGTACACTTGTTGCTGTTGTTGTTGCTGTGTTGTTGTTTGCTGGTTAAAGGCACGTGTATGTGTTTATTGTGTGACATTGTGTTGGTGTGTGGGTTTAGTTAGGTGGGTTAATCGTCTGTTTTTTCATGAACATTCTAATGAATATTTAAGATAAACTGAATGAAAAAGAAAACTGTGTAGAAATCAATATTTTATTTACTTGACCTCAAGATACTAAGTAGAATTACTGAACAAAGTATTTAGTATGACATAAAAAAGTTAAATCAACGTGCCTATAGGCATGATAACTTGACGTTTTAAGTGCCACTAACTCAAGTTTTCATTACACATTAACTTTTTTAAGGCAACTGAATTCCACTTATCTGGGCTTACAGTGCATAGACCAGAAGTATAAGGCTCATGGTGAACACCCCCACCCCCTGGGTTGGGTCAGCTTATTGTATGCCTTTTCTGCTTGATTTTAATTAAAAAAGGCCTCTTGTAGCAGAAACATTGCCCTTTCTTGCATAGTACTTTATTTTTTCAGTGCTGAAATCGAGTTTAGTGTATACAGTAATGTTGATTCCAGTGGAGAAAGAAAGAGGAGAATTTTACCAGCACATATGAGGATCATACTTTATCCAAACGGTCATGTTCATTCATTTTCAAATGAACATAGAATGGTCAGCTGCCACGCACACACCCCGAAACCTGCCAACATCTCTGCTTTTCTTTCACTGAGCTCAAACTCCACCCTGAGGGAGCAGCTGACTGACTAACTACTCTTGGCTAAACAGGTACTGTGTTTATCATTTTCATCTTACATTGTTGTTTTAGAATAGAATGGCAGATATTTAATAAACTTAAAATCTATTGCATATGTTTCATTGTAAATGCCTGTTAGCAATCAAATGTAATGTACACCAGTACAGCATATCTTGATCAGTCTCGATTATTTCTAATGATATCACCAAGTCAATTTAGAAATATTTTCATATTGTGATTGCACATATCCAAATGTTGTTCTGAAAAACAACTTATTTACTCTTACTTGAGTGATTTCCTTTTCTAATAATATGGCCTAAGTAAATGATAACTACAGTAACTTACTTCAGCAGGGTTTTCAGTGCTGTTTCTATTCCTGTCTGTTACATTCCAAACCTGATTATATCACACATTGCCATTCAGTCAGCTACAGCAGAGTCAGCATATACAGACCTTGTTGTCAAGCCTGGATTTTGACTAACCATACATAAAGATGTATTATTCAGGTCCTGTAATACATTGGAAGCAGGATAGAGCTGTACTGCTGTACTGAATTGTACAGACATTTTGAAAAATCAGGGGAATTCTCCTTTTTTAAACACAAATGTTCAGGGAGTGTTCAGCTAAAACGTTTTTTAAAAGTATGCTTTTAAAATACTTATGCAGACATTAGCTATTTCATAGCAATAGCTATATTTTCTCCCAGGCCTTTGCGGCCTAAGCTGATTATTCAGTTATTAATCTTAAGATTTATTATTCTGTAATTACTATGAATTATTCAGTAACTAATATGTAAGTTATCACTTTGAGGAATTGAAGTGTGGGCTCACATACAGGCCCTTAGGGTTTTAGAGATTAAAGCTTGTACGAGTTTGCTTAGAAAGGATAAAAGCATGTCCACAGAGTAATAGAGAAATAGCTCACTGAGAGAAATAGCACAGTGGTCAGTAAATGATATGCTTCCTACCATTTAAGTGCAACTGTGCTGCCCTCCAGTGGGAGGACATGGCTCATGGCTCGGCAGAAAGGTTTAAAAATGCCATTGGAGCTTTCTACAAAAGCACCTCCATGTGCACATCTATGACACTGACATTACTGTTACACTGCTGATGAACCTTAGCATGATGTATTCACCAGCATGGAAATCTAAATAAAGCATGTTAGCTAGTCTAATTAGCATTTTTCTGATCTTTGGGGATATGAAACAGTTTCAGGAGAGACATCAAAGAAAGATTCTCCAATGCACAGCAAGCATGCTAAATATATTTCATAGACATCGCTGATTAGAGGTCTGCATGTAGGCTTTGTCATTGTTGCATTGCATCCTGTAATTTAAATCTTAAAATAATATATTCAGATACTTATAAAGTATTTTGATCCTTCAACATGTGCCACAATTTTCTTTTCTTTTTATAAAATCTTGTAGTTTAAAAGAAGAAAATATTGTTAATATTAACTAAGAAAGAGCATTTCCTGAAGAAAATGCAGAATGATAAACAGCTTAAACTAACTAAGATGTTGATATGCGGTTTCTGCGGTATCCCACATGGTTGCTATTAGGGGTGGGAATCTCTAGGCACCTCACGATTCAATTCGATTACGGTTCAGAGGACTGCGATGCGATTATAAAACGATTAGCGATGCATCTCCATGCATCTTTTTTTCTATATAGCATTTATATTTTCTCACTGTGTGAGCTCAAGTTTCAAGTTTATTTGTCACTTGCACAACATGTCAGGACATTTATGCATTGAAATGCTTGTGGTGAGGCTCAGCTAATCACTCTACAGAAAGTAAATAAATAAAAATACAAGAAAAACCAACTGAAATATATTAAATATACACAAAATATACACAGAATATATACAGAATATAGAGACAATATACATTTTAAAGTGACTAAGTAACTCTGTGTTATTGTTATTTAAAGTGACTTGGTACTTTTAAAGCAAAGTATTTGTAATGATCAATAATGAATTTACTTCCAATATCTTTTTTAATAAAACAAATGGAAGTGATGTGGCAAGTGAACTAGAAGACTCTCATTCAGTCGCTGTGTCAGTAAAGTATCTTTGAGACGGGACGTGTGCAACATAGCGCGAAAGCCCTGTTTCGCAACGACTGAGAACTGCCGTGCAGACTGCAGGTCACATAGCAGCGATGCGTTATTCGCATTTATAAGCACTGCAGTTGGTTTCCTGGTACGTTAAATCTGCAACGAGAGACTGTCAAACACTAAAAAGTGGCGAAGCTGAAGTCAGCTTCTCTTTCGAATTCTCACGTTCCACCTTATAATGGTGCCGCATTTACATTCGGCGCCTAAGTTAGAATTTAAGGTGGAATGGGTAAATTCGAACAAGAAGCTGGAGAATAAGAAGCGACTTCAGCCTCGTAAAACAGTCGAACGTTGACAGACGTTTAACTGATCAACTTCTGAGGAAAAGTTTTCTGGCGGAGATGGGAGGAAAGCGGCTGGAGGCAAAGCTTAAAGCAGAGCAAAGCAAGTCTGCGTTTTAGTTTATATTGTTTAGCCTATACTAGGACATTATCACATACTGATACATACTGGACATTAAATGTTGTGGCTCCCAAGGTGGTTTGATTTTTGTCGAAAGGACAAAATGTTAACATTTGTGTTGTGACTCCTGAACTAACCTGGCTTTTAAGGCAGAGGGAGCCGGTCGGATTTCTCGCTCAGCACTTCCTCACTTCCAAGTTCCGCCTTTTGCGTTCCGTCAACATTACATTATAAATTAAATATTTAGAAAATCGATTTTTGACATTTGTGAATCGACTCAGAATCATTCACGTCCGCATCACAATGCATCTAAGAATCGATTTTTTCCCGCACCCCTAGTTGCTATTGTTTTGTTAGGTGGTTGCTATGGTATTCCAAATGGTTGCTAGGTTGTTGTTATGTGGTTGCTATGGTATCCCAGGTGGTAGCTAGGGGGTTACTAGGTGGTTGCTTGTAGTTGCTTTGGTATACTACATGGTTGTGCACAAACATTTGCATCCCATTCATTCCTATGGGGAAAAATATTATCACATAACGATGATTGTATGAAAACTGTACATCCAATCAAAACTATGTATACAAGTATTCCCTTCCCGATCACACCGAACATTCCAGAGGAAAGATGTCAATATCTCGAAAAGTGTGGGACGAATTAGTAAACAAAAATCTAGCAGAAAAATAATAATAATCAGAAGAAGAATATAAATTGACTAATCTTAGTAGCCCAATCCTTGACACCTGTAAGTCCCACCAGTAAATCACTGCTACTTCTATCCTTCATAGCAGTGTTGGATCTGCTGTTTTGTGTACTTCACATTTAGGCCACATTTATTTGTAATGTCAGTTTTCCAAGAGCACAACCGATTTTGCCACTTTAAGAGCAGCCAGAAGCTCATAATGAGGATTTAAGAGCAGTTAGGAAAATTACAATCTGATAGCAGCATTGTCAGTCTCCTGCTTCACAGTGATCCAGTGTGGAAGTAGTACCTATTACCTGTCTGGCGAAGGTGGAGTGCATCTTCCATGTAATAATGATGGTTAAAAGGTGCAGACAAGACCTTTCTTGTCTGATTTGTGCTTGTTCGCGGTTTTTCCATAAACCTTGAAAGCTCTGTAATCATATGGGGTGTAATCAATGTAATCAATGGCATGTTTGCTTTTAAAGAACTTTTTCCTGTATTTTGAGATCCACTTATAATATTTGTGTGGTTTTATGTACCAAAAATGGTAGTGATTTGTTTTTACATGACTGTTTTCCAGCTTATCTTTATTCTTTAGAAATAATCAGATTGTTTTTGTTACTGTGCCTTTAGGACTGATAAAAGATAAATGATCTCTCTTCTGATTGGTTGTATTGTGAATCATTCAAAAAGCAGTCATGGCTGAAACTTTCCTTGTAACTTCAGCATGAATGGGCAGAGCTAAAGAGCTGTAGGCTGAATAGGTGGATATATGATCACAGAAACAATGAATTCAAAAAAGGCTGTTTTTGCAGCTCAGTTTCTGTATATGAGTGAATGGACTTTGTAGTGGTACATTTTGAAACTTTGACATTGTTTATGTATTATTTCAAACTCTTATATTTCAATTATATTATTTTTTCAAGAAAATGGCCCTTTAAATGCTTTACTCAAGATAGACAGCTTTCAATAACCACTAAACTGTCCAGATTTCCATGAAAGTGCAGAATTCAGGGGGGTTTGTTTGTTTATTTGTTTGTAATTTAATTTTGTTTACATTTCAGAGAGTAGTGAAAGCTGTATTCTCTGAGAAAAAAAGAATACACATCTTTTTCCATGTGGCTGATTTCCGATCAATGTAACAAGAAAACAGACTTTTTTTCTAGAATCAGGGTATCATTACTTACTAATGCAAGACATTTTAACACATCTTAACTGTAATACTTTATGAGCACTAGGGGGCAGCAGAGAGCTCCTGTTCAAATTAGTGTACATTTGCACTGTGGATTTTGTAATGGCTTTGTGATCTGCACAAGCAAAATCATACAGAACACTGAGCTGTCAACACAGAGAACTGGCAGATATATTTTATACCGTTTATACAGGTTTCTGAGAGTGTAAGTTTGGCATTTGAGGATTATCCATCCTAACCATCAGTCTATTGTTTGACGGCAGATTGTCTGTGGACATACACAGCAGTTAAAGGCCATTGTAACATCACCACTTATTATTTGCTGCAGTTACACTGAGGAGACCCCGCTGCCTCCTTTAATGCTGTTTCCTTAAGAGCTCTGTGCAGGTCAGTTATGCAATATCGAAACCCCTGTTGTTCACAGCTCTCATCCACCTGGCAGCCCACTGCAGCCATCAATAGTAGCCAATTAGTTATTTAGCCCTGGGGGTGAATAAAACGACCCCTGTAGTTTGGGAAAAAACCCTTAAAAGAGTTTCCATGATTTGGATGTTGAGCTCTTAAAGGACAGACAGAAGCATAATTGGAATAACACGTAGGAGTATGACTTCCTCCTTAGAGGCGGTTGATAGGAGTAACAACTCAGACACCACACTTAGACTGACTTCAGTGAGCCATGACTTTCCCAACTATGCAGTTTAAACCCAATTATAGTCACAATTATATAGTCTTAAAAATAAAGGTGCCAGAAGAGAGTTCTTTGCATAATGTTATAGCAGAACCACTTTTGGTTCCCTTAAAAACCTTTGTGTCTTTGAAGAACCATTTTTGTAAAAGAGATGACTATAAAGAAACTTTTTAAAGTTTAAAAACCTCTATATAAGGTAAAGGTTCTAGGAAGAACCCTTAAATTAGTATAAAACCTTATCATTATATGAATTTGTTTAACATTTAGAAACCCAGTCACACATGCCATATGTTGTTATTTTCAGGAGACCCTGGGCTTCTCAGATATGCCATTATTTGACATATAAATGCTAACAGAATTTTGATATCTTCATGAATTTGGCAAATTTTTGATCACAAATTTACCCGGCGCCTGCAAAATTGTAATTTTTTGCTTATAGAGATCTTGAAAACAAGTGGCACCTTAGATACCTTTTCATTCTAGTGGCTATTATTGAAGAAAAAAAAAATAATTAGCATAAGGTGCAATGTTTTTATTGATTTTTTATTGATTGTCCTCTTGGATTTATGCTGAGTGCTAAAACTCTGAAGCACAGCAAGACAGCCTTTATTTTTAATTACAAATTGAGTTGCATGCTTAATATCAGATATTTTTAATATTCAAAATCAATGAAAACTGAAAGACAGAGCTAAATATTATTAATTGTCCTAATAATATTTATGACATTTAGCGTTATTTATCTGTTAAACTTTTAAAAGGTTCACAAATCTCTTTTTAAGACTTGCTTCTTTAGGGAACCAAAAGTGGTTCTTCTATGGCATCTCTCAAAAGACACTTTTTATAAGAGTGTTGGAGCTGAACCTCTAAATAACCTTTCAATTGCATGGAGAACTATTTTTGTTAAAGAGATGTGTGAGTGTAAGGAACCTTTTTAAAGTTTAAAGAACCACTGCATAAGGTTCTTTAAACCTCTAAAAGCTTCATCACACTCACAAATCTCTTTGTCATACATTGCTGTGTAGGGAAAGGTGGTTCTTCTATTGCATCACTCAAAAAAAGTGTTGGAAACTGATTGCTGTGCCATGATTCCAGAACCGTTCAGTTGTGTGATCTCTTGTGTGTTTTGTAACAACAGTCCATTGAAAGGTTCTTTAGGGAACCAGAATGAACAGTTTATAGTATTAGTATAGCTAGTCACACCCACTCAAGCTGACTCACCTAGGAGGAAAGCGGAAGCCTGTCAACTGAGGCTTAGTAACCTCATGATTAATGGATCTGATAATTGTCACTGAGGTATTCTCCTGTTATAAGCACCACACAAGAAATTTAAGGTCAGAGTGAAATGTTGGCCAAGCCAGGGGGATTACCTTATCACTGTGAGGAGTAGGCTGGAATTTCATAAAAAACAAAACCCTGGATTGAGTCCACTCAAAGGGATACCAGAAGATGTTGTGGCTGTTGTGGTTTGGTTTGGTTTGGTTTGGTTTGGTTTGTTTGTTAACACATGGGCATGCGTGTATTTCTGTCCCTACAATATTGTTCATAAGAACGATGCTATGAATGCAGATTTGAAAAAAAAGACCTGTCCAGTGGACTTTGGAAGACATTTACTATTTACACAATCACTGCACTTGGGTAAGTGTTCAAAGTAATAAATTCCACATGAAACCTTAACCCAAAATATGCATTTTTGTGTTCATGCAATAGCACATCTGCTCCATAAAACACATTATTCTTTGTTTGTCTTTCTTCTTTTAATCTATGCTGCATTACAACACACAATATCAAATTTGACATTGTTATTACCCAGTGGTGAACCCTCGGGCCTTCTAGACCATGATTCCCGCACAGTAAGAAAAAAAACAGATCTCTGTTACAATCCAATCATAACTTGTTTTCTCCATCATTATTATAATCCATCATCATTATAATTCAATCATGATTTGGTTTTCTCGCCAAGCGAGCTGTCTCATTGGTAAGGACTTCAGGAGCTGAACTGAAGGCCTGTGCGTTACAATAACCACCAACATAAGAAAGAAGTGACAGTGGAATTAACCAGTCTTTTTTTTTTTTACAAAGATTGAGATCAATTTCATGAGAAGATATGTGTGGAGGTCCTAGACGTCACTGACTGTGAGCACGAGTGGTAGCCTGATGAATGCGCTTCAGTCAGGTGTTATGAATGGAAAACAGCGGCAGCTCTATATTTTAGTGACTGAGTCAATGTACAAGTGCTGCATGCAAGGTAAAATATATGTCAGTATGTTTGTTACAAGCTTAAAATAAATTGGATGTCTTTTATAAGCTCCAAATATCAGTGCTTAATCTAGAATGGCCCAAAAAAGTTAATTTTAATCACCATTATCTTAACACAGACACACTACTAGAATTCTATAGGACATTAGCATTATTGTAGAGGTGGGGTTTTTTTTCTTTGTTTTGACCAAGTTTTGAAATTTTCAGCCCAAACTGAAGGTTGATGTTTTTCCACTATCATTACCTGACCAGGAATATCACTATATTAATGCATTCATTTCTTTTATTGGGCATTGATTATATTTGATAATGGCTGTTTAAAAGAAATAAATATCTGTTAAGTCAGTGGTGTCAGTGATGTCAGTGTTTGCTGAAAAGTAGTAAATTCAAGGTCATTTAGATTTTGCATGCAGATTTAAATTACGTAAGCCTACTAAAGTGTGGTCAGTGAAGGACAGCAGTTTAGAAATGGCTTAACAATGTCACAATTATATGCTTAAATGGTTTCCATTGAATGTCAAATAAGGATCATATCATACTACATATCTTAGCAAGGATGGCCAAACCCAATAAAGCTGCCTGGTGATGTAATAAATACACTGCCCTTTAAGAGCACTTGAGATGAATAGATTGGATGGCAATTTCCTATTGGCACTAAAAACCATCTTTATACTGAAACAACTGCAGTATAAGAAGGCTTGTGTGAGCCTAAATATTTGGCCAATAAGTACAAGGTCTGTGCTTTCACTGAAGGTGCGGAAGTTCAGTTTCTATTGTATAACTACATTTATTTACAGTTTTTTAATCACATATATGTACTGTACCCTGACACGTATTTGTCTAAGACCAAATCCAAGTGAAATAATTTTGCTTTGTTGAGAGTCCATACCATCTTTCCCTTAGTAAATATCCTCATCTCCAACTTGGAGTACACTCTACCTAAAGTCATAAAGATCAAGGTGAGCATGTGTATTGTTCAGTGATTTGAAATTCTAGATGAAGCTAGACAAAGTAACTGAAACATGCCAAATGGTAAAGTGTTGTTTTTATCCTCCTGAATAGGAGGATGTTGTTTCAGTCTGCTTTATAGCAGTGCAGGTGTCAAATAAAGTGCAAAGAGTTATGAGAAGGCCAGACAAGTTTCAGTCTGGGATGCCATTCATTATTACCTAACATTGTTCCTTCTTTTCTACCCTCATCCTTTTTTATGATTAGCAAACATCTGGACTGGATGAGGGCTTTGAAATATGAGGCCTGAGAATAGCTGTATTACAGTTCCTGACATCTCCAAACACTCATGTTATTGCCAGTGTTCTTCCTCATGAGAAGACAGCTGTAAAAGCCTGAGAAGAAGGTTTGAACTGCATGGTAGACATGATTACACTGTTACAGTGGCATCTTGCCAAGCTTTATTACCATTAAAGTGTGCCTTGTCCATTTATGTCACAAGGAAGAAATGTTATTGACAGTTAAATTTGGTACATTTGTCTTTATTTTCAGCCAGGAGCATAAGTTTTGTCCGAAAACTGAAGGACGGGAAATATTTGTACTACAGACTTCAAGATCCATCATAGGCTTCTCAGTTTCTACCACTATAGCTCTTACCACACTTAGATGCTGAAAGCATTTGCAAAGCTCATTTAAGTATCATTTGTACTAATGTCAAAGCAAGCTGATGTTAGCATAAACAACTGACTAGCTTTATTGTAATTTAAGCCAGACAAAATAGCTGACTTTGTCCATTCACTCAGCAAGTTGGAACAAATTGACAAGTATGATAGGAAACACCAGCAAAATCATAACAGTCAACAAAATCATAACACGCTCATAATATATACTGAATTATGAATAGTAGCTACCAAAAATTCATGGTAGTTACTGAATAATTTATAATAGTTACTTAATAATCATGGTAGTTATGGTTATAATTGGTTATAATGATATGATATGGTTATAATTTATAGAAATTACTGTATAATTAATAGTCAATATTTAAGAATTCATAGTAATTACTAAGTAATTTATAATAATTACTAAATAATTCATAGTAGATGCAAAATAATTCATAGTATTTACTAAGTAATTAATAGTAACTACCAAATAATTCATAGAAGATGCTGAGTAATTCCTACTAAACATTGAAAAATGTATAATTACCAAATAAGTCACACGAAGTACTGTATAATTGATGACAATTTCTTAATAGTTGCTTAATAATTAAAAGCACTTAGCAAATAATTAATAGTAGATACTGAGTAATTAATAGTAAATGTTGAATTATTTATAACAATTACCAAATAATTCACACCAAGTACTGAATAATTTATGGTAGTTATTGAATCTCACTATCCAATGGGAAACGTTTATAAAATAGTGCCCCCTAGACAGCCTGAATTACCTTAGTGTGCATTAACTCAGCAAGGGCTAATTGGAACTCTCACTTTTGCAGTCATCTATGTTGTTCAGGCTTCTTTTGATTGTCTAAGTAAAATGCCACAAAGTCTATAACCTGCAATGCTATGACATGCACTATGCATAATCTGCTATAAATTCAAGTGCCTTGAATTCAAGTGAGGCCACAGAAACACAACCGCTTTTAAACTACTCAAACCCGCAGCCAAGGAAAATACCCAGTTTCAAGTCTCCTTTCAGTCAACTTGACTGAGTTTCTTTTTAGATTTGCCAAAAACAGGTTCACATGCCTAAACAACACAAGCTGCCAAAGTAAACAAACACTTGTTGTCCAGAACCGGCCTGTGTTTTATGTACTTAGTTTCAAGGCTGCTCCTGGGACTGTTTCTTATGGTGAGAAGTTAAGTAGTGCTTTGGAGTGCAAGGCCTCAGTGCTGGCTTGAGCCAAAGCTGTCCATAATTCATGAGCATAAGCTGTGACCTTTATGTATATCTGATAGGATAGATTGTACATATCGTAAATACATGACATCAAACTTTTTAAAAATCTAAATTTAAGAAGATTTCCCTGATTTACTTGGCACAGATAAAGTCAGACAGTTCCCATAGATGTTTTGTATGCTCACGATTCCCTTGGCAACAATTAGTGAGTTTTCCAAGTGGTTTTACTGTACATCTGCTGATCTGGTCTTTATGTCCTCTGTAGAGACAGCTGCACACTCTGTGGATTTCTCTGTCAGTCTGCTACTGTAGTAAGCACATGTCTGCTATTGCCACCGTACCCCGCTTCACTTCATAGCAAATCACATTGACTCATATGAAAAACTGCATGCAGCTGAGCTCAGGGCTCATTACAGGTTGCAGCAGGGCTGTAGCATGTGCTGTAGCTGTGGCTGTTTTGATAACATCCGACAAAACTGCCAAAGCTCATTATAATTTCTATAAACTGTTCATAATATCAGGTTTTCTCAGTCCAGGAGTAAATGGATAATGCAAGTGAATAGAATTGCAGTCACTGCTCTCTGATTATTACTGTGTTACGATTAGTTGTGAAAGATTTGAATGACAGTCTTTTTTTTTTTGAATTTGCATTTCTGGCCACAAAAACACACTTAACTAAAAAATCCAATACAAAAGAAGGCTGTCAGTTTAGTTAATTTAGATTTTCACTCCATAAACCTTCAAAGAATCATGAACAAAACCAGAAGTTGTGAACTTTTCAGTAAAAAGAAAAACAATCTTAACTTAGTTAATGCAACAAAATTTTATTCCAGATAATTTTGGATCATTTCTATTGGTCCATTCGTCATTGCATCTTAACAAAATATGAAAAGTTTAATTCCAAAACTCATTGCAGACCTCTTTTAAGACTGTTCTTTTATTGCATGATATACATTGTTGGTGAGCTTATGCATGCAAGAAACATCAGTGCTGTATAATGATTAATACCACTTTTATTAGAGAAATAAATGTGTATTTTCAGCTAGGCCCGATTATCACATGATCGCCTGATCAAATCATGTTGTATCGCAACAAGCAGAATGTGAAATAGATGCATTTTCATCAATTGAGTTGAAATGAATAAATGTAAATAGAAGAAAGCAGGAACTTGGGACACGTTACGGGTCTTATGAAACCAACAAAACTTTTAACTTGGTGCTATAACTTGCTTAGGGGGATGTTTGTTTGTTTGTTTGTTTGTTTGTTGTAGCTAACACAAATTTTAATATTTCTGCTTTCAGAACAACTTTCACAGGAGAAAACACACTCTCAGGAGAAAAATGTTATTTTTTAATTTAGATATAGATCAATATAGTTTTTGATGACTTTACACATGATTCTGTGTAACTGTAGACATTGTGTGCAACAACGGTGCATTATTTTATGCCAGTACAACCTATTGTTAGCTGCAAAGTAAAGATAGCTAGGAAGCAATAAAGCTAATCAGCCAATTCAGCTGCTACAGGCTTGTGTTTTAATAGTTGTGTGAAATGAACAAAAAAACTAATCTCAATTATTTAAATGACAATTAATCTTCAGATAAAACTTCATGTTTGTGACAGGCCCAACATCAGCTGTCTTTTCCAAGAGAGAGAGAGAAAGAGAGAGAGAGAGAGAGAGAGAGAGAGGTGTAATCAAAATAATAATTGATATATAGACTGCCTCAAGTTTTGTGGAAGAAAAATATCACATGAAAATTAATCACATGATTAATGCACAACATTATCTCCACAAAATAACAGTCAAGTCTTCCTATCACTCCCTTACTAATATTATAAGCAATGCAGTACTGATTTCATCTCATGTCAAGTCTATGAGAAGAAATTAAGACAGAAGAGATAAAAAAAGAGTTGCAGTGCGCAACCAATACAGGGAACACAAGCAACCCTCATGAGGACAGAATAAATGATCTGTAAAGTTTAGTGGTAGTAGGTCAACAGCTGTAGAGGGAGTAATACAAGAACTTCAAAATAAGAAAAGTTATTTGGCTGAAGCATAGCTAACTTAACCTTTTAAACTCCAGGCTTATTATTCCATTATTAATCTTAAGACTTATTATTCAGTAACTACAATGAATTATTGAGTAACCACATCAAACTGCTATGTAAAGGACAGTAAATTTAAAGGTGCCAAAAAGAATAGTTCTTACAGTTCTTTAAATAACCATTTCTATAAATGAGGGGTGTTAATAGGAAACCCTTAAATGGCCAGGACCAAAGTTACTACACACGTCTATAACCTAAGAATAACTCATTTCAAGTTTTCATTGTAGTCCATGTAGTTACTGATTAATAAGCCTAAGCATGTAACAAGTCTGAGATTTAAAGGGGTTAAAGAACATTCACATAATGTAAAGGTTCTATAACAAGCAATATATTTTCTACAACAATATTCCCAAGCCAAGAACCATTAAGAAACCTTTATTTTACAGAATGCATGTATTCAAATGAGTGAAGAACGGCACTGACAGGTCCTCAGAGCACGAGAACATGAAAAGAGAGCGTGATAGAGGAATGTGGGTGATGAGGTGAATACCAGGCAGCTGGGTTAGTGGGGGAGAGCGAGAAAGAGAAGAGCGACAGTGTACAAACATATGTGCAGTAGCTACCTCCTCTAGTTAAGGAGGCATTTCCTTTAGTGCCTGCTTTGCTTATTCTCCCTCCCCCTCCTCACTGTTTATCCCACATAGATAGCGACAGGGGAAGGATACAGTTCCACCAACGAGCAGCCACCACCAAAGACCACAGGCCACCATGAGATCTCAAATGACCGCCCCATTTGTCACTGCTAATCTATTAAGATGGTTTAGTTGGCTTTGGGGGAACAAAGGGGGGACATGGTCCGGTGGGACACCCTGCAGTCCAAACCCATTGGGTTATCTCTACTCTGGAAGTGGAGGCAGTCACGGCACACTGAGGTCCCAGCGTTGGGTCACAAGTGTAGGAAGAGCAGCTAAGGCTGTTAATGACCATGACAAGACAAGCTGGAAAAGCAAGGAGATGGGGAATAGGACTGTAATGCACACACTGGTGTCTCTGAACCAAGGGTGGATGATATGGTAAAACTATGGCGTCACGATATACGATAACTATCATGATATTTTGTTTAGCACCAACTAAATAGTAGTTGCATGTTTTTTAAAAGCTTTGAAAAAACTGCAATTACATTTTTCTTTTTTTTAAATTTAATATTTACTTAAAGAAACTACATAAGACAGAACAGGACAAAAATGTAGCAAGCATTTGCAGAATGTCTTTCAGCCAATCACAATCATCTCTAAATGTTTCTCTGCCAAGCAAACGAAAAACAAGCCAGCAGTGAGAACAGCAGTGGTCAGAATTATTGCAATAAAAAATGATGGAAAGGTGTTTCCAAGGAACATATAATGCCTGACACTCACTATCCTGATCATCTGGAGGATAATGTAGCTTTTATTTCATTCGTGAAGCTGAAAAGGTTTTGGATTAAACTAGGTGGAAGACAATACTCCCAGCTGAATGACTCTGAGGTAAGCTAAACTTTATCTGGGTTACTGTATTCGCTAATAATCATTTTAATATGATACCTGATGACACACTGTTACAATAAAGAGCTTTTCCTTAAGCGGAAATGGCATACTCTGGTTCTTCTTCTGCACCATGCTACAGTGTTAATGCATCGTAAACATGCTATTCTTTGTATTTGTTTTGTTAAAGTTTGCTAAAAGTCCTCATGCTAAAGGTGACAAGTCTTCTTCAGCACCAATCTAGCTTCTAGCATCTAATGTTGACTAACTCTAGTGTTAGCTTTAGCATTAGCACTCCTAAAACCTCCTCCTAATAAGACATAAGAAAAAAGAAAAAAAACTACTGCTTTAAAGTAACATTATGTAATAATTTCACCTTAAAGTAAGAGGTTCAAAATCATTCTGATGGTACACTGACCTATAATAGGGAGAACAACATTTCTGTCATTGCCACTCTGGGCTTGTAACTTTTGTAGAGTGGGCATGAGACCTCTCTGCATAATGCTTTACGGCATCACGTCACACACCAATAACTATGAGTCTTCAGCTAGCTATAAGAAGCACCTCGGTATTCCCAGCATGGACACAATGGCAGAGGCTGTGAAGAGGCCAAAGAAGAGGACATTATCAAAGGAAGTGAGGAAGAGACTGGACAAGAGTAAATTAGTTTGGTATCCTTCAGCTTGTTAACAATGCATGTGTGTAACTGTCCATGAAGGAGGCTCAAAGTGTGATTTGTATTTACGACAGTGGTGTAAAAGTGAATTAGACTCCGCAACTGTAGGGGGATCCCAATAGCAAAAACTACTAATTCTCACACAATGCTGCTCTAACTCTCTTGGCTGAGTGACTGTAAGATTTCTTCCAGCTACTTGTTTTTATGCTGTTCATGCAGTTTCTATACACTGGTTATTGTTCACAATCTTTTTGAGGATACAAAAAGTTTTTCAGCATTCTAGAAGCATATATGATATGTATGATAGTCAGAAAAGAATACTGTGATGTAAGTAATCGTGATAATGATATAATGATAACAGATCATCAAAGACAGCGCATGCTGTTTTGCTGATGCCCTGATGCTGGGGACTTTTCTCTTTGTGGAGGTGATATGTCCAAGCCAACTCTTCCGCCCTGGTATCATTATTTTACCCTCATAAACACTCATTTCTCCAGCCTAAGGGCCTCTCTGAAGTGGAAAGCACAGGTGCCTGGTGTGATTAACCGACAATGCAGTGTTTCCTTTGGAGTCAAAATTAGCTTTTGAAGGAGTCATTGAACTCACTGCATGTTAAACTATGAGTATAACAAAAGGCAAAGTGGTGGAGGCTGTGAAGACTGTGGGCAGTGATTAGAGAGTGTGTTGGACATTACAGTAAAGACTGACTTTTAGTGGAACAAAACTGTTTTTCATGCCCCGATAAGAACAAATGAGCTTTTAATGGTCATCAAGGTTGCACAACTTTGGTGCCCAAACATTCAATTAAGGTCTATGAAGACATCTCCAAAATCACATGTTTACTATTATTTATAGTGTTGTTGATCTCGATGAGATGTTGAGTGATATAGCTGTTGCCCTGCCCATTCCAGATGTCCTCAGAACTTGGAAGCATTTTGAGTTTGACGTAAATCCTGCTCAATTTCAGATTATGATATGCACAAATGCCACTATCCTTTACTTTCCTCATTCACCTTAAATCTCACACAAACATTGTAGATGCCAAACAGTTCTTATCCGTGTCTTGCTGGCTCAACAGTTGTATTTCTGAGTCCAATTATCTTGAAATAGTGAAAAGTTGATTAGCCATACACAGTTTTACGCTTCACTAATGTCCCGATGGGGCTGATATGAGAGATTTTGTACACAAAGCTTTACTGTCTTGCTTAGCCTTGATTGCTAAACTATCACATTGGTATCGGCCCTCTCCTTTTGTAGCAACAACGCTGCTCATGTGCAAGTCACATCATGTTCACTGAGCGTTTAAATGAAATTGACATACCTATAAAATGACTTAACTGATCTTTAATATGCATCTTGGCTCTTTGTCAAATTTTCCTCCGAGTTACATGTTTCTTCCAATAGCTGTACTTCAGTGGAATGAGCATGTGTTGCTGGTAAATGGATGAGATTTTATTCATATTATATGACCATGCTGGACATTGTGGAACACAAAAATGCCTGGAAAGCTAAAGCTAAAGTAATTTACTCTGCAATAGCTAATAATGTTTTGGGGATTTGTAGTCATGCATGCTGTATTTTCTGAAACATGGTCAGTGCCGTAAATGCCTTTCACTAGCCTGGAAAATGCTAATGGGACATACAAGTGCAATCACTTTAGAGCACTTATCTTTACTAAGCGTTATATAATCTACTCTAATAAGTCTTCTCACTGTTGTCGTAATTCATTCTCCGCACAGAGGTCAAATTGTGATAAGGCATTCTTTGTAAGTAGTCTCTCTGCAACTATCTGAGCATCTTGCCATTCAGGCAAGGGCACTGTGCCCTTTAAAGTGTGCCAGGAACAGTGGTTTAAAAGCACAGCGCTGAACATTTCCTTTGACCAGCAAGTCGTTGCTCATGTTTTAAGTGCTTTCACCTGAGTCATTACACTGACAGATAATGGAAAGTTTGTCAAAACATTGCCGTCTTAACATTTAGCCAAGTGAATCTGACCCTGTTACATCAAACGACAATGTGTTTGCTTAGTTATGACTAACACGTAAGTCAGCTATTGTAAAAACACACCCACACAGAGAGAAAGAGGGAGAAATAGAGCAGAGGAAGTATACTGAGTGTTCAGTGGTGTAGGGCAGAAGTTGGAGGAAGATTATGTTATGTTGTGTTTGGATGGTCATCGTCAGTTTATAAAGTCAGAAATGTGTTACGTCACCAGATCATAATTTTTTTCCCATTTGCATTTGGGTGGTCATTGGCAGCAAGTTGGTCTGCTCTCTGCATATGGTATCAGAGAATGCATTGGCTGGTGAAATGCAGTGGTGAACCATGACTACTAGATCTAATTCTTTAGTTGAGGACATAAATGTCAAAACATGGTCAAAAACAGGAAAAAATAGCACTAAGCTAAAAGCGATTCACAGGAACAGTTTTTGGCTGTTCTATATTGAACAAGAAGAGAAAGCTTGTAAAAGACACCCCATGTTTTATTTGAAGCTTGCAACAGACATTAATGCATATTTTACCTTGTATGTAGCAGTTCTACAGTGAATATTTAAGTAAAAAACCTCGATATAGAAGTGCCACTGCTATTTTTCATTTTTAACATCTGACTAAAACACATTGGTCAGGCTACCTCTCATATTCACAGTCAGTGGTGTATCTAGGATTTTCAGAAGGCCTAGAACAGGGGTCAGCAACATGCAGCTCTTCACTGCCCTTTTGCAGCTCCATAGCAGAATTCAATTTTTAGATAAAAATAAAATATTCCTTCTTTGCAGTAAAATAAAGCTCTGCTGATCGTTCTGACACAGTTCTAACAATAAACTGTCTTAAACGTTGGAGTTAATGTATAACTGCTAATTCACCAAGCTTAACCCTGAAGGTTGGCGTGCAGACTGCTGGTCACCATAGCAACGACAACAATCTCGCCTAGCTAGTAGTTAATGAAGAGGCAAAGAAAAAGTTTTAAGACAAACATGGATAATTTAGAGACAAATGGACTTATTTGCATTCATCAACTGGTTTTCTGATACAGTTAATCTGCAATGAGAAACTGACAAAAAGTCACTAAGCTGTAGTTAGCTTCTTGTTTGCCAGCTTCTCGTTTGAATTGTCCCATTCCACCTCAAATGGCGCAGCAGTTACATTCTGGTGCCTCAGGCACCATTTACGGTGGAACTGGAAAATTCAAACAAGAAGCTGGCGAATGAGAAGCTGACCTCAGCCTTATAAAAAATCAAACGTTGAGGGACATTTTACAAGAAACTTCTCTATTTTTGAGGAAAAGATTCCTGCTGGAGATGCGAGAAAAGCAGCTATATTTGAGCTAAAGCTTAAAGCAGAGCAAAGCAAGTCTGCATTTTCGTTAATATTATATTTTTAGCCTTTACTAGTACATTAGCATATACTGAGACATATTTACAGCCAAGATGGTAAAATGGACATAAAATGTTGTGGCTCCCAAGGTGGTTTGATTTTTGTTGAAAGGACAAAGTGGCTCTTTTTAACATTTGGGTTGCGACCCCTGGCCTAGAATGATGTATTTTCTTATGAAATTAGTTCCTTATAATGTTAGTAGGTATCTGAAATGTTAGTCCTTTAGTTCAGCTTCTGAAGCCCTACCAATGAGAGAGCTCACTTGGCTGTATTTACCCAGATACCAGAGAAAAAAATCCTGATTGGACAATTTACCATTGGGTGTTTTGAATTTAACCCTTTTGTTTCCAACCAAAACGTACTACAATATTTGCAGATTTTAAATACCACAAGCATAATGATTATGTTAAATAAAAATAAACTCAGATTACAGACATGTTTTTTTTATTTCAAAGAAAACATTAGGCCCTCGCTGAAAGCCTGGAAAGACATTAGGGTTCTCCACAGGTGCAATGTCACATAATCTTGAGTTTAATACTTGTATTTATGCCTTTTGAGTGCAAACTCCTCACAGAAATTTGCAAGTATGTTTACAAGGATCTTTGGTAACCCTTTATAACCAACCTCCTGGTCTTTCCCAAAAACTCTATTTTCTTAGAATTCCTAGTTGTTACATAAATGCAAGGTGCACCTGACCTACTATCGCATGTGGCACTGGACTGCTTCCCCTGTCTCACTCTCCATGACGTACATATCAGCCAGATGTTATGCTAATCTCCTAGTAGTACTCTCCAGGACAACTCCCAAGCTTGGAAAGTGGCCATTCGTGACCACCAGTACAGTGGATCTCAAAGTTCATCAGAAACTTCTTCTATTATTAGTATATGTCTATGTTCATTTGTTTTGGGGTGTAAGAAGAGTAAAAAGAGAGGCAGCTTCGAGCATCTGAAGGATCTGAGTGACACATCGTTTGTTTAAGTTGTGTAGGTCTTTATTATTAGCTGGCAGCTATGCACAATCTGTCTTTTCCTCTAGGGCAAGAGCTCACTCGGGCTTAAGCCCTATACTACCCGCATTTGCTGAGCTATGTATAATCGGTCGCAAGTTTTCACAAGGGAAAGTTGCTGTCAGAGAGACACACAGCATCAAGAACACAGGACAACCATGTAAATCTGTAGCCCCTGATATCTCATCCCCTCAGACACACACAGGAAACTTTCCCTCCAATGTTGTAAATGCTCTCCATAGGGAGTTCCTGTTCCCTCTGCCAACCCTGTGTTTACAGACAGCTTGTCCAGCAGTACTGTGACCCATGCAGAGCAAAACGGATCTGTTTACGGTCAGCATGGATGGCACTCTGAGATGCTGCCCTGCCAGCCCTCTGAAGATGAGGCAACTGCTGGAACAGCATGAGATGCAAACGGAGGTAGGGCAAGATGGTGTTTCGAGACAGTGCCATGAGCCACTAGGACACCATCTAGTTTAAAAAGTTCATATTTTTGGGTTAGAGGGTCTCAGCAGCAGTCCACTGGCTGCTGCTCTGATCTATGTACATGAGTTCCCCAGAGGAACAGAGTTCATCTCCAAGATCAACAATTGGTCAGCGAAAAAGGATTGGTCAGGGTTAGGCACAGGAACTTTTTTTTTTACCTAGAGGCAGCCAGAGTTTACTCATCTCGGGTGGGAATCTACAGAAGCAGGACGCTATAATAGAACTGTTCTTTTTTTTTTCTTCATTTCTTCATGAGAAAGTAAGAGAGAT
Source organism: Colossoma macropomum (assembly GCF_904425465.1). Taxonomy (NCBI): domain Eukaryota; kingdom Metazoa; phylum Chordata; class Actinopteri; order Characiformes; family Serrasalmidae; genus Colossoma; species Colossoma macropomum. Next base: position 24,864,914 of record NW_023494803.1, read on the forward strand.
TTTGGACAGAGTCCATGGAGTTCACAGCTCTACCTACAAGTCTGGGGCTGTACGCCTCCCACAAAAAGAGGGGTGCTCCAATCATGTGATCAGGGAGCACCATCCTTCCCATGGTGCTTGTGTTCCTTTGCTTGGCCCTGGGGAACGGGGAGGAGGCAGAGGACTAGGGGTGGGTGGTTGAAGGGGGTGGGGGGTTGAGATAGACAAAGATAGTGACAGAAAGAGAAGGAGGGAGTTGGAGGGGAAATGTGTAGGGGTGAGTGGACGAGAGAGGGCAAGGAACAGCGAGAAGGAGAGACGGACGTACTCTGACGTCAAAGCATGTTCACAATTGACAAAGTGAGAAGGAGACGAAAGAGGAGGGTTGAGCAAGGAGACATCTGCTTCTCATCTGCTATGGGAAAAACCCTGCATGATGAAGATGTTGGGATCCATCGAATAGGCTTTTTCAACTGTGAGAATGTTTTGTTGCCTGTATTTCTTACGCCGCTCGAATTTACCTTCTTCTTCATACGTACAAAATAAACAAACCCCAGTAAATCAATTCAGACCTGCCAGGCTGATGTATGACTGAAATAAATGACTGGCCCAAAATGGCTTTTCATGTGTCACAACATGCAGAAAAAAGAAATCTTTTAGCATTATAAATGACTTCAATAGTAGGCAGGCTAGAAAACACCCCGTGGAATCCAAAAATGTCAGGACTGAGGGTTGGCTGATTGCTGCTTACAACTGTTTGTTGCCTCTCTTTACTTGTTTGTTGTTGCTGTTGCTGGAAGCAGAGGTGGTGTGGTTCATTGAGAGGAAGGCTTGATTTCAACACTGAAAGTAGTATTTAAATAGTCTGTAAACTCCCAAGATTACAATATGAATGTCAGTCGTTCACGCCACCACTTCAGTCTGTCAGGTTGATGAATATGCAGCACTCCTGATTGTCTCCTAAACAGACCACCATCTCTGAAACCACTCAGACTTTACTCCACTGAACTGAAACCAGAGCAAATGCACCTTAGGCAAGATCCAACGCTCAGCCAAATATAAATGATTAAAACAAAACAAAGTAGAACAGAGAGAAACAAAACAAAGAAAAAATGCAACCTGCCGGGGCTATACTTACATAATAATTCTCTCATGTTGGCCAGAATCTTAATTTAGAAACTAACGCTCTCATCGGAAATATTTGCTAATCCAGATTACTATTTGCAGTGTCACAACTCTCACAGTGTTGTTTGAGGACTTATTTTCCTTCAAGTGCCTGGAGTTGTTCTCTCAATTCATGCTCCACTGATTAAAAGTTTACATGAGGATATGTTAGATTAGGGTCAACAGAAATAGCTTTACACTCTTAAAAATAAAAGTGCTAAGTAGAACCAAAATGTTTATGAACCCCATCTCTCCCTAAAGAACCTTTCAATGGATGGTTCTTTAAAGATCATGTTTGGTGCCTCAAAGAACCATTTGTGGTTGCACAAAGAGCTATTAAAAAGGTCTTGAAAGAACTCTTAATGATTCTTCACAGCAACTTTTCAGAAAAGTTTCTTTGTAGAAATGATCCAAGAAAGGTTCTAACTGGTTCCAGCAAGACCCAAAACCATAAGTTTCTTCAGATTTAAATGATTCAATACTTTTATTATGAAACAAAACCTAAACCCAAAATGTAAAAGAACCAAAAGATTTAAACAATTACCAAATTCCCAACACTTTTATATGTAATTTACCCTGGGAAAAATAGGAACATGCTTTTTACCTTCAACACCTGATTTTGTCCCTATTACTTTTTGATAGTATAACTGTTAGATGTTTTATATTGTTATTTGCCTTATTATGTTCACAAAAGCTGTCAGCTTAACATTAAAGTGACAAAGCATTATACATTCACCGTATCCAGCATTGTTTCATGTAATGTTTCTTTTTGAAGCGTTATCTAAGTCATTTATGCTAGGTAATATTTAGCTGTACTAGTCTTAGACAAAAATAGCCACAGAAAAATGTTTTTAGTGTCAAAAAAATGCTAACCACCAATGGTAGAGCTACTCAACATTAGGTAGCAACTGCGCCAGCTACCATATTTATAAATAGCTTGCTTGGTAGTTGGTAATGTTGCTAGCATTAGATTGCTAATTAGCTAGCTGGTAAACTTACAAGGTTAACTTTCACTTGTCTGAGACAGACGTCAGCACAGAGCTAGCTTCTTACATGATGTAAAATGTTTGTATATGTTAACTACACTTTATGCAATTTTATTCATTTACATTCTAAGCAGAAGATTCACAAAGCTTTTCATCTTAAAAGTGATGAGCAAAATAAGGAAACTCTTTCTTTAGCATTGGAGTACACTATAGAATAGAGATAAAGCATTATTTGACCCACTCTTAATGCACGATCAAAAGAGCTGGAGGTTTTTTAACATACTTTAGATTTGCAAGTGTGAAGAACCTTTTTAGACCCTCCACATAATGCAAAGATTCTGTGTTTATTTTTTTTAGAACAGTACACTCAAGCTAAGAACTTTGTCGGAAGTTCTATTTTTAGATTCCTCTTTCTAGATGTTCCATTTCTGTCGGAAATCCCTGAGTATTCCTGTTTCATTAGGACTATTGATAGCGACTTAATGAATTAGTCATAACTTACAATCTAACTCTCATTAACACATACACTGATCAGCCGTAACATTAAAACCATCGCCTTGTCCATTTCATCAACTCCACCTACCGTATAGGTGCACTTTGTAGTTCTACAATTACAGCCTATAGTCCATCTGTTTCTCTGCATACTTTGTTAGCTCCCTTTTACCCTGTGTTGGTATAAGTGGATTAGACACACAGTGCTGCTGGAGTTTTTAGGCTCTGTGTCCACTTACTTTCCACTCTATTAGACAGTCCCACCTTGTTGGTCCACCTTGTAGATGTAAAGTCAGAGACGATAGCTCATCTGTTACTGCACAGTTTGTGTTGGTCATCCTCTAGTCCTTCATCAGTGGTCATAGTACACTGCCCACAGGACGCTGTTGGCTGGATATTTTTAGTTGGTGAACTATTCTCAGTCCCGCAGTGACACTGAGGTGTTTACCAACTCCAGCTGCACTGCTGTGTGTGATCTACTTGTACCAGCGCAACACACACTAACACACCACTGACACGTCAGTGTCACTGCAGTGCTGAGAATGATCCACCACCCAAATAGTACCTGCTCTGTGGGGGTCCTGTGTGGGTAAAAGGGGGCTAACAGAGTACGAGGAAAAACAGACTGACTGCAGTTTGTAATTGTAGGAATACAAAGTGCACCAATATGGTAAGTGAAGCTGATAAAATGGACAGTGAGTGTAGAAACAAGTGGGTGCTTTAAATGGTCCTCTGGCCTCTAAATGATCTAAATGTTAGATCGTGATAAAATTACTCCCTCATTGGAGCCGTGTTCTTGGTGTGAGTGGGGGAGAATGATCGTATGATCAAACAGAGGCTGAGGAAGCATGAGGTTGTATAATCACTAATGCCCTGGGGCATGTCCTGTTTCCCTGATAAGATGGACATTGAGCTTCATTATGAGTCTGGAACTGAAACAACCTCTGGCTCTCTCTTGGCTCGGTCTCCTGCAGCTGACTCGCTGGTAGATCTGTCCACTGCACAGCGAAGACTGTAGGACACTCTGGTTATTTTGTTGTGAAATTGGGGGACTTAATGCAGCATGTCTAAAAGGTTTAAGTGAAAACTGTATTTGAGATACATTCAAATAATCAAAGAACTTGCAGTTAGTCATCATGTCAATCTGCATAAGGTTTACATTTTTGACTGGACTGTACTCTGCTACATAGCAAGCTTACTGTACCCAGATTCTAAACTCACAGTGCAGTACAAATAAACAAGCCATCTATAGAACTACAAGTTTTGGGAAATCACCTCATTCTCATTTATCTGCATTTTTTGCCATAAGCCATTTCAACTCAGTCATTCATTTCAGTTTTTCATTTTCTTATCAGCCTGGCGCATCTGAGTTGATTCACTGGGCTTTGTTTTGTTTTGTTTTTATCCAGTTTGGGTTTAAGGGTCGATTCCCATGGTCTCCGTTCACAGAGTCAGATGGTAAGCAGGAGAACACGAGAGGGAAAATGAGAGCTAGTAAGAGAGAGACGCAGTAAGTATCAAGAAATATGTAAAGCATAAAGGCGTGAAAGCAATTGATCCGGCTATGAAACAGTAGACATTGAGAGATTTTAACTCTGAGTCTGAGGGTCTGAGATTGTGGACAGTTTATTCATTACTGTTGTGTCATTATGAGGTAAAGCCCAGTTCAGGCCGCTGCATTCTCACAATCCCCACCGCGCCATCCTGAAGTGCCTCTGCTTATTTGTTTACCCTGTGGTCAGTCATGGAAAATAAAACATCACATTTGACGACAATGTGACTGAATCCTGCTGACAACTGTAGACACATGTAGATGGTCATTGAAACCCACAAACTGTCAGCTGGTATAGTCCCTAAATACATGGCGTGATGTGAAATTTCCAAAACGTTTTATTGACGATAACAAAATAATAATATAATGTATACTTTGTTATATTTTGTTAATTGGGAGGTCACTTATCTAACAAATTGGGCTACAAATTACAGAAGGTAGTTCATAATATTTTATACACATACAATGCTGTGCAAAAATCACAGACCAGGCTTTCTTTAATTTTCAAACAACAGTCTTTAAGTATAAGATATTTCTGATGATTCAAGATAAAGCACTTGCATAAGGAAGGGGGAAGTGAAACAAGTGAAAAAACAGAGTTTATAAAACTGGATTTAAAAGAAAGCATTGAAAGATGTTACAATGGGGCTCCAACCAACCGTGCAAGACTTGGTAGACCACCAAAACCGCCCCTCAGATAAAGAGTACTGAGAAAATCCACAATTGTTTCTGTCCATCCTTCCACTGTGAGAAGACAACACAACGCTATGGATCTGAAAGGATGTGTAGCTGTCAAGAAGGCCTTACTGAAAAAAGGAAATTGACAAAAAAGAAGAACATTTAGAAACATTTTGAACTGACCACCCCAGAGTCCAGACTACAACATCGTTGTATGTGTTTGTGATTACTTGGACTGTGAGAAGCAGAAAATGCAACCAACTTCTAAGACTGAACTTTGGAGGTGTGGAGAAATATCCCAGCACATTTCTTTGAAAAACTGAAAGCAAGTCTCATGAAAAGAATGGAAGCTGAAATAAAGGCAGATTATGGCCACTCATTTTAGTTGTTGAGGCTTCTGTGTAATTTTCTGTTAAATATATGTTTTCTGCTTTGTTCCTACTGCTAAAAAAAGAAGAACTTATATCCATTTTGACTGGAAATTAAATAATGAAAAGGGTGAAACCAGTCATTGATCAAAACTGGGCACCTAAGTGTCTCCTTTCAGAGTTTGAGCTCTTTGCTCTATCCTTCTAGACAACAAGCATCAAGACTCTTCTCTGTCCTGACACCCAGGCGGAGGAACTTCCACTGGCTCTCCGAACAGCTGCATCTTCAAACGCAGACTGAAGACCCACCTCTTTGTCAAGCACTTAACATTTGTTTAGCAATTATTGAAATACACTTACGCTATGTCTTAATTCCGTATCTTTCTTTCTTGATATCAGCACTGGCTTTTGTTTTCTGGTAGTGTCTGAGCTAGTGGGTACTTTGGACTCCAACGTATTTATACTAGTTAGGATATCACTGCTGTCAGAACAAAACCTTGTATCTCCAAAATGATAACTTTACAGGACTTTACTTTTAATGTAAATCAATGTAACCAGACTTTTTTCTAAGTCATTTTGGGTCATTTCTATTGGTCTGTTCATTATGAAATGTACACACAATGTAAAGGGCAACAGGCGTTTTAAATTATGTCAGAAACTAAAAAACAACAAAAATGGAGATAAAAGGTTTTGTTCCAGCAATATATTTTCTAAGTTGTCAACAATACACCTTTGTAAGTTGCTCTGGACAAGAGTGTCTGCTAAATGTCATAAATGTGAAGTGGGTTGGGGGGTTATACTATGCAAACACCCACACTGAAATCACTGCTTTTTTGTTGTTTTTTTTTTTTATTTTGTTTGTTTGTTTGCTGTTGTTGTTTTGTTTTTTTTTAAGTCACTCATAAATTCTAGGGGTTGCGATTTCTGGGGCACAGCAAGCATTAAAAAAGTGCTTTTTGAGAACTAATTATATGTGTGTAATTTATAGCTCTGTGTATCATTACATACCTAATGTGTCATAATTCAGTCAAGTTTATTCAATGATTTATTTTTGAGTGAAATTGTTTGAGGAATGTGGGGGAAAAACATGGACAATGGATGAGGATGTCATATGGAAAATGAAGTATGCCTTTAGTCCTAGAATGTATTTCCTCGAACTAGGCTGTACTAACAGAGTCAGGTGGCAGCATTTATCAACCTAATTCACAGCATGTGGATTTCCTGTGTGTCACCAATGCATTATGTTGTGTTTCCATGCTGGTGCTAGCGGACTGGTGGAGCTCATGAAGCTCGTGTAGCTATCTGGTATCTACGGTCCCTCTGGCAGACACAGTACCAGAGAAGCCCATTACAGGACGGCATTAAAATAACAAACAGACACTATCAGAGGTAATCAAAGCCAGCACTTTAGCAAGTGCACAGTGGCCCGGAGCACAGGACTCCTCCAGTAGCCGGTTCCACCGTGGCAGGGCGACAGGACGCTGCCAAATTCTCATCATTCAGTTGCGCTGTGTATTGTTTTAAGATATTAACTTTCCACAGCTCTAAAACATCCCCTATTCCTGTCGTAACACACACACAAACCACACTTCCCCCTTTACCCGTTCCACATGCCTCTTGTTCTACAACAGGAGGCAGTGGCAGGAGCTATTTGAGTAGTTGTATTCCTACACACATAAATAAACCTCAAAAAAATAAGTTTGCTTGGCCGCAGTTCATGTAAACATAAGTGAGGCGGATGGATTTCACTTTGCATTTGCCCCTAGCATGTCCTACTTTAAACCCTGGTAACTGGATACTCTCAGGCTTTCTGTGCAATGGTGATTAAGTTACATTTTGTTGCTGTAATAAAGTGCTAAAGAAGTGTTCACAAAATAATAAACCTTTAAGAGGCAGACTGCTGTATTATAGTTGCAGTGAGTTTGCGTGACATGTTAAAAGCTACTGTACGTCCAGCGTTCAACAGTGCTTGAGCTTGGTTATTGAAAAATTAATAGAATTTTAAAATATCAAAGTTATATATTGTAGTGCCTGAAGCACATGCTCCTTCACAGTGACAATAGCCACAGAATGTGAATTCATTGTTGGCATTATTTTAAAAAGGCAGTATTCTAAATACAGTTATTTAAAATAAAATAGGGGAGTACCTTTAGACTACTTACCTACTAAATGAGCTCTTTAGAGGAACTCATCAAATGGCTTCTTTGCAAGCACTGACATTATTGCCAAAGCCTGAGTAGACTGATAAATTGATTTCTCTCAAATTTATCTCAATGTTCATTAAGCTTTTTTGAGCGATGATTAAACTGAAAAGTCTCTCCTCAGTAGCGGACATGTTCATGAGTGATAAGCAGTGTTGTACTGAGCTCATGTATGCATTTTGTGACATGATATTACAGACATATCATTAACTTAAATTTACATAACTGCCCTCTTTACAGTCATATTTGAAAAATCTCATTATTGTAATATATTAAATTTCTTATAGAAAATATATAGTAATGTCTTTTAATGTTTTGTGTGGTGAGTTTAGCAGGTGTTTGACAATATTTATATGTATTGTAAAAATTACATTTAGTTAACAAAGTTGGCTTTAAGGACTGTCCCAGTGTTGCTGAGTGTACTAGATGGAGTGGGACAGTTTTTTTAGTTTTAAGATGGACCACTATACATAGTGCTCTATTATGAGCAATTTTTATTAAACTTTTTAGAACTAAGATCTCAAGACCAGAATGAAAGGAGAGAACAAAAAAATTTGAGAATTTCATAAGTTAATTCAAATGATAGTTCATGAAACATTGTAGCATGGGGGTTCTCAGAAAAAGTTCTTGGCCATGATGCGGCTTCACTTAGAAGTTGGCACAGCAAATAGACTACAAGAGGGAAAAGTGGCTCTTAGCTTAGCTTATGGCTCTTACTCTTAGCTCTCTCACTCTAGCTCCCACTAGCCTTCTGAAGCTTGCTACAATGACATTCAACATTGGCTATACCTAGCCCTGCCCTTCATGATAAAAGTCCTTAGCAAAATGACCAAGTAACAATTCCTAACTCACTAAACAGACTAAGATTGGTGTGAATAAGCATTTTAATAACAGACTGCATGTTTATTTTTACTTATGCAGAGCACAGGTGTGCTCCGATGCAACAATATTAACAGAAGAATTGAATGAAGAAAACTGCCAACCAGTAAGAGCTTTTCCCATATGCCATGTTTTCCAGCCTTTTCCTACATGCCTTAGCAAGATGTATTCTAAATGTATTTTAAAACTACTGTAAGGAGCAGATTTACTAAAAGAGGTTATAATTACTGACAGTCTACCAACACTTTGTGCTGGCGGGGTGGCCAGTTTAGTGGGTTATCTACTAAGAATTTCCATGCAAATAAACACATGAGCAGCTTTGTCATTAACCTATAATCAGTACAACTTAACTGTATTTTTTTGTGAAATCTGAATTTTCATATGAAGGCCATATTTCTGTCATGTAGGAGAAAAAACTTTTTATTCATCTGTTCAAACTGTGACTCATTGGTTAGAAATAATGACATATTTTCTCAAGAGTTTGACTCTTTGAGTTGAAAATAAATGAGTTATTACCTGTTGAAAGAACATGGTTATTTTAAAATAATAATTAATTATTTTAAGGAAGCAAAAATAAGACATTATTTTTTATATAATACATTAGAAATTGAAAAAAATACATTACATACATTATAGTTCACTTTCTATTATCAAATACATTTTTGGCTGGTAGATGAACTTGAGTTTCATGTCGAATGCATTGTGATCCTGTAAAATCACTGTTTGATCCAGCAAGCACATTCTGATGGTTTAGGAACTGTATGATTCTGAGTGTAACCTCTTAGCTTCATGTGTTGCATGAAGGATTGGCAAACATTTGTGCTACCGTGTGCACAAAGCTACAGCACAAGGGCATAACAAAAAAGCAGGGATTGCAGAGCCAAAAGAGGTTGAATACGTGCTTTTAACAATTAGCCAATGTACCCAAAGTTTTAGGAAATAGCAGTTTCAAACATTGTTTTTCTAAAACTGTTTGATTTAATGATTTATTTCCTTCATCACATTAATAATAATGTGACATTGTAGCACCCTTTGATATTATTGTGGACGCTAAAGACTCGTTAAACCTATTTAATAAACCACAACAGTCACTTTTTAAAGCAAACACAAAATGTTTGTAAATCTGTTCTTATGTGTATTCTGAATGTATTCTGAATATGTTATGTGTTTATGTATTTTGATAGAATATATTATTGCTTACATTTAGGACAGTTTCTTCAGTATTCAGCCATTACTACTTTTACAAAGTACTCTCCCCAGCTGTGTGCATGGGTGGGTGTATGTGTTTGAGAGAGTGTGTGTGTAAATGTGTGTGGGTGGTTGTGTGTTTGTGTGTGCATTGTACAAACCTTTTAAAAATTCTTCAATTTCACCCCTGAGGACATATAAACTGATTACTGGGTACAAAAACACTTTGCCGCTTGTCATAATAAACAATAGAGCTCCTGCAGGGGTCTCAGAGATGTAACGCCTCTCTGATTAACTCTCTCAGTGTTTTTGCAAGACCCCCTCGTGTTGCAAATGTCCTTTAAAGCAAACACAACTGAACCACGAATCGATTTTTCTCCCCATTACCTACCGTTCAGTGATATCCACATGATGAGATTACCGAAAATTGTTTAATGTTGGTTTACAAATTCATCGGAAAATCTCCCATTGAAAACAAACTTCATTAATCAATGCAACAGTTTGTATTGTTCATGGAACATACACTGTGTTTTGTTTCCCCTGAAGGCTTCGACTAAGAGTGATACATTTACACTGGTTACACTTATATTAATACAAACCTAACAAACATAAACATTTGGGGTTACGCTGGCTCAAAAGCATATGTAGGAACTCTTAATATTTATCTCAGTTTGGGGAACACTTGGACAAACACACACTCTTCCTCGCTTCAATTATTCACCAAACCCCAGAGGACATGCTTACACACAATGCACACCCTCACACAAAAATAACACTGTTTTCCATACCTTGTATTATTACGAGGAGCCGGCCTCAGGCTTTTGACCCATCACTAGCAGAGAATGATGAAATGTGGCCTAATGTAAACACAGGGCTTCCCTCCACTGATTTCCAGCTTGCACGCTGTCAGAGACTCTGTTCCCTGCTGAGAAGATGGAAACGAACAGCAGTTTAGCCCAGTAATTTCACTCATCACTCTTAGCTTGGACCAGTGGGTTGAACCTTGTAAAATAAGGTTACAAATAATGTGCAAAATTGTTGCACAGCCTTGAGTGGCTTATTGCTTCTATAATGAAAAATTGCATTGAAGTAAAATACACCAGTGCACAAGAAATAGTATTTCTAATTATTATTAATAATAATAATCATCATAAACAGTTTTCCACCAATCAGTGTAGTTTGTTAACAGTAGGATACGGACACCAATTTTATAATTGCAGAGTATTCCAGCATCAAAAAAGCACAATGATCTTTGATAACTTATCACATTAATACAGCATTCAATTATTTTGTGTGGTCATTTGTGTGTATATCAAGTATTTTACAACAGCATCAAATGCCAGTCAGTTCAATTTCACAACCACGATTCTCCCTTTTAAAACATTTAAAATACCAAAAAATGTCACATTTTATAAAATAGGAGAAAAAATCATGTTTATTTCAAAGTGGTGGTTAAAAAATTATCAAAAGGTATAAATAAAATGGGACTCCTAACCATCGAGTAAGACCAGGTTGACCACCAAATCTGTCACTATCAGATAAACAGCACTTGAAGCTTTCGTCTTAGAGAGAGGTGAGAAATCAAGCTCCACTCTTACTTCAGATGTGAAAAATCCACAGGTATTTCTGTCTGTCCGTTTACTGTGAGAAAACAACTCAACACTATGAGTCTGAAAGAACGTATAGCTGTCAAGAAGCTCTTATTGAGAAAAGAAAATAGACAAAAAACACATTTCTAAAACAAACTGCTGGTGTTCTCAGAACAATGGACTGACCACCCCATGACAGACTGACTGAGTCCAGACCTCAACATCACTGAAGGTGTTTGGGATTATTTGGATTGTGAGAAGCAGAAAATGCCACCAATTAATACAGCAAGTCTCCCGAAAATAATGTAAGCTGTAATGAAGGCAAAGAGTGGGCACACTAAATACTGAACATTTGATTTGAGGGCCAGCAGCCCGTCACAGTGTGTTAGAAATTCATGATGGATGAAACAGTAGTTCCATTCAAAGTTGAGAACATGTTTCTTTCCCTTGTAGAGTTACCATGATATTAAAATATATATTTTATTCCTTTATATACAACTAAGATATGAAGAAGAGGACAATATGAGCAGGGAATGAACATCAGTGTGTCACTTACCACTTTTCCTGACCTTCTCATTCCACCATGTGACACGTATGAATTCTCAGATGCTCCATGTGTGACCATACACACACATATTCTGCCGGACTTCCTCACAAACAAAGAAACTCTTACACAATGGAGGGGAATATTAGAGGAAACCCCTCAACACCTGTTGGCCTTAAAGACGTGATAAAGACTGTCATCTCAGGCGTAAATAGGAAGTGACACAGAAAAAGCCCAAGCCCCACATTACAGCGGTGTCTCAGACATCCTCCAGGGGGATTTGACTGGAGACGGGAGCACTTCCCAGACCCCCCAGTCTCCTGCTACTGTTTACATCACAGACAACAGGTGGAGATGGAGAAAAGATGTGTGGCTGAGTGAAATCAGGATAGCAGGGCAGGATATGAGGTGTAATATCCTGTAAAGGTGCTGGTCAGGTGCTCCACATTAGTCACAACCTCAGAAAGCACCTTGCAGTGATGAAGAGAGGCTGAAGAACATTCATATGTGATAGCCATCACAGCATGGTTCATATTGGCTCTTTTGAACAATGTTTCCTGTTTTATGTTGGCTCTTTTCAACAGCATTTTGGCAATTAATCCCTTTTGCTTTTTAGCCAAAGTCAGATAAATCCACAGATGTTTCACATGGAAAAGAAATGCTTTGTTTAGCACAATGAATGGAAGCTTCTGCTCAAAATAGGAGCTGACCATTGTGCCTTGAGCTGTTATTAATCTTTTTTTTCTGGCCATTTTTGCTACTTAGCTTTAATCAGATCAATTCAATGTTGTGCCTCATCCTGCTTTATGATTGTATTGACTTTTACTGAGTTTTATGGAAGACTTTGTCCAAAATGGAGGTTAAGATGGTTTGGCCAAAGCAATCGCACAGTAGCTTTAGGATCAGCTGAGAGTTTGTGAGCACAGACCATGGTAAACATACACTATATGTCCTAAAGTATGCGCACACAGCTTGTATAATCTCCATAGAGAAGCACTGCTAATTGAACAGGACAATCTGGAACAGCTGCACAAGTATAAGGTCACCATGCCCAGTGCCAAGTGTTGCCCCCCACATTGGGCTGTAGAGCAGTGGAACTGTGTTTTCTGAAGTGATGAAGCACCATCAAATACCTCTGAGATGAGTTGGAGTGGTTTGGGATCCAGAACTAATCAACCAATGCACTAATGGCTGAATCAGTTAAATCCTCAGAGCAATGTTCTAACATCTAGTAAAGCCTTCCCAGAAGAGCAGAGGCTTTTACTGCAGCAAAGGGGGAGGATGGGTGGCAAACTCTCTATTAACATCCTTGATTTCAGACAGATATTGGATAAGCAGAGGTCTGCAAACTTTTGGACACACAGTTGTATGTAAAAGTTTTAAAAGTCTTTACCAGTGTGCTCAAACTTTTGCATACACCCGTATAGTGTATCTATTGAAAAGATGTCGTTACTAGTCAGTTGTATTAGTTTGCTGGAATATGAAAAACCCTAAAGTTAGTCGCAGTGATTGTTAAATGAACTAAGAACAGATTACAGGGTGCTGCCTTTGGTACTCATATTTCTAATCTATGGAATTCCCTCCCAGAAAACATTCACCAGGCATCCTCAGTAAGGAATTTTAAAAAGCATCTCAAACCTACTGTGTCTTAATTGAGCTTCTCACAATGTAGCATGTATGAATGTGCAAAATGAATAAATACTGTACCTGCTGCTATTTCAGTTGACTTTAGATTATAAAAACAGCCTGTAATAGAGTGCCAACAACATCCGAAAGCACAGACATGAGAGCCTTCAGTCCTATGCATGTTGGTTTCCACCTGAAGTTCAAAATAAGCACTGACCAAATGCTAATGGCCATGTTCACACTGCAAAATGAACTGTTTCATTTGTCTTTTTTACTTAATTGTATTCATGGCTTTTGACACATTTTCTGAGAAGAAAACCTTTTTTAACTAATTTTGGACCATTTCTAGTGATTCATCCATCATGCAATTCTAACACAAACTGGGGATACAGGCAACCATACAGGTACCTATTCAAGAAACTGTGTTAGTTTTGATGAATAGATGCATTGAGTTGAAACTGTAAGCTGGTTTGGATCAGAGACACAGCAGAGCTTAAAACATTGGCTTAAATACACTGTAGAACACTGTAGAACACTTACCTCAACAATTAAGTACATCAACTGATTTTTTTTGTTTGCTTTCCCAGCATTCGCAGCAGTTTTGTTAAATTTTTTCAACCTAAATCAATATATTACGTTGAACGATTCTTTCACTCAAAGTAAGTTTCTGATAAGAATAAAACTATTTAATTTACTTGTTACATAAAGTATGATTTTTTTTTACAGTGCAGAAGCAGCAAAGTGCAAATTAGTGAGAGGTTAACATAACTAGGCTGATTCTAGTTAACCTAACTAAATCAAGAGTATACAGAACCGAAAAAGTAGATCAAATGAAACTATTTAAAATGATTGTGCTGTTTGAGTTAACTTTACTTACTGTAGAAATGTAGATCACTGAAACATAGAAAGAAACTATAACTGAAATATTAAGTTATTTGCGTGTGAACCTGTTACGTATGATTTTTTTCCAGGTGAAAAGTTTTCATGCTTTTTTTAAGTAAAGTCAACTAATTTAAGATTCCAGTGTAGATGCACAAATGTGTTTAGAAAAAAAAAACATGTAATTTAGAACATTTCTGTATGCATTTTTAATTTTGGTCACCTAAATAAACCAGATATGTTTAGTTTCTTTCTGGGAATTCCAGTTATTTTTTAAGCAACCAATTAAGTCTTGACCACTGCAATTAAACACATGCTCTGTAACTATGGCTATTTTTCTTTCCCTCAAATCTAATTAGCAAATAAGCCATCTATAACAGTGCTGCCAGTCCAGTGGACCTTTTGCTCAAGCTCGCTGTTATGGCTCTGACGAGCTCTCAGCCCTTCTCTCCAAACACATGTGATGTTTGAGAGCGGATGAGAGGAGCCACAGGAAAACATTTAAACTGCAGCTGAAGTGGTATGTGCCGTGTCTACACAAGCATCCTGGGGTAGCTCCTCACAGCTGCCAGAGAAAAGAGATTCAGCAGCAGCATAAGCATTCACAGACTCCTTCTCTTAGCTCGTCCCGTCAGCATAAAGTATTCATACTCCAAACACACTGCACATCCTGATTAGAGAGCATCGGAGGCTGCACCTTCCCCGATAGGCCGGCATCAGTGCAGCAGTGATGAGCTCGCACAGACGTGCCTCACGTAGCGTGTCTGGCCCCAAAGCAAACAAAACCCAAAGCCATGTTGTGTTTGGGATGGCCACTATTAGTTTAAGCTTTTCCTTTTTCACAGCCCCCCCACCCCCTACCCCACCCCCCGCCAAACAAACACACACACACACTCACCTCACAGCAGAGTTTGAGCAAGGAAAGGAACAAACCAACAACCAAAAAAGAAAATACATTGTGTTTACTGTGTTCAAATGTGTATGTAATTTCAACATTAATGAAATATACAGTGGAAAAACCTTCATTTATTTTATTAACAGCCATAGAGTATAAGTTTATAGGTATAGTATTAATTTTTCAACATCTAAAAAAAAGCACAAAACATATATTTAATCAGAATTAGAATCACTTTATTTCACCAAGTATGTTACACATGCAAGGAATTTGCCTTGGTGACTGCACACACGTATGACATGTACACTGCTAGAAATAAAGATTCTGTGCAGGTCCATTTTTTGTTCATTAAGGTACAAACAATGTAAATGTATCTTCAATGGCACAACAGTGGTTTTAAGGTCCTACTGTGTACTTAAAATAAATTTTTTGCAGGTGAAAAGTACATATTTGTACTTTTTCATAACCTAATGTTTTAAAACAGAACAATAAAATAAAAAGCCTGGAGACGAGACTGGGTGTGTGGAGTCAGTGCAACTTAGAAAATACAATTTCAATGGATTATAGTACAATTATGTTCCCTGACTAAAGGTACTGAGATGTATCCTTGAGGGTCCCACCCCAGTGACAAGAGGGGTACTGCCCCAGTGACAGTTTCGTACCTTTTTTCTGAGAGTGTAATATACTAAACAGACCAGACAGTTAACAAGTATTTAGGTGGAAATTACACAGAATCCTCATTATTTTCAGTATTTAATGTGTCCACGCTTTGCCTTTATTACAGCTTCCATTCTTTTCTTGAGACTTGATTTCTGTTTTTCATAGGAATCTGCAGTGAGATCTTTCACACCTCTGAAGTTCAGTCTTAGAAATTGGTTGCATTTTCTGCTTTTCACAATCCAAATAATCCCAAACACATTCAATGATGCTGTCTTCTGCACTGTAAAATTGTTCTCTCAGTTTAACCTACAAAAATACTTTATAGGGTAAGAAGCAAATAAAAAAAAAACCTCAAATAAATACTTTAAATTAAATAACACAAAGCAAAATTTTACTTCAGATGACCAAAACCAACATATTACATCAGTTCAAAAACACTACAAATCAACTTCTGCCCTGTACCACTTTTTACAGTGTGGTCATGGGGGTGGTCAGTGCATTGTTTTGAGTATGCCATTTGGTTTGGTTTGCAAATTTACTTCTTTTTGTCCCTTTTCTTTTCTCAATAATGGCTTCCTGACAGCTACACCTTCTTTTAGACTCATAATGTTGAGCTGTCTCCTCACAGTGGAAGAACAGACAGAAATATCTGTGGATTTTTCCAGATATGAAGCAAGAGTGGAGCTTGATTTTCTCCATAACATAAATATTAGTTTCATGGTTACAGAATAATTTCTAACACATACTGAACAGAATAATAAGCATTGAGTTTAATGAGTTAATACCTCATGATAATACCAACAGGATAATTAAACGTCTCATTAAATGATAGCATCACAGTTGCCTGGTGGCTTGTGTGGCCCCTCTGTTCACTCTGGTCTCTGCGGTCCAGCGTGTGTGAGGGCTAATTCAGAGGAACGGAACTGCGTCTGTTTGCTGACACTGTCCACCTAAGTGTGCTCTTTACAATAGCTCACTGCAGTCCTGTCATTCAACACAGCGTGAAGAATGCAGTGAAACCACGTAAGGATCCCCAAACCGTGCATTCCAACGTTACTGCAAACACCATGCCACTATATGGAGTACAAATGTTATATGAGGACCTACTAGATGGGGGGAGAGAGAAAGAGAGAGAGAGAAGAGTCTTATGGAAACAAATGCTTATGGAAACAAACATCCCCATTTGCCTCTGTTATGTTGTCTAATGGTTCATGTTTTCCTGTCCAAAAAATTAGATGCTTTGCTACTGGAATTTCATAATCCAGTTTGCCCAGAGAACTGTGTGGTTTGTTTCTCAGGCCGCCTATTCTGAGTCTGTGCTTATTCTGGTCGAGCTGTCCACCCCTTACTGTTCTACTCAAAATAAAAGATGAATTCCGAGACTTCTGACCACACAAGTTAGCGATGAATGGACAAATATCAACATTCCTACTTACAGCCTGTTTACTACCTAATTAAAACACTGCATGTAAGGAATGTAGAGTTTTACATTTTCTTAGACAATGTGAGAAACAAAGAACAATAATGAGAGTGAGAGCTGAAGAGAGATGGGCTGTCCATTACAGCAAATGGACAAAATAACCTCAGAAATATAAATGTGTGTAAAAAAATGTATTGTTTACACAGTTAAGTTCTATTTTGCTCAGCTACAAAACCTGGACCTCTTCACACAGTACTTAACTTCACTGATGCGTCCAGCTCCCAACAGCAGGAGAAAGCAAGGTGGAGAGAGAGGGAGAGAGAGAGAGAGGGCGAGGGAGATGAGGAGGAGGGTGGGGATGGGACGAGTATGAAAGGCTCTGGAGGAGGAGATTTCAATGAGCAACTTGTTGAAATGGAGCTGAGGGATAATTAGTGGGCAAGTGGTTCAACTATGTAGAGGAAATGCGCGGGAGAAGAGCTTCTCCAAAGGCCCAACATCTCCTCCAACATCTCGGCCAGGACCACACGCCAGACAGCAAGAAAACAAAGCTCCTAGTTTTGGCGGACGCGTTTTTTCAGTGCACCAGAGACGTTTGGCTCGCTCCTGAGCTCGCTCTCCGTGCTAGAGCAGAGCTCCAGCAGAAAGTTTGGTGAAGTTCTGAGCGGCTCTCGGGCATCTTCGTCATCGTCTTCGGCCACGATCGCCACACACCGAGTCGCGGATTATAGTCTGCAGTCCGGACGCTCACGTGACCACACCTGAGTGGATTTTTGGCCCGTTCGTGTCCTTCCTGACCTTAAAACAGCGCGAAATGTGCGTGCTGGTGTCAGTCGTGCCGGTCTTCGCTGCTTTCCTCGCGCTTTCTCCAGCTCAGGTAGGCGAAGCACTCAAGAGCAGAGTTTATTGCATACACACGCACACACACGTCCATACACCAGCCTATTGTGTTTCTCATTGTGCACCATTTGGGCATGATTGTGCGCACGTTTGCAGAAAAAAAGACCTTTGCGTCTTCAGCCCCTCCAGCTGTTCCAAGTCAGCAGTTGTGTGAACGTAAGCGATTGGAGGAGCCTACGTGCCGCTTTACAGACCCAAGATAACTTTGTGAATGAGCGCAATCGAGCTTGCCGGACATAGTTGTGAAACCTCACACTCAGCAAAGCCTCGCAGGGCTGTTGGTTTTCTTTTTTAACACCCTATTGTCCCCGTAGCTTATAACTTGATCTCTTTTTGAATCGGTGCCACGCAGAAACTGTCGAGTCATGAAGTGAAACGTGACAAACTGCATCCACCGCAGTGGCCCACTGGTGTTTTGTCACGAGCGTGCGCTTCATCATCGTTATACTATTAGAAAACGAGAGTATGTGTTGCGTCATCCTGGAAGTTCACTTCGCTCTTCACTCTTCACGCACTTTCACTTCAGTTTAGTTTACAAAGACTGATGGCTTTCCTTTGGAGGCTGTCCGTGTTAGTGGACATGTAACTGCAGCTGTGCGCACTGAGGTCTAGATGACAGGTGGGCTACCTTTAGGCGGACTGGCCAAGCTGTACACTGTCTCATTTTTCAGAGTGTGACTAAGAAAATCATTGTCCCAGAGCATGCCATGCCCTCCACACTAGGTAATGTATCTGACTGCTATGTGAGATGGCAAAGCTGAGCCTTGGCTATAATGGGAAATCTCAGATTAATGTTGGCCAGAAGCCTTTCTCATCCCCTCCACCTGCAGCTCCATCAGCTCTCTGTTACTCTCATGAAATAAAGAAGTTGGGAATGGCGCATACAGTGTTTAAGACTTGTTTAAATAGGCCTGTATAAGATAAACCTAACTTGTGCTGAAGGTTTCCACCTATTGGTCTTCTTTGTCTGTGCTTCCATTCTGTTAGATTTTGTCCAATGAGAATTCCAATGAGAGTTCAATTTTTCAAAATTAGCAAGTACATTCCATGCTTATAACTATGACAAGAGCCACCTTTGATGCAAATGCTACACTACTATGTTTCTATTTCAGGAGCAGGCCGACAGTTGTAGGAAGTAAGCCTGACTGGTCAGAATGGTACACCTGTGTCCTCAGCTCAGGGTTAGCAGCAATAAACTCCACCCGCTCCTCCCAAAACTCCACAAAGCACATCTCCACTCAAAAATACACCCGAGTGTCTTTCATCTCCACTATTCCGGGCAGAGGGAGTGTGTCTGTGTCCACGCCTCCATTTTTTGTGCGTGTGCCAGTACATGTACAGTCTTCAGTGTGCTGAGTTCCGAGAAGCGGGCAAACATCTGTTGTTCCTGGCTATGTTAAAGAGCCTTTTAGTCATCCTGGCCTTTAGACAGAGGTGACTCTCTGACTATCACGTTTAACACATAGTAAAGGCCCTTCACTTCTTTTTATAGTGCCCATTAACGAGACCTCACTCAAATACTTCAACTGAAACGTTCTCACAATAGACAGGAACTTTCTCTTTCTCTCTCGCCCTCTCTCCCCCCTCTCCTCGAAACCCTCAGTCATTCTTCTCTTTCTCTTACTCCATCTCCCTCCGGCATGCTTCACGTCTCTCTTGCAGCCCTTTCATTTGTTCCACTTTCTTCGCTTTCTCTTCCTCTCCTCTCAGCCCCACCGTCTGTCACTGTAGATGCGGCAAAGCTCCAGTTTTGCTGTAATTCAAGGGGATTTGTACAGAGTGTGACGGTAATGAGCGATATCGCTTGAGCAAGGAGGGGAGTTGCTGTTACGTTCCTAAAGCTGGATAATCGGCTCACGGATGCTTTGTGAAAACATGAGTAAAATCCACCACTGAGGTTTCAGGGTAGCAGGTGACTCATACTTCATACAACAGGTACCTGTTCAAGCATCAGCCAGCGTTCTAAGATGTCATTGTTCCATCTCAAAGAATTGCTAGAATGGGAACGGGCTCAGTGGTAACAGGTTCAACTCTCAGAAACATGTAGCACCTGTGATCTGTATGGCGTTTTGTGGCAGATGAAAAACAAAAATTGGGTCCCATCAGTGGTGTAGCTTCTAATTGAGAAATGGCTAGTATGCACATTGACCTCCTAGATAGGTGGTGCTATAGGGGTGCAATAAAAAGGCCATTGAAAGTAAGGGTGAATGACAATATGTTGGAAATGTTTGTAAAACATTTTGTTTTTTCAGAGATCTTTTTAAAAGTTAACTAGTTCTCAGTAGGAATATGCAGTTCAACTACTTTTGATATTCGAGTAGCCGTAAGGGTTAATGAACGGGTGCTTTGACATTAATGTAGGGCTGTAGGCTTACCTTTTTAGGTGACAGCAGTGGTGTATCAGCATGTAAAGGGACTCATGTTAAAACATTTTTTCTGGTTTGAAAATAGCAGACGCCAACCGAGGCGATAATGAACTAACAGTGTTAACTGGTACAGCACTGAATGGTGATGAGGACTCGTTGTTGTCCTACAAGTAGATGATGTGCCAACTTGTTTGTTTGTCAAAGAATTACACTGTATTTTCACTTTTTCTACACTTGGCTAACATCAGCTAGAGTAATTTAGCTTGCTAAGTTAACAAAAAGGCTGCGCCATATCCAACCATGCTTTCTTTACCTTCTCTTTAACAATGTGTCCTTGGTAATGGGCTCACATTAACCCTCTGGGGTCAAGAAACTCACCTGCATGTCAGATTTGATGTTTATATGTATGTTTCTCTATTTTTGTGATAATATAGCACAGAAATACAGTTTAGACATTTTGACTGCATCTTGTCGCAAGATCAAACATGACTCACATCTGGAGTTATGAGGCTATGAAGAGGGGTTGAGATACGTGTCATCTGCCTCTGACCATGTGTAAAGTGGATTCATATTTGTTCATTTTGTGTGAAACTAACCAGTGGACACTCAGGAAATCACTTACCCATCACGTCGGAAATCCTTCATTCTTCATTCGCTTGACATCGGAGACACATGGAAAATGGCATGGAAAACATTTACAGCTGCTGAAGTTGCTGCTGTGGTTTTAGAAAGTAGAAGAAGATAAAAGAGCATTTTGATATGAAAGACATGAGTATTATGATATATGCAAGTGCCTTTAAAGGTGAACTTTCTCTTGGACCCCATAGGGTTAGGGCTCTTGTGTTTTATAGTAGCAGTGTGTAATATGTACTTACTCGCAAATATGAGTGACCTTGACACATTTTGCAGCCCTGTTTAAACACAAAATCAGTGTTTCACTGAATTGTTCGTCTGTATGTTACCTTCATCTCAATTGTAACGAATATGCAAATAGAGATTTCAGTATTTCAGTACTAGCACCTCGAATGGATAACCAATTACTCAGGTACTTGTACACATACCTAGTTCTCAGCTTAGTATAGGCATGCGCACAGACAGACTACAGGGCATAAACATAATATTCACAGTAAGCAGTGCTTAATTTCTGAATGAAGTTTTTAGTTGTTGTTTTATGGGCTCTGTGGAGAGGTTACCTGCTTAAAGAGAGTTAAAACAGATGTTTCTTACTTTATTTCCTAGGGGTCTTGCGAGAATGCTCTCATATTAGCTATTAGCATGAAACTACATTAATCTACACTGTGTAAGTGTTTGTGGGACACTCCTAACACTGCCTTCGCCTATCTGGATAAAAGTGCATGCCATGTGCTATAGAATAAATGTAATTTCATTCATGTTTAGTTTGCCCCTTTCTTTTCCTTTAAAATGGAATCCCAAAATGTCTGGACATAGGCCTGGTTTAATAGGTCCACTTAATGAACAGCTTGTGAGCAAAAGATAGTTGAAGGAAAACGGAAAAAAGAAAGTGAATAACAGTCATCCCATATCAAGCCCTAGCCCTGCCGTAGCCCTGGAGAAGGCTCCGTATGTCCTATCACTGAACAGGAGCTTACAGTAAACTCATTACATTCCCTCTTGCAGCCTGGCCAGCTCTGCCCTTGATAGCCGGTCTAATGAAATGCCTTAAGGTCACCTTTAATGCCACAGACCAGGCAACATCTGTCAGTGTCTGGAAAATCAGGCATGCTCCCTCCCATGCAGTCTCCTCCACACTGTATCTCCTCTCTGCTGCCTATCTCCTCTGTTTGGCCACTGTTAGCCATTCTTGGAGAAAGCTAAACAGAATGGAAAAGTAAATATTGGCCGTGTGGTTGGGAAGACCATTTATAAATGTCTTCTCCTGCCCTCTTGTGTCGGATGGAGTGCTTCAGTTTCCCCGAAATGTGTACGGCCCTCGCTTAAGCACACGGAGGAATTCTCCTGTTTGGGCTACTGGCCTAAATGCTGTCCTCAGTTTAACCTTAGAGTAAGTGTAATCAGTGATGATATGTCTTAGCCTGGTAAAAGCCATTCTGAATACCACATGCTTTTACTTTGTTTTGTACTTTAATCTGGCACTGCTTCAGTTGGGAGTAGCTGCATTTATATTTAGTTGTTGCACAAGTCTGTATGTCCTGATGAGCAACATAGATGTTTCAGTTCATGAAACATGAGCATGTTGGGTCTGACCTTGAAGCAGTGATGCAAATGGTTCACTGATGAGGGCAAAATGAGAAGAAAGCATGCAAGATCCAGGATGGTTACAGTACATCCAGATGTGTTTGCCATGCCCCGTCTTTTTAACAGTAATGCTGCTGCCAACTCACCTGGAATCTATAGCTCATTTTCTTTTCAAGTACAGTATAGATTGTGCTATTATAGATAATGTGTGCCTGTTTGTGCAAGCCTTTCTGCTAGTAAGTAGGATGTGTGTGACTACACGTATATGCATAGTAAAGATGGCTCTAATCTAGTGCCAAGCACTGGTATCAGGCCAATATCAGCAGAAAATGTTGGGTCAGACATTGGCAGGAAAATAGAATGAATCCCATCCAATCCTGTAACAAATTTAGCCTGAAATAGCTCACGCTCACATTGTGTAATGTGATGTTGTTAGATGTGTATTTCTTCCTCTGGGGTAGTAGAGTGTGAATAGTCTGAGCATGATATATCGGTATCGGCAGATACTCAAGGTTTCAATATTGGTATTGGTATTGGAAAAGGTAGCTTTTAAATCTTTAGAAAATAAGCTTAGGGTGGCGCAAGGGTTGCATGTGATCACTGGGAACCAAGTTCAAATCTTAACAGTGCCACAGCTATCCAAGACTGAGAGTACAAAACAGCACTGTTAGCTCTGCACTCTGGATGAGAACATTAGCTTACCCTTTGTTTCATTTTAGATGCTGTATTCTTATACTAAATACTATGTACTTCACTAGCTGGATTTTTTTTTTGGTATGGTGTTATCATCCTAAATCAAATCCTAATGTTTTGCACTAAACAGACATGACATATTGCATTTTGGTTATCCACGACTCTGTAGGCTCTGTACAATAGCCTGTACAGTATTGCACCTGAATAGCTCCCATACAAACAGCTAGATTTTTTTACCCAGTTTTCTTCCCAGTTTAGCTTGTTGTCTATTTCACCTCCCTGGGAGGGTGAGGGCTAGCATGTGGTTCTTCCAGGTCACTGCTACATGCTCAACGTGAGTGGACAGCTAAAGATGCTTGGTGGAGAATGCTAGCTGCCCAACTATATATTTGTGAGCTAATAGACACGAATGATGAGCTAGCATTGCACTTAGTGATGCAAGGAGAGGGAAACAAGGTCAGTTATGTTCTTTTGGACTCCTGACCACAGATGTGGAAGTACTTCATTTGAGACAGCTTTAGTTCCTCTTTAGACCTTCTGCAGTGGTGCTGGCCAATTCCAGCTATTTGCTGACTCACATACACGCAACTGGACAGTCAGCACTCCAAGCACTTTCAGCTGTTAATGTTGGGTGGTTTAAAAAGATATGGTGGCTGGCTATAGCTGTGACTGAAAGGCGTGTGTTAGCCTCACTCTCCCCTAACTGTGAGTATTGTGTGACAGATGAGAAGTAGCTAGTGTATGGGAATATCTGATGAGTCATGTCGGAAAAATAATAGGGCAAAGGTCCCAAAAAATGGAAGGCACCTACAATCCCACTGTCCTGTTCCATAATCACTTTACCATGCAGGTTTACATTCTTTCATAAGCTATTTATGCCTTTTCCTTTTGTGCTATTTTCTGCCTTGCCTGTCAATACAATCCATATTTCCATGTGAACTTCCTCGCCCTGCATCTTGTGCTCTGTCATTTCCTACTATGTCCCAATTGCCACATCGTCTTTTTTAAATGGCATATGATGGGCTGTTCTTCTTTTCCTTCCTCGTCTGTGTCCTATGTGTTCTCTCTTTCCATATCTGTTTTCCTTTGTTGTCTGCCCCTTTATATGTATTCTTATCTTTCACCCTTCCTGTGAGGGACAGGGTTGTGGAGTTCTGAGAAACTGATGAAACCGCTGCCATGTTGACGATGGTTTCCTGTCCAAGCTGTCATCTCTTGACATGTTTAAAGAGCTGGAATAATTATGCAACTAAGTTCTGATGACCAATCTGGGCTGATTTCTATATTTTAAATAATAATATGTGGCAAAAAATAGAATACCTGGACCAGAAAACGTAAAATTTAGAGTTCTGTTCTCAGCTTTAATAAGAGAAGAGAAGAATAAGCTGGATAAAGTCACCCATCAATAGATAAGCTACAAACTTTATTTGAAATAAAATGGAATTACATAAACTTGCTGTAGAATTCTAGAACTTTTTCATTCTTCTGTAAACTTACCTTTTTGAAGATATGAGGGTTTGTTACAAAAGTAACACAGTTCAAAAAGCAAAAAAAGGAACAGGTGAGCTGACAAAGAGACATCAGCAGTCAAACAGCAAAACAACAGTGAGAAATCACGGACAGTGGAATAAGGGTCGATAAGTGTTTTTGTCAGAAAGATGGACAGAGAGAGGGGCGAGTAATAGCTGCTGAACTTCAGCACGCAGGCCGAGGACATGTTTCACTACAGGTGTTTCCTCTCCATCAACACTTGAGCAAAATAATACTTGAGTCTGACCATCTGCGGCTATGAGTGTGTGTCGGCTTCCTCTGCCTTAGTACTGCCAAGAGCGCGCTATTTATGCAAGTGCCACTGGCTGGCCAGCTGGCGATGTAAACACCTGTGTTCAGGTTGCAGCACTGACAGCTAATCCGCCACTTACCTGCACATGCATAGACGTATTGACATCCATACATGCACATTTCTACTTTGTCAGTTTAGATTTTGGGATAAGAATTCTGGCCATGCCAGACTGTAAACATGCAGCTGTTACGTATTCACGGGAGAATTTATGTTACAAACTCAGTCCGACTAGGAAATGACAAATTTATTTCCCAGTTGCTGGTTGTTATTGTGTTTGCAGAAGCAAATATCTTTAATGGGCATTGATGTCCTCAGGAAATCAACCTTAATTATGGCCTGTCCTTAAAAATGTGTCACTGATATGTATACTTTATACATTAATGAAAAAATAAGAAGAAGACTCAAGTAGGTTTAGTTAAATAATGTTTTAGCAATGGGACTATGAATCGTCAAAAATGACCAGCACTTAAACTTGGAGGAGCATTCTAACGATTTTTCAAAATGTCTTTATAGTTAAAATAAACAAAGTCTTTTACAGTGGTTTGATGTGAAATGCTCCATTCTAGAGAAACTTCCTAAGTCAGAATTGTTCACAGTGGTGGTGATAGGAAGCAGACATCTAAACTATTCAATGGCTCTGAAAGCTCCCTCAAAGAAAGTTATTACATGAAATGGTTACAGATATGTTGCCTGATGCCTGAGACGTTGTTTTATGATAGTCTGGTGATAAGGTTTTGGCCTAAAATGTATTATTTACCATTCATTCATGGCAGAGAGGCAATGTAAGGAAAATAGTATCCAAAGAAAACTTTTTTTCTGAAATACAACAGTTTTACCATTATCAGTGTTACATATAAAAGCTCAGAAGATATGTGCAAACTCGCTGGTCATTTTGGATAGTAAATAATGTAAAGTTATGTTTGCGTTTTGGCATTGTGACCCCTGGTTCCTGTCACCAACTGATCATAAATAAGACCACAGAAGAAGCAAATGCTTTGCAAAAGGCAACTTTAAAGATCTGATTTTAAATATCTGTGACAAAGCCAAACTCCTCAGGTCACTAGAACGCGATGCAGATGCCAGAATCTCGCAAATTCGTATCTGACGTGCACCCAAAGTGTCCTTGCCGAGACGCTGAGGTCCGGAGAGCCAGAGAAATTTTGACCACCGTAACTTGCCAAAAATAAGAGTAATTATGCTGAAACTTTACAGGATTATAGGGTGTCATGCCCCATGTCCAACTCATGTGACTTTTTATTGTAGTCTTTAGGAAACCAGAGGCAGCGATGTTCAATATCTGATCTTTGAAGAACTGTAGATTGTCGGAGAAATGTTACAATGAAGCCAATCTTCACAGGTCAGTAGAGTGTGAAGTGCCCTTTCCAACGAGCCCACATTGCTAGTTTTCAGGAAACTGGAGCTATGGACCCAAAAATCTAGCTCCTCACCTGTTGTCTTCTCTGAAGCGTCCATGTTGTTAGCGTCATAATCACATGATCAGCGGCTAGTTGACGTCAAGTTTAAAGCGCCATCACTGAGTAGTAAAGTTAACTAGTCTACTAGTCTGTGCAACCCCTAACCACTATTGTAGAAGTGATTGAATTATGTGGAAATTGAAAAAACAGTCGAATTCCCATTCAATAAACAGCAGAAACGTACAAGGTTTAAAATGAGATTAATATTGTAGTGCTAGGGCATTTGTCTAATGTTAAAACAAAACAAGCAATATCGGTAGGATTTTCACCAGTACGTCTGCAGACCCTTAATAGTGGTCAATTAACCAACCGATATATCAGGCATGCCCTAACCTGAATACATAAACTTATCTTGGACTGTGACAGTCAACCTAGATCACTTACAAGTGGTATGTATACGACACACAGAGATATCTCCACTGGTCACAGCTGTGCTTCATATCTGAACTTCCATCACTACACACTGGAAGCACTTCCACAACCATCAAATGTTGGTGTTTTTCTACTGCCTTCTTCTGCCCTTTGCTTACTGCAGTATCCCACCCCAGCCCCTTCTTCCGCAAACACTTATTGATCCACCACGCGATTACAAGAGAGATTATATGTATGGTTGTTGTGGTGACAGCAGCTTTGGTCCTTCCGTTGCAGGCCTGGTTGTAGGTCCCAGGGGACGGGGTGCAATCACAATCAGGAAATATGGAGCTCTCCTTCCTTTGGTGGCACTCGAGGGACTGTCATCTGCTTAGCGGGCTTTAATCTCTCATCTGGAGGCAATTTATTCCCGTTTACACAGCCACAACAGCATTTACTGTAATAGGGAGCACAATTATCCTTGGCTGGCCCATATCACAGTAGTGTGTGTGGGTATGTTTGGGCCAAATAATCATGTTTGCGTATGTTTTTATATGGTGCGTGGCCAGATTGCTGGAGTTAAATATGCTAGTTGTTGGTCAGAATCATGGTCATTCATGCATGGCCAGTATGACATTCTGACATTTTTAAACTGACACAGAGAGCAAGACTAACCACTTTATAGCACACTTGCCAGTTAAAAGTTGTTGCAAGCTTCTGCTAAATCTGGATCACCTTTTGTTTAATTTGACCTTAAAAACTGAACAGCAGCAGCTGGAAGACATCAACTCTAGAGCAGGAGGCGTTGTAGTACTTATCACATTAACTTACTCCAAATGCAGCCGTTCTTTTCACTCCTTCAGCACACTAATGTGACAGATCTACACCAGCCCACAGCCTTAAAAGGCATTTTGAGTAACACTTGTGGAAGTGGCACAGTTCTAATGGGAAACAGTATACTTTGAGCCAAACATTAGCGTGGACTGAAGCTGATAGGATAATTGTGACATATAAAGAAAGATGATTATTAAGTATTAGAAAGGGTAGTTCTGGTTCTAAAACCTGATTGAGCCCTGTTTCAAAGCTGTTGTAAAATACTAATGCATGTATAGACTCATCATATTGCCAAGTATTTAAAACCATTTATGCTATTTAATAATCGTTGACTGTTATCTTGCTTGGCAAACATAGTAAACTACCACATTAGCAAATTACCTTGCTTGGTGAAAGAATTGTTTATTATGATTATACCGTGGCGTCAGTGGAGAAAGAGATGCAGGCATTTATACCCGTAGAAAAGGCACATGAAAAACGGCCAGGGATAGCAGACAGGTCATTACTAGCTACACAGTTTTAATTTATGGTAGACACCCTAACACACAAATAACCTCACAGCCCAACACATCATCAACACATACACACATTTCAAACCAACAACATATAAGATAAACAACAACATAGCAACAGATTTGTCTTTTCTAATGGTGGGGCGGGGGGTGGGGGTCAGCAGTAGAGCCTTGCATACCACGCACCCTAAGCTCCTCTTGAACCGCAGACCATGTGGTGGATGCCACAATACTATTATAGTATACTATTTTACCATTATAAATGGGACATCACATCACCTAATATGTTTTATGAATTAAAGGTTCTAAATAAAAGTTTTGAAAAAAGAAAAGTTTTGAAATCTTAGTATCTTGCTGTGGTTTGAATGAAATAAATCAATACATCAACGTTTTTTAAACTGGTGCTATATGAGTTTTAATATTACTGGGGGCTGTTACTGTGTTAACCGTTATCACGCACAAGCCTATGACTGTTGTTACTAATAAATTATTTATTGACTTTTTAAAGCCACTCTTTTCCATTAATAAAGCAATGTCTCAGTGCTGTTGTTGATTTGTGAAGAATGTGATCCAACAAAGCTGAACATAAAAATAGATTTTTTTAGTCTCCCAAACTACATTTTACAGCAAGCAAACACATGAATAGAAATATAAGATACACATCAGTACCGTTTTATCATTAATCTGATGTAACAAAACAGAGACAATTTGCACTCTGAATGAGCTCACTCACTCAAAAAAGGAAGCTCTGATTCTATGCACTCAAATATTTTACTTTGGCTGATCTGAAATGCACATGCTGCAACTCCTCTGGCAGCAGATTTAAATGAGTGTAAAGAGCCAAATTCTCAGAATGAACATTAGTGAATTCTATCATATTGTATTTAGCCATCATTTGGCCTTGCACACTCCTCAACCATGGTAAAATCACTGTAACAGCCAGCCTATTGTGGCTTAATGCTTTGTTGTAGATTTACAGAATGCCACACTAGCAGATTGATCATTCCTTTAGCTCTTTGAAACGTTTTTAATTATTCATGGTCGGTATCATTTGAGACGCTGAAACAGAAATTCCCATGTCTTCATGTCTGGCCGGTTTCAAATCTCCTTTTCAGTTTACACAATCTCTTCCTGTCAATGGCAGGCACCAGCCCTCTCTCAGGCTATCAATTGGAATTGAGATGAAGCAGACAGAGGATGTCGCCTAGAGAATTTCTGTGCTACTTCAGACCTTTGGAGATTATCCATATAGGTGCTTTCTAGGTGATGTATTAATGGAGGAAGTTGTAGTTGGCAGCAGAAAGTGTAGGTGACTCATAAGATAAATGATATTGGAGGGAAAGAGTCTGAACCAATGTAATATGCAATAGATCTTCATGCAGTCTATCAATCATGCTATTGTAGTTACAGTATGCAGAGTCAAACCACTAACACAAGTGTCTAACATTATTAGTAGCAAGGTATTCTTGATGTAAAGCGAATACACTTTCCCAACCTATCTGTTGTAATTTCCCAATCGTAATGACCCCAGTTGCTATCATCCACATTTTTATGAGGAGCCAAAAGTCTGCAGAAATGTTTAGTTACCATTTTGTTTGCTTTTCTGTTTCTCTCGAAACTTCCTGCCCCACATCCCCCGACCGTGTGATTAGAGGACATTAAACCTGATGTCCCTCAGCTGTCTGATTGCCTCAGGCTTCCCTCATGCGTCTGTCCATCTGTCCATGTGCCGTGTGCAACATCTGCAAAGGAATCAATTACATCCATCTCGAATCTCATGGACTTTGTGAGTGTCATAAATTAGGGACATCTCACTGATACATGCAGTTGTACTTCAATCTCATGGAAATTCCACCAACATTATGCAGTATATACAGACAGTTTCTAGAACTTTGGTGGGTTGAATAGAGAGTTTCAGTGAAGTTTTTGCTGATTTAAGTTCAATGTGTTTTGCTTTAACACATTTCCTGCAGGCTACTTATAAACCCTCACTAATGGGGAAGAGCAGGACAATGGCCAAACCCAGACAGATCAACCGGGAGACAGTCTTCATTATTTCTGCTGTTAGAGGAGACATGAAAATCTAGCACACAGTAAAAACTCTACAGTCTATGCTAATGCATTGTAGCAGAATTCCACACTGCTCTCATGGAAATCAGATTTGCCAGCATGATATGTCTGGGAAAGCGCATGAGCCCATTATATTCTCCTAAATGCTATATAACCAATGACAATGACTCCAATGACTCCTTCTTATATTTTTCACACACCCTCATACTTGCCTCTCTAAACATTGCATGTCTTACATCTCCTTTACTTATTGATTGTAAACTGTGGAATTCAAAACCTTTACTATCGATTCAATTTGAGGTAATCACATTTCTTTTATATCACAGAAAATTACACAAAACCCTTCAGCAGCATCTACATTTTTTGTATGATACAGAGAGGATGGGACTTCTAACTACAATGCAAGGCCTGGTAGACCACCAAAACTGCCACCATCAGATAAACAGGACTTAAAGCTTTCAGCTTTGAGAGATAGGAGAAAATCAAGCTACACTCTTGCTTCAAATCAGAAAAAAAATCATTAGTTTTTCTGTCCATCCTTCCACTGTAGAGGATGAAAGGACATGTAGCTGCCAAGAAGATGTTACTGAGAAAAGGAAATAGACAAAAAAGAGGAACATTTGTACAAGAACCCCAAAACTGGACCTCTGAGAAGTTTTATAGGTGAGTCTAAATTTGTAACTGGGATTCTTAGGACGTTAGAAGCAAAAAAAAAAAAAAAGTCTTCTAAGACTGAACTTTGGAAGTGTGAAAAAATATTTCTGCAGAAAACTAAAAGCAAGCTTCCTGAAAAGAATGGAAGCTGTAATAAAAGTAGAAGATGGACACGTTACATACTGAAAAAATTAATGTTATATTTAGTTGTTGAGGCTTCTGTGTAATTTTCTGTGAAATGTTTTCTGATTTCTAAAAAATGAATAACTTGTACTTAAATGGCCTTTTTGACCGGACTATAGTAAACTAATAGGTGGTCTCTGACTTTTGCACAGTACTGCTTTACATCAGCAGATTCTTGTGTGTTGATGTAATATACTTTATTCATGTGGAAATGATGCACACTTTTAAAACAATTAAATCAATTTAAATCAAATTTTCCATGTAAATGCACCATGATGTCTTTTTGTTTTTTCAAGAAGAAATGTAAAGAACCATACATCAGGTGTAAACAAAGAAAATGTAAAAATCAAGTCAAAACAACGAGTGCTGTTACAAAGCAGCTTCACCTAAAATCAGAGTCCAGTGAGCAAGCCAAGGGTCACAGTGGCAAGGACAAACCTTGAGAGGAACCAAGACTCAGAATGGGAACACAGCCTCCTCTTGTCGACACCATTTAGCCAAACAATAACAAGAGCAAAAGAAAATCACATGCAGTACGTTCTACTCGTAGAACCTCTTGAACTTCACATAACACGCCCACAAGTTTTGGATCAACATACAGAGCCCCTGCTTTGAGTCTCATTCCGTCTCCAACAATGTACATGACTGCCGTGAACAGTGCGACAAGTGAACTGTAGTAAAAGCTCTCTGCTTTCACGTCAACTAAAAATGTATCAAAACGCTAATCCATGAACTCGCGCACGCTTACTTTCGCAGCAGTGAGGAATTGCTACGTGAGGTCCTCCACATAGCAGCGCTAATCTGCCAAGTTTTTTCAGGGCAGCTCGCTCTCCAGCTCTGGGCGCCTGGAGGTGCCAAGTGTCTGCCTTCTCCTGTCCGGGCTGACCGGCAGCATGCTAGCCTCCCCCAAAAGCCTCCTCCTCCTTGACCATCAGCATGGCTACCTCAAGCATTCGCTCAACGAAAGGCATCCCAGACCACAGCCGAAAAGAACTGTTGTGGCGAGATGAAATCCTGACTCATAGTCTGCCCAAAATATTGCCAAAACCCCTACATTTCAGTTGGTTTGGATCACATGCTTTCTCACACAGCTTACAAGGTCCATTTGTGAAGTTCACATGGCCAAGCAGATAATAAATCTCTTATTATGAGTGCTTTTTAATTCACTCGAAAATATTTCAATATGCCTCTCTTTCATTCTGCAAGCACCATGACCGTGTTAATCTACTGTAATTTCCCTCCTCCTGCTCATAAAATGAGCAAGCTTGTAGAACACAAAAAGAAGGTCTCTTTGAAGTAACGCCATTGAAGAACAACATTAGTACCCTAAACAACCTTTCAGACGAAGGTCCTTTAAAGAAATACTCCTTCACCCAGTATGCTGCACCTGGAACATACCATCGATTACCATAGACAATAATTTGTACGTTTTTCTCTCAGCATTGAAAAGAACTTTGAAAAGCACCAAACACTTGTTGACTCCAAATACACTTATAACACACTAAGTACAAGGGATTGTGTCTACATCATTGGCTGTTGTAAAGAAACACAGTTGCCCCAGATAGAGATAGAGATTGAACTGAAAAACGCTATTTTCCGTTTTAAAGAACCGTCTATTAAAAGATTCTTTAGTAAATTCAATGCAGTTTGTCTATGGCATCATTCCAAAGAACAATTTTGCCACCTTTATTTTTTAAAGTGTAGCTTACAGAAAGATTTCTTTGGGCGATGCCATAGAAGGACCACTTTTGGTTCCCTATAGAACCATCTTTGTGAGTCTGAAGAGGTTCTGTAGACTTTGCAAAGGTTCTTCACTTGCACATCTCATTTACAATAAAGGTCCATTAAAAGTTGAAAGGTTATGTAAAGAACCAAAAATGGTTCTAGTATGAACCAAAAGTGTAGCCTACACAAACAGTTCTTTGAGCTATAACATAGAAGAACCCTCTTTGGTTCCCTATAGGACCATGTTTGAAAAGAGATTTGTGAGTGTGACAAACCTTTTAAGGGTTTATAGAAGCAATCAGCAAAAAGGGTTCTTTGAGTGATGTTATTGAGGGACCATTTGGTTACCTAAAGAAATATTTACAAAAGGAAATTTGTGAGTGTGACGAACATTTTGAAGGTTCTATACCAATTTATGGGTTCTTCCTAGAACCTTTACTTGTTAAACTTTCATTCATTTTCATTTACAAACCTGGCTCTTTAATAAAACGTCTACTCAAAGGTTATTTAGGGATCCAGACACTTTATGGCACCTTTGTTTGTGAGAGTGTAGCCTATGCCAGACCTTTCATGACCAGAAACGCTCAGGGGTCACATGGAGGCAGTCAAAGTAGTAATGGAGTGATGATAGGCCACACATCTGCTAATTTGTTAAACTCTGGGCTTTCATATCCTGACCCCGGACAGAGGAATTTCACAGGCCAGTGAATCATGGCTGCATATTAGTCTGTGGCTTTGCTGCTGTAGTTAGCTGAATTACCCTTTAGGATCTGAAGCCAGTTAAAACATATTTAACATTGAATGGGCTTCTTCATTACAAAGGACTCACACATTTTAGACACTCACACTTCTTTCCGCATTATTACACTTGGTGGAAATTATGTAACATATTTTTTCCTCTTAGACACAGAGGTGGGATGATCATTCATTATCATGTGGCAGGACTCCCTTTAGAAGCTTTAGAAGTTTCCCCCTAAGAGCTGACATGAAGCTACCTTGGTTAATGAGTTCTTCCAGCCTGGAGGAAAGTAACTCTGTATATCGGAGGCTTAATGGGAAGCATCTACAGAGGGAAGATGGGCCAGCAGGAAAATAAATAGCAGAATCTCACACCACAGGAAACTGATTTTGAACTTAAACAGACACAAACAGGAACATGATACATCTCTGTCTGACCAGCCACATCAGGAAGATCCTGGACTGATAGCTGAGAAAAAATGTATAATGTTGTTTCTTAGCACTCATGTGTGCTGTGTTCAAAGAGGGTTTATAGGGTTGTCGTTGTTGTGTAAAAATGGTGTTCCTGTTCGTGGTTTGTGGATCAGATAGCTTTCGCTGGAGTTCAGTATGTTTTGCTGGCCATCAGAGTTATATTAGTCTTTAAGGCTTGTTTGTCCATGTCAGAACTAAAGAAATTATTCAGTCACTGCATTATGTCTGATGTCTCCTTATTCTTACTTGTAAGCACCCACAAGAAACAACCACAATTTTTAAGTTGTAGTATATGCCATAAACAGCTGGGCTATTCCACAATAACTCGTCCAGTCATGGATTTGCCTGAAGACGTTCAAGCAAAAAATTACAATTTAACACAACTTACACGATGAAAAGATGTTTGACATAAAGAGTACATCCACTAATAAATTAATGAAAAATGAATAATAAACCTCTTGAGAGACTTTATTAGCATGAAACTAGATGATTTAAATATTGTTCTTATTGTTGTATTTATACCCAGTTAATATTTCAGCTTCCATCATTCTGTAAGTCCTTGTAGCAGTGTTGAAGATGTGACTTAGAACATTTTTTCCTTGGAAAAAAATAAAAATTCATAAAGAAAAACTAATTGGAGTGCAAACCTTTGCTTGGCTGTTTAAATTAAAGCTTTTGCTTGAATTTTAGTGGAATTCCATGACGTGACTGGACACGCTGTAAGTGAGTTGGCAATGAATGACTCAGCTGTGATACTATATACTATATCTGTGAAGATGAGATACATTTCACTGTATGTTTAGAACTAACTCAGTATAACGTTGTATGTAACCAGTTGCTTGTTTTGGTCTTTTGCAGTGTTCCCCCTCAACCGCTACACAAAGCACCTCCAAAGGTAAGAGTATCAAAATAGATTACAAGATATGACCCATGTCGAGCACTAGGCTTGTTAAAAATATAGCAAATGTGATATTAGTTCAGTCATATAAAATTTGCCTTATGAGTAAAACTGTCAGTATTCTACAGAGAAATGGATAAGATAAACAGTAGATTTAACACATTTACTGTTAACCATGAAGCTGGTGCTGGTCAAATCATTTCACTTTTGATTGGGTTCATGTGCATGTGATATCAAAGTGTGATGTTTACACAGTGAAAATCACAAATTGCTCAACCTTGTCTGCATAAATCAATCACTTTCTTCCATGTATTATCATTAAGTCCCAATCAAGAACTCCTGCAGTTGCTGCCTCATTGTTGGGAAGGTGGTGTGGTAGATGTAATGGAACATGTATGGATATACAGAACAAAAGTCAGAGA
Source organism: Colossoma macropomum (assembly GCF_904425465.1). Classification (NCBI taxonomy): domain Eukaryota; kingdom Metazoa; phylum Chordata; class Actinopteri; order Characiformes; family Serrasalmidae; genus Colossoma; species Colossoma macropomum. The sequence goes on from NW_023494803.1 coordinate 24,900,369, forward strand.
CCCCTTCATTTATTTAATTTCTCATCAAAACAGCCATTAAGTACCAGTTATTCATTTATTTTTCAGGAGTTATGTAGATATAAGATAATCCATTTGCATAAGAAAGAGAAAATCTAAAGAAATAAAGTGAAAAAGATACAGATTCTTAAAAGACATGGACCCAAAATAGGACTCCTAACAACTGCACAAGACCTGGTTGACAACCAAAACTCTCACTAGCATCTTTAAGAGAAATGAAAAAATCAAAATCCACTCCTGCCTCACATCTGTGTCTTTTGAAATTTACATGTAATGTTGATAATGGTCAAATAGTGGTCCAAAATAATATATTTGCTTTGGGGACTATTTTTCCTCACAACGCCCTATATTTGCCTCTCCACAATGAATTAATTTTAAAACAATGTTGTAAGCTAAAACCTTATCTCAAAACTATGGCAAAACAACGCCATCAACCAGACATCAACCAGTGTATTCATAACCATTTAGTGGAACTGCTTTCTGTGAAGAGCTATTAAACACTTTAGATCTGCTCAGTAAGTTTCTCTACAATGTTGCATATCATATCAAACTACTCTGAATCACTTTGTTTACATTTTAAACATTTACTTATGCAGATTTTTTTTAAAAATGGTAAAACTCCTCTTTAACATCCCAGGATTACCCTACATGGTTAAAGGCTTACATAGACCCAAAGAACTAAGATTTGCATAAACATGGTAGGTGTAATATAGTAGAGCTAGCATGAATGAATGTAGCTCAGAGGTCTTCAGACAATAGCTATTAAGTTGTATATTTGTCATGCCTTCTCATGGTAAACTCAGAGACAGCCCATTTCTCCAATTTCTAATCTGGGCTTTTTTTTCGTTTCCAGTATTGATAAATGATCCAACTCTTTAACCTCAGACTTCCTCCATACACTATGTCTTCATTCTGACTGGATGGTTGGACAACTTAAAGCTACCGAAACCCCTGTGTTGTCTGATTTCATTACTGGATGGATTGTGTAGGGAGTGGCAGACAGATTAGCAGCTTTGAAACCCCGTCTTCTATTTCTCCCACTCACTCTCTCATGTTCTTCTAATGGTAATGTGGAGCAGATGTAAAGAAAGGAAGAAAAGCTTATGGCACCAGTGAGTTCTCTTTAGCATTTAGATTTATATAGGAACACTGTGTTCAAGCACTAATTAATCATCCAACCAGAACACAGTATTTCGTGAAAAGTGCATGTGGACAGGAAGTATTGGTGAGATTATAAATTTGAGATGTCCATATTTAAGAAAGTGAGTGTAACAGAAATATTGAAAGAGTTGGGCTGGGGTACAGTTTTCATTGAGAAAGAAAGAGCACAGGACAGGATCCTGCAGTGAGAGTACTCTGAGCTTTTCCTTGAAGCATCCATACATTTTCTTCACCTGCTCCCAGAGAGTTGTAGTCATGTAGCACTGTATACCACTGTACATACACATAATCTTGCACAGGAGCTTTGTTTTCAGTATACTAGTCACTACAGGCTAGCAACACTTCTGTCTGTTGGCAAAGAGGCCGCTGTTTTTCACCGCATTACGTGGCCAAGAACCACCTACTTTGTCAGGAAGAGGCCATTTGACTGGCATGCAGAACGGCCAATCACAGCCTGCTGTTGTGTTAGGGGAGGTGAAGGTGAAAATCCAACGGATGTCCAGTGTAAGCAGCTGACTAGAATTTAGCTGGAAAAACAAAACGAAAACAAAACAAAAACAAAAAAAAAACGCTGCACAAAATGCAGCACAGATGTACAGAGAGCCAATCAGAATGTACCTGACAAAATCGTGATAGTTGTGCGCAGCTTTGTGTGCAAAAGATATCAGACACTCCATTTATGTGTGGGAAGAGCGTCTGAGCCCATTAGCAACTCCCCCTGAGTTGCCTACTTGTCCTTTTGCTTTTTATTTCTGCTACGTCATGTTCCATTTATAAAATCTCTTCAGTGTCTAAAATATGAAAAACAGGACAAAAACAATGGCTTTTTTAGGGATGCTTCGATATGGGAATTGTGGTCTGATGCGGAAATCTGATTTTTTTCATGTAAATTTCCACCGTTCTTGATGGCACTACATAAACTTTTATAATATGTAAAAATACATATATACATAAAATACTATATTCATCTGGATTTGTTTTACAGAAAAATTTAATACTTTTTTGTGTTGGGATACAAATGTAGTAAAATGAACAGATATTTTAGTGCAGTAACCCTAAAGGTTTCTGCTTTTTTTTCATCAAATATTGGTTTGAAATCTCTCTGATGATATTTTTTAAGCAAATGTGACTACAATATCATTGTGCATCCTGGCATTTTCACTTTTCTATGCTGCACTTATTGGAATTCCATGTCAGACCTTTAGTGATGTGTTTAAAGCCAAAGATGTCCTTAAATAACACTACATGAGTAAAGGCCTACAATTATGTGTTTTGTTGATTTTCTAAGTAAAAATATGTTAACAAGTCCTCTACAGCGAACAAACTTGAATATGTAATTTTTCTGCAAAATTTTAGTGCCCAATTTCTGTTTATTTCTCAAGCTTAACAAATAGGATGAAGTAAACAATCAAAATATAAAATGTGTCAGAACTTTTACACAGTAGTGTGTTGTGTTAAATTTAGCAAATAGACAGTAATTGTGCATTAAAATGTGCAGACAAATGCGTGTTCTTCTATTTTCACTTATAAATTTGTAATTTATCAAATTATATTTGTAATTTGGCCAATGGATGCCCAAACTTTTACGACTATACATAGACAGGGTGTGTATTTGCAAAGTTGTGGCAGGACTCAAATATTGGAGCTGTCATGAGTGAATGTTGTGTATACAGCATGTGTGAACATAGTGAATCTAATAGTGAATCTGACCTGAATTTTAGCAGAAATGACACATTCTACATGAGATAACTCAAAGAGGAATCATTCCTGTCCTCAGGAACTTCCTCCTGCATTTAGTCCAGGGCACAAGAAACAAGGAAGTTTCTTGAGAGAGAAGGCTGATAAATATTTGTGTGACTGAGGCACCATGACAGCACATTTGAGACCAAGCTAATGAGGCACACAGTTATTGGGCAATTGTGCATGGAGTGTAGAGAGTGTGTGATACTGCTCTGCTAATCCCATCATGTGGTCCAGGCTCTACATGCATGTTTCAGCACCTCAGCAATCACGTGCAGCTTAGACAAGTAGCTAGTTAGCATGCTAATTTCATGTGTTGCAATAACATGTATGTATTATTGTTAGCATCTCAGTAATCATCTCTTTGTTTTTCCTCATTGCAGTAATCCTGTTTCAGGAGGTGTGGGGGCGGAGCTTCTGCCACACCATTGAGAAGCTGGTGGAGGTAGTGCAGGAGTATCCTGGCGAGGTGGAGCACATTTACAGCCCTTCTTGCGTTCCATTGGTGCGTTGTGCTGGTTGCTGTGGAGACGAGAACTTGGAGTGCCATCCCACACTTACCTCCAACATCACTATGCAAGTATGTCCTAGCACAATGATGCCAGTGAGGTGTAGGTCTATCCAAACTTCAGCTAAACAAGCTGCAAATATAGACACAGTGGTGCTGGTAGGCCTAATATAATGGAGATATCATATGTTGATATAATGAGTCTAAGTCTATATTCTGAATGCAACAAACTATTACAGTAGAGGACTGACGAGTGACAAGAAAATCTTGCATAATCCACAGAGGAATGGGGAATTTCTAAACAGGATAGCAAGTATGAAATGAGAAGCTGCTGACAGGCTGATCTCACAGTAATTGCAGACATCTGGGATCTGCAATGTCTGCAAGTTAAACACGCTCTGTAGATCAAAGCAGGTCATGCTCATGGGGTGTTTTATATTGTTCAAAATGTCACTTAGTAATTTTGCTATCTCAATCAGTAATTTTGTATTTGTAGCCATTGACAGGGCTGTGGAACTCTTCTCATAGCATTTATGGCTGTTTGTTGTTCAAGGCCATAAAGGACTGTTTTATAGCTATTGAGTTTGCAGATGACCAGCAAGGGATTCTCTTTAAATGAAGACCTTTTAGAGATATTGTTGTTTTGTTATTTGTCTAAATCAGTGGTTCCTAATTCTGCACTATGCTTTACATAAAGAAATGGAGCAGAGAAACCATAAAAAGCATGGGATGCCTAGGATTAGGCCCGAGAACCACTGGTCTGTATCATTAATAAGGAGTTTTCCCTGTGTCGAGTAAGGCTACATAATATAGCATTCTTAATTGTTATTGTGATATTGGTCTTTGCAATGCTAAAATCACAGAAGGCTGCCTGCATTATGCAAATGATGCCTGTTAACAATGGCATGAGCATCTTCACTGATCACAGTTACAGATGTTTCTGTGGGTATAAAATTCGTAAGTATAAAATAGTAAAATATTTGGGTCAACTCAGGCCAATCTTTAACCAAGTCACATTATTGATTCACCTGTACACTGTAAAACTACAGTAATCGACTGGCAGCAGTTCCTCCAGTAGAGTGCTGTTTATTTAGTGCAGTTTACAATTATAGCGCATTGCTATAATCCAAAAATACAGGTTATTACTGTATTTTTTTCATTTTCGAACCTAATTGTACTGTTTTACAGTACATTGTTGTTTATATACAGCACTATTGTAGTAATAATACTGTAGTGTACTGTAGATACCTCACTGCTGACACAAGTTTTGGGGAATTATTACATATAATTGAATATCAGCTAAATATAGCTAGTTAAAGCCAATAGTATGACTATGTATTAATTACAACAGTGTTAAACTGTTTACCAAGCACGGCTTTACACAAGACTTCATAGCGGTTGCATACACTGCCAGTCTTTAAGATCACTGACAGTAACCCAGCATCTGTTTTAATAGAACAGTAATGGATGAATTAATGAACTGACATACAAAACACCATCAGGATTAGAATAAAACACATGTAAAATGCATTTAAATGTATCTTCAGTGTAGCAATAACATGTGAAATAACATGTGAAAGCAACTGTAAATGAAGAAATAAAAACTAATTAACAGAAAAACATCTCTCTCATTTTAAAAGTCACTTTCCCAGTACGCTTTGCAAATGACAGCTAACTTCTTGGAAAGAAGATTAAACTGTGTCTCCCAAAATGCATCATTCTTTACAGCAATCATTTGTATTTAAAAATACAGTAGATTACTACGGCATTTCCACTGTAAATTTACAGCAGTTCTTTGGTTTTAAGTATATTGCAAGACATATCACAGTTACAATATTAATCAATATAATTGCACTGCTAGGATTTTGTCCCTATCCTTTAGCCCTAGTTCTGACAATTTTGACTGATCTCATCATAAAGGACTTAATACTTAGCCACAAAGCATTGTGGACCTTCAGTAATGGAGCTCAGTTCTGTAACTGGATCAGTTGTTTATTGAGAAGTCTTAAAGCACAAGACAGAAATAATGGTTGTGCATCTGTTTATGCAGTTATTAAAGCTGAAGCCAGCAGAGAAGAGCCAAGAGTATGTGGAGATGACTTTCGTGGAGCATAAAAGCTGTGAATGTAGGTAAGGGGAAAATCACCACTCAGCATGGTTTGTTTTCTTTGCTCATCATAACTGTGTTCACTAATCGTAACTCTGCACAGTGATATAAATTTTAAATAGCTGGACCAAAAAAAGCTTGGCAGAATTAAACATGAGAAAAATATCTAAAAGTGTGTTTCTGTCTCTCTTTTTTCTCTCTTTCTCTCTTCGGGATTCTAACGTGGTGTGTTGTTCAGACTAAGAAAGCCTACACCAAAACATGACAGGTAACCTACTGAGCAAGACTCTGTAAGCAAGTCTGCCACTAAACACAGACATAGTGACTTGAGATTCAGGATTTTTTTCTTCTTGTTTATGATTTAGGCGGAGACCGAGGGGAAGAGGAAGGAAGAGGAAGGAGAAACAGCGAGTAAAGGACTGTGATGGGTAAGGACTTTAATGATCATGGGCAGAAGGACTATGCGCTGTGGATGTTTACACACAAAATAAACTGGGTAACACTTTACTGTAGGGTACTGTTCATAAGGCTACATGACACCCTATATAAGGCTAATAATAAACAATAGAAAAGGAATTTGCCACTGTTGTACTTTTCCTCAAAGGAAAAAATGCTAAATTAAATAAATGACCAAGAAACAAACAAAAACAAACCTAAAAGCACAAACACATCGTTTGGTATTTTACATATAGACAGTGTTAGGTATTTTTTTTTACATACTACTTACAGTTAAACCCATCTTTGAGTTCAGTTGCAACACTTGCACTCACTTTGCTTTTGGTGGAATTCATAACCAGTAGGTGCCAGAAAGTTTATGTTTTAGCCTATATTAAAGCAATAAGCCACTTGCAGCCATGTTTTACAGTGAATGTACTGTAGTTAAGAGGGGTTTTAGGCACTCTTGTTACTTGGCTATGCTGTATAAGTAACATAGAAAGAGGGAGAGGGTTTACTGCTTCCTGATAATGAGCTAAATACTGAAATATAAGCTTGTTCTCTCTCAGGTGTCAGCCTCCTCGAAGGTAAATGCAGTCCCACCATGCTCTCTGCCCGTCCTGTGCAGTCAGCCCTTTCAGTGCCAGCCCCACCATCTGTCGCCCCCTCGCTCTTCACAGCCTGCTGTGTCTCCTCCACCACCACATCCAAGGTGCGGGGTTGTCATGGTGATGGGGAGATCACCCTAGTCACCCTGGGGGACATTTCATATACAGGAAGTGCCTGGTGTGTGGTGACACGCTCTGACATGCTTCGCATGAAGCACAACAGTGGGCCCACCTCAGTGTCTGAGGTGAAAATCAGCCCACAGGACTACACATTTGATGATGTTATAGCTGAAACATTATTATTATTATTATTATTATTATTATTATTATTATTATTATTATTATACTATATCTATGGTATCTTACCCCTTTTATTTATTGCTTGCAAACCAGTAGAAAAAACTTGTTTTGGTTGTTTTTGACTTTGCTAACATATGTCATTAGTACAAATTGGGATTTTTTTTTCTTTTTAAGCATTAAGGAACAGCCAATCAGAACCACCTAAAACAGTTGGTTATACCAGAAAACCAAAGTTACTCTTTTGTGATGCTCATTCAGTGACTCGATTAGCTGTTTTCTATGCAGTATTAAAGAGTTCTCAGAGTGCATGTAATTACCGTTGCAGATAATTCTTCTTTCAGTTTTACTTACCACCTAGGTTGTAACTCTCCCATAACCATAGCTATTTCATAAATTAACTTGTCCAGTTTCTAGATTGGTTGTCAACTGAGTGAAAACAAGCATAATCCAAAATATCCTTTATTAAGTCCACAGGAACATAAAGGACTGTGTTAGAGGTCTGATACAGTTCAGATATGTCTAGCCCCATTGTCAGGGGACATGCTGACCTCTACTGGTATCAAGACAACAATTCACTGTGTTTCCATTTTCCAAACTCAAAGTAAAACTACACTGCTGTACACAATGATGGCAGTTCATGAGCTGATGAATTTAGTACAACTGTGTAAAAGTTTGAACACCCCTTGTTTTGTTGTTTGTCTAAGTGAAAATAAGTTGACACGTCCTCTACAGGGAACAAATGTAAATATGGCATTTTCCTGCAGATTTTAGTGCACAATTTATATTTATTTACCTCTTACAGAAAAACTTATGTACAGGCTACATTTTATATCTCTCCCTGCCCTGAATATGTTAAATTCAGAATATAAACTGTAATTGTGCATTAAAATGTGCAAACGTGTGTTCTCTATAGAGGATGTGTACTTCGCTGTACTTAGAAACAAGTAATTTGACCAGGGGTGCCAATACAACTGTATATTTGTTGATTTGGGCAATGATTTTGCAATAAGAAATACAAGGGTCATTCAGCATAAGCTGATGTGTTATAAATGACAGTTTTAGTTATATTTGTCTATTTAAATTGCCTTAAAGAGATAAGCCCACATTTTGGGTTCAGATCAGCAAAATGTTGAAACTCAACCAAAGAAACCAGAGATGCTGCTAACAAGACTGTGCATGGCCTTTGAATATGAAAACAACAGTTTGGGGGCATTAGTCTATGCCAAATTAACATTTTCCAAATCCTCTTACTTCTAAGGGTTTTTATTAACACAAAGTAAAGGTCTATACTGTATTTAAACCAGCAACATTTATGTTGCTAAGTGTGAACAGAATATATTTTGCCCATTTGCCTTTTTTTAATTAATATAACCAGAGCATTTTGCTCAGTTCAGTTGAAATGTTGTATTACCAAACCATGGGTCAAGAATTTAAAGCTGTTTCCAGTTATTAATGTTGTACATACATTTGATGTTGATATAGTATTGCTATTTTGCCACTATTAATAAAGAGATACACTATCTAAAATGCTGTTCCTTTGTAACAATTTTTTTCCTTCATGTACTTCTGCACTACAAGCCCAAATAAGTTCACATAACTTAAAAAATTGAGGTAACCTGTTGCCCTAAAAAATTAGGTTAAGCACTGGTGAGCAAACCAGCAATTTTAGCTCAATATATTTGAGATACTAAACACTGCATGTTAGAATAAGTAAAATTCATGTGTTAGATTAAAGTGAACACGTTTGTGCAACTTGTAATTTCTAATTATATTATTTTAACTTTTTTAGTCAAACCTAAACTCCCAGTTTAATTATACATTTCAACAGGCAATCAAGAAACTTCTGATTAAATGATACTGACCACTTTGCTAAACACTGAGAGGTTAATCCGTAGTGTGAATGCAAACACAGACCCGCGCTCAGCAGCAAAGAGAAACAACTCACCCTTTTAGTTACTTAATAGAATTATGATGGCGTCACAGTCGCGCTGCCACCATTTTTGTAGGCAACATCAACTTTATTCAGCAGTGCTGTGGCAGTTTGTAATAAGATAAAGCCATAACCGACCCAGCAAAGGCAGTAAAACGTTATTTTTTGGATCACTTTTTAAAATCTTATTTTTGAAGCATATTCACGGATACATTTAAGTGTATTGTATTTGATTTTATTTGATTTGCTGTTGTGGATGAATAAGAATAAACGAAAGCTGAAATCTAAATGGCTGAGATTTCCCGCTGTGTTACAAGTATCATGTCACAAACCGCATACTAACACACTAAGTGTGCAAAAATAGCACATATACCATTAGTAGTGCACTCATTAGTGTAATAGGTGAAGTACAGAACTGTGTGGTGTCAGACAGTGAGATGCGTTCAACAGCTGCTCTGCTGTGCTGCACGTTAGCTGTTCATTAAACATCTCCAAGTGAAAGTTTGAGAGATTTGCTGATTAAGAATGCATTTATTGAGATAAGCTGATTTTGGCTTCAAATATCCCAACTTTCATAATCCATTCTACGCATAAGGCATCTTAGTGTGATTGCAGAAGGAAAAGGTAGGCTGGGTGGAATGAAAGCACATTGATGGTGAGTAAAACAAATGGAAAGAAATACCCAATATGCAAATAGTTGGAGCCAGGAGCCAATGAGAAAGAAGTAAGTTTTATCCAACAAGTTTGTGTTAACAAAACAAACATTTCGCTGTATTTCACTTAAACAACATACTTTACTTAGTTTTACTCAGTTATACACATTCGATGAGTAACTTTAATGAGAGACAAACTTTTAAAATCAACAGCAGTGCAGTTTCATTTTTTGAACATTCGGTTTCAAAGTTGCCATGGCAACAGACTACAAATTGCAATAAGTTGATTCAAATTAAAAATGGCATTTGAGTGTACAAAATTATCAAAAACATTCCCTCAACTTGAAATAGTTGAGTAATTTGTGGGATGTTTTCAGTTTTATGTACAACTGACTTTATTTGGGTTACAACAAATGTAGGATTGCAGTGTAGTACAAAAAACACAACGAGGAGGTGCAGCTTATGGCTTCTGAGATGGAAGACACACATGACTTTTAGTCATAACTAGTTTTTAGGCTGCAGTAATAACATAACAAACAACTTATGTACAAAGTGATGATGATACATACTTTACTGTATATGGTTGAAATGCTGTGCTCATGTGATGTAATCATAAGGGAAAAATATAAATAGCATGATTTAACGAACCTTTCAGTGTAATTTGTGCCAAAGCAGTTTGTTCTGCCAGCATTTAGCACTGTGGGACCAATAATTAGGTCATTTTAGACAGTATTAAGCTCAGGAAATCCATCAAATTAATGAAAGCCAAGAATTTGTGCCCAACAACTTCAGACAAATTGAATGCAGTGTGATCTTATTTTAAGTTTTCTTCTTTAAAATGAAAACATTTGTATTATTAACATCTTGTTTTTTTTTATTAAAAACCATTTGATTTTCAATGGATAAATGAAATGTAAAAAATATCTCCAGAGTAGTGACTTTACAGGAGAAGGTAATGTTCTTTACTTTTAATGTAAGTTGTAAAATCATAAAGCGATAGAGGGATGTAAAGAGATAGAATTGGAGCATTTCTATTGGTCCAATCACCATGGAATCTTAACATGAAGTAAAAGGCACTTGCTGTTTTCAAATAATGTAGAAAAAATGGAGATACTTTGTTTTGTTTTGTTTCTTTTGGACAGTGATGAAATATAACTTAGTACATCCTACGACTTATTATTCAGTAATTACATGGAAAACAAATGAAACTGACTGAGTTACTCTTAAGATATATTAGTAAAGGATGGAAGATGAACTTCCAGTGGCTCCTGAGTATTTTGTTGCTGTTACGACAAAACCTTGAATCTCCATTTTTTCATTATTATTTTTTTTACCATTTGAAAACAGCAGTAGGCCTTTATACTGTATTAACATTTTTTGTTGATCAGGCCAACAGGAGAGATCTGACATGATCTGGAAATGAATTTGGTTACATTACCTTCCATAAAAAGTTAAGAATGTCCTGATGATAATAAGTATTTTCATTTTTCAAAATCTTGCAGATTTTATGTGCCTAATTCCAGTGTCATCTGTACTGGACAGCGAAATCCAGTGAAATCTCTAAAAACTATATTATCCCCCAATTCATGGAACATCGCCTACTGTCACTCCAAATTACATATAAGATTATACTTTTAACAAAATAAACAAAAATCTTAAGTGATTGCATTTTACAAAACATAAGTCTATTATACAAATCAAAGCATAATTTACTACACTGAGTCCAAATGTCCAGATTACTGGTTATTAAGCTTTATCTTGAAATATGAGTATTTAGAAATAAATATTTTGGTGTTGATGTGGAGTAAGACACAGGGAAGGCCTGTGTCGTACTCAAAGCTGGCCTCCACCATGAGCAGTGCTTTTTATTGAACACCAGGGCAGAAAGGCACATACAAAGCACTGAACTCGCGAAGGGGTAACCACTAGCCATAGGCTTCACCTTCACAGTAACCAACACCCATCACAAAATACCCACAACCCCAGACACAATAAGCCACAAATTACTCAACACATCTTTATACTAACAAATAAAGACATTTGAACAATATTAGTGTCCCTTTTGTAGGAGGCTGTGTGCCTACTATGAGCCTCCATGCATGGCTGCTTACATGGCCATGGCTCCCAAACTTCTCAGAGTCAGTGGCAGCCAGTAGCAGGCCACTACTTCCCTTCAAAAGGTCGACCACGCGCGGCTGCAGCTCCACACGGGCGGTGTTCCCTCTCTCCGCAACACCGGCTCAAAAACTGCTCCACTGCTCACTTCCATTCTGAAGCTTTCGACAGTTTTGCTTTCACTAGCCTTCCTCTCACTGGCACTGCTGTCATGCCTTGCCCTGCCACCTCCGGCCTCAAGCCTCAGGCCCAGTTGTCAGGCCTTCCCAAGCGGTCCCATCATCAGGCCTTCCTGCTCTGGCTTTGTCATCAAGCCTTCCCGTGCCACCTCAGCCATCAAGTCTCACCAGGGCATCTTCCCCGTGGAGCCTCGCCGCACTGTCCCCGTCATCATGGACTTTCTCTAGGATCTGCCTCTCTTGCCACCTGCCTTGAAGTTCTTTGTAGCGCTGTTCTACTCCAGACCACTGGTGGTGCTATCCCACTTCTGACACCATTATGGCTCCCGAGCTTCTAAGCGGCAGTGGCAGCCAGTAGCGGGTCGCTACATTATCTACTATTACATTTTTGACCTTTCACAAGAGGGACCTTGTAAAAGGACATACATACAAAAACATTCCCAAAATAAATACAGGATAATTTAGAAACAGTGTTTCTTTACCTACTACAGCTTATAAAATAGGGTAACTTAAAAATGGCTGATATTTAAAGAAAGAAAGAAAGAAAGAAAGAAAGAAAATAAGAAAGAATACAGTGGGGTCCAAAAGTCTGCATTAAAAAAAAAAACCTGGGATCAAAAATAAAATGAGAAAAGTTATGACAAAAGAAGAAGAAATGTTCAGGATTCTGTAGTGTTTCTACGCAAATTTAAACAAATTTGTGACATTTTCATGTGAGGGCCTTTGTAAAAAAGGTCAGTTTTTTTTTTTGAGTTTTGTTCCTTCCATTGAATCTCAAGTTCAGGCAACTCTCAGGTGGATTTGATCTACTATTAAGAGGCTTTTGACACTGTTGGTTATCAAACGCCATCATTAAATCAAAAAGGCAACAAAAACAGAAAAGAAATTCTGAAAAAATTAGAAATAAATGTAAAATAGAAACACTTTTACTAGTGATCTTAGACTTTTGATCCCTACTGTACTTACAATGTTGCAATTAGGTTTTATAACTAGTATAACTTTAACACTGAAATTCTCCTTACAATGCACTTGAGTTGGTGAGCTCTGAATTTGATACTGATCATTATTTTACACTGCTAAAAATCTTGTAAGAGAGACAAATAAACACATTAAAGCTCTCAGCTGCCCCACATTATGATGCCCTAGGTCGCCACCTTTTATTCCACCATTTGCTTGTGTAATGGTCTGTGTTTAATAAGGCCATAGCAAAAGGGCCATCTCCAAAACAGTTCTGTAATCAGGCCGTGCCTGAGAGACTCTCCAGGAAGAGACATAAAAAATGGAGCAGGCACCCTTCAGATCTATAGTTACTGACTCTGGGGCCGGATTAAAAAAAGTGTCTTAAGAAAAAAAAACTTCTTAAACTTGCTTTTTTTTCTGAACTACACAGTTATGAAAAAAGTTGAGATAAATTATTATTCTTCAAAAAATATTATTCTTAACGTTTCTCTTAAGAACAACTACATGAGCAACTGGCAACTTTTCTATTGAAAAAAAATCTTAAATATCTTCTTAACCACACGACAGTCTGTAAGAATTCACGAGTAAACGTCTTAAACTACATACGAACACAATTAACATTTTCATATTTCCTTAAAACTTTTTGAAAAGAATATCTGGGAATTTTATATTTGAGAATATTTGTTCTCAAGAGCATTGTTATGAATCCGGCCTCTGGTGTTTATTTCAGTGCCCCGTTTTCGCCTCTAGATGCTGTGCTGCTGGATTTATGAGTCACGTTCCCAGTCGCACGGCCAGCATTTCCCACCAATGAGGAGGCGCCGTGGACAGGAGGGGCGGAGCTTTGCATCGTTAATGAGATGGCGTGTGGGCTGTTTCCCCGGTAACGACAACCAATGCAAATCGTAAAGAAGGAAGTAGCGTCGCAAAGTCACGGCTGGGACACAGGTCGAAGAGCACAGCAAAAACAAAAATCGGATCTGTCAGTGTACTGTAGCGCTCGGTGTTTTCAGAGGGGCCACCCAGAGACAGCAGAGGATCCTTTATGTAAGTAATCGCACGCGTTCACTTCAGTTAGCTAGTTCGTTTACTCTTGTCTCGTGTTCGAGCCTGTGCGAGGTCTCGTGTCTGGCATCGTGTAACTCCGCCACAGTCCTGCTGATCCTCCTCCTGCTGCTGCTGATGATGATGCTGCTGCTGCTTCAAGCCCACTTCTTTACGCAGTTAGTAAACTTGTCGTTAATGTGTTACACTTTGAATAAACGTTTGATTAATTTAACTGCACGATTGTTTAGATGCATCACGTTTTCGTCTTTCTGAAAAGCTGTCGTTAACGCTATTTTAATGGTCTGATCTAACGTTAGCTTAAACCCACTGTTTTTAGCTTCATACATGTTCTCGTTTGTTAAATTACCTGTAAGTAAAGGCTGTAATGTCAGTAGAAATCTCAGATCACGAGGTTGAAGTTGTCGTGCTGTTCGGCAGGTTCTTGTTCAAATGTTTTTCCCGTTCCACCTTAAATGGTGCAGCATTTACATTCTGGCGCTTCAGGCGCACCATTTAAGGTGGAACGGGAAAAATTCGAACAAGAAGTTGGTGAATAAGAAGGCGAGTTCGGATTCATGTACAAAACTAACGTTACCAGGCGAAACGAGAATGCAAGTCATTTCATTGCTGCCGTACTTACGCACACGTCGTTAATGTTTTACGTTATGAACAGTTCAGCGACGAAAGGCAGCTTAGCTTTGGTGGTTTCACTGCAGGAAGCTAACGTTACAAACAAACCGAGCTAGCCAGCTGTTGTTTGGAAGCAACGTTAGCTTAGCGTTTTCTGATAATACAAAACCTCTGTCTCTGTGTTGATACACATCTGAAGACATTGGCTCTGTTTTTCATTCATTCTAGTGATTCAGACTAACAGCTGTGGGCCTACGGATGGACTTCGCCTTCCCTGCAGTTTAACTGAGCAGAGTGAAAATAGACAAACTGGAGGTTCACAGAAGATTTTGTGCCACGATGGCAAACAAAACAAAAAGATCCAAAACGGAGCTGGAGAGAGACTCGGGTTTCTCAGGTTTGTAAACGGCCGTTGTTTCATGCTTGCTTTATCTTTGTTTTACACAGGGAGAACAGTTCGGTTCTCTTTCAGTGCTGAGGGTCGTTGTCTTTTGTTCCCCTACAAATTGGATTCTCTTTTATTGTTTTCAGACAGTCTATTTCAGATATGTGTAAATGTACACCACAGCAAATATGAATATGACTGATGCAAGAGAATATTGTTGTAGTTATTGTTTGGGAAATAGTCCAAACAATACTCCACAAATAGGACACATTTACTGGTCAACTTTAGCCTATAACCTAAGGCCTATTTTCACCAAAATAACAATACAGTTTTGCTTTGAAACTGTGGTCTTGGTTTCACCTTCAGCTCTTTCATTTAGATGCCAGTTCTGGATATTTCAGTGCTGTGGAGTTTGAAGACATTAGGTCCAGAAGTTCTGCCACAGAAAACATGCAGTCAGGTCCACAGGCACCTGTAGTGCCTGGATCCTACCAAGACGTCTCTCCTGTGGTCAAAATGAACAGTTTCATTGTCAAGCAGGTATAGTACTTCATATCATTCTGATGTACTTGCTGGTGGGGTGTTATTGCAGAGTAGAAAAAAAGCTGTTTAAACTTTGAAAAACTGTAATAGAAGCAGACGACCTAGTGATATATTGGATAAATGGCCCATTTCAGGTTCAGTGTTGTGTTTTTTTTTGTAAAATAGAGGTGGAACAATGGATCACCCAAGCCTCTCTGCTTGGAAAAGAAATGGCACATTGGACCCAATACCAAAATAGTGTTTGCTTCTGTTCAATTAAAGATAGCAACACAGTAGTTTTCTTAATTTATTCAGCATCCATACTTCTGCTGAGCTCCACAAACACAGCTATGGCATTTACTACTTTATAATGATTGTTAACAGTATTTTCTTTACAAGCAATGGATCTAGTCATCATATGTCTCTGGTAATATGAAGGGTAAAAATACATTGATTTAGTTTCATGAAGTTGGTGACAGGTGGTTGTGCTTTTTTTTTCCAGCCCAGTCCTGTGACCCCAGCGCTAAAACCATGGGGTTTCAACCCATCACTAGAAGTGGTTCCTAGGTCCCCAGTGGTTCTTCTCCAGCCAGTAGTACCCAGCAGCAACTGCACTTCTCAAACTCCTGCCAGCCAGCAAAGACAATCCAAAAATTACATTCCTATCCTAAACTCGTTTCTGAAAATTGCTCCCCACCCAGTCAATGGAGCTGCAGGAGACCTCAGACAAAGCTCCATCCGCAAGAGCAATTCAGGCCACAGCCATTCAGGAAGACGTCGCCATAATGATAAGCAGTCTCGAGCGCTTTCTTTGAAGAAGAGCCTCTCTGAATCTAACACTGTTGGAAGTCATTCTGGTGATCCCTGTATGTACAGTCATAGTTCTGAAAATATGGATTCTTCAACAAAGTTTCCTGACCTTAAAGAGACCAATGCCACGACAACTCCGTTCTCTCACAGTCCTCGTTCTCCACTTTCTGACGCGTGTCCAAAAACAGCATATGCTTCCAGTGATGACGACGTGTCCCTCTCTCCAAGCTCCAGTAAACGCAAGCGCTTCTGCAACACTTATAACATTCTGAATCAGTCAGGGTTACTGGGGATCACAATGCGTACAAAGGAGCTAATTCGTCAGAACAAGCGCTCCCAGGCTCAGCTTCAGAAGTTGCAGGCTCATACAGACCTCTTCCTGGAGGCAATGAGCAGCAGAGACCCTCAAGTTTGGGCCAAGCTGCAGCTCACCCTCCAGAGCCCTGCCTCCGAGGAGTCAAAGGAGGACACAGTGGGTAATACAGGGTTAGATGGCACAGCCATTGGCTGTGTCTAGTCATCAACAGATGTTGTCATATTCTCAAATTGTACAAGAAATTGTCTGCAATCATTTGGGCAATACAGAGTTTTGAAGTACAAGTTATAGTTCAAGCTTAAAGCTTATAGGGCCCTATAGGGCATCTTATCTGGTAAAGACAGTGCATTTTTGAGTTGTACTGTCAGTTTAGTGAGCATAACTAGCAGCATTGTCATAATGATGGCAAAACATAATCTTCCTTAAACATGCTGCTAAGTGGTCATATGGCAGTTTGGCATTTTGCAAGACATGAATTGAAGCCAACTCATCCCATCATTACATATAGATCATTTCTTTTACTGCAATAGGACGATAATTTATAGTTTGCAACACCTGTACTGGAAAACATACATAAGGATTTACAAAACATTTGTAACTGGCCTTGTTTCTCCATCTTATTGTTCTACTGTGATTTTGTACTTCGTTTTTGCGTAGGGCTTGATTATGTTGCTTAATAATCATTTCTGTCAGTGCTGTTCATGTGGTGATCCTACAGTCTTTGTTTATGTAAGTGTTACCTTTACTTTTGAATGTGTCTTGGTACAAACAGAAACAAATATAGAATTTACATATAAAATATTAAATGGACAGCTGTTGGATGAATATTAATCCAACATGAATAATGAGAAGTAAAGGCCTTGAGTTTCAGTTTAAGAACCTATTGTACCTATTTGTTTTTGGGATTATTTGTTTATTTATTTTTGATTATTATTTTTTTAACTGATAAGTGTATTATCTACATAACATCACCTTTTTCATGTGTTTTTTTTTCAGATTTCTGCTGTTTCTGCTTCTCAGTTTATTTAATATAAGCCTTGATTGTCTAAGGCAGTGTGCGTGCCTGTATATAAGCACCTTCATTTTGTGCCCTCCTTCACAAAGTATCATTTTTTAAAAATGTTAATAAATTAGACTTGAGGCAAAAATGTTAAATTATCTTTCAATTTCTTGCTATAATTGAGTTTTGCAATTAATCCCAGATCTAGAAATGTGAATGTCTTTGGTACTTCTTGCAGTTAATTTACAAATAGGACATATACAGTACTGTGCAAAGGTCTTAGACCGCAAAATTGCTATATAACATTATAATAAATACAAATAAGCATCAACACAGTTTTTTGTTTACTTGTTTTAATGAATTTAGTTTTTGTTTAATTATTCAATGAAGAGTTCATCAGCTGAAGTAGGTATTGGACTGTAACTAAATACTGGACTTCCCCAAGGAGAGGTCTGCAAACGGTCAACCTAACAGACTCACACATATCAAATCCCAGTGTTTTTTTAAATTATTTGTCTGTATTTATTCTAATGTTTGTGTTTTTGAACAAATAAATGCTTACTGCACAGATGAACAGCTTTACATATTTTCTTAGATGCAGTGACTTTTGCACAGTGTTGTATGTCATTCATGTGTGACAATACATAATAGTATCACATTGTCTTTTACTACATTAAACTAAGAGATTTTAAGAATCATCTTTAGCTTTGTGTTTCAGTAGTCAGTCAGAGTAGTTCTGTCCTAACATCACTGTCTTTTCAGGGACTGAATTCCCCAAAGAGTCTATTTTGTAAATATTTAAGGAGAATACATATTGTCTATTTGTTTTTCTAACCTTGCATTTGACACTGCAGCATGGGAAATGCAGTTCCATCATTTTGAATCAGAATATCCTTACTTAGCATTTTTGTATGCAGCCCCAGCAGTCTGCAAAACACTTTAGAAGCATTTGCACTTAAAAGCATATGTTGATGTAAACAGTCAATGTCTGACCAGCGGTGTCGGTGTGAGCTTAATGACAGCTCAAAGATTCACAGGCGATTGTAATATTTGCTGTTGGAAAACATTGCCCTGCACACAGGTCAAAGGTTTATTGTCCAGAAAGAAAAAATACTTTTGTACCAATAAAAGTCTCTGGGCTAGATGTGCAATGCCACCTTCCATGGCAGTCGTGTCATTTGGCAAGAGCTAGCAGCAGAATCATCTGCCACTAGAGACAGAAGAATTCTGATTCTGTCTGATGATGACTTGTGTCATAATATCTGGTTCTACAATTAATTTTTCTCTTTTTTTTTTGAAATGTGAAATTAATTCTTAATGAACAAATTAACAGTACAATGAAATGATTCTTTACTGAAATAAAACAATCTTCTGTATAAAAGATCTTTTTATTGTCATTCACACTGAGTTCATCACATAAATATAGAGCTAAATAATTCTAATCCAATTTACATTAGAAACAAGTAGCCTATAAAAGCAGTTTTCATTCTGTAGTGATGGGTAGAGTAGAGTAGTGTAATTGTTAGCGCTTTCACCTCACAAGACCATGGTTGTGGCTTTATGCCCATCATATTCCAGCATTCAACTACCCAATACAAGAGCAATATTCAACTGGCTAATTGGACCACAGGATTCTGGGATTTAACCAGCTACTCAGATTCAAAGATTCAGCTAGCCAACCAGAACACCAGTGCCTGTCAGTCAGATTAGGAGCCAGTTAGCCAAACAGAGTACAGAATTCATGCAACTATTTGGGGAGCTGGATTTAACTATCCAATTAGAGCACAGGAGGGAAAATTACTGTAATGCACAGCTTCCAGTGGCTTATTGCATTTATACAAAATACAATACAGATTGATAGAAAAATACCATTGTTCAATATAAAATTTTATTTATTATTATTAGTAGTAATCGCTATAAACAATTTGTATGCCAAGTAATGTACACTTTATGTCCAAAAGTATCCAGACACCACTTCTAATTAGTGAATTCAGCATCCACAAAGACTGCTTCTAAATTAAACGTTTCTTCACTAAACGTTTCTTTACTATATTAGTACATGCGCAGATTTCTGATTATATGACATACTGGAATATTGTCAATGTCCAAAGAAAACAAGTATCACCAAAATAGTAACTTTACAGGATAAGGAAAAACCCTTCAGAACTTAAGGAAGTTAATTTAAAGAGATTTTACTGCAAGCAAATTAGGATTTTTGTTTGTCTATTTACCATAAAACATTCATACAATGTAAAGGTTGCTGAGCTCGAATGATAGAGAAAAGTAGAAGAAT
Organism: Colossoma macropomum; assembly: GCF_904425465.1. NCBI lineage: Eukaryota > Metazoa > Chordata > Actinopteri > Characiformes > Serrasalmidae > Colossoma > Colossoma macropomum. The sequence continues at coordinate 24,920,086 of NW_023494803.1, forward strand.
AGAAAAATTAAAATGGAAAAAACTAAAGCTGTGTCTGAAACTGTTCCCTATTCACTATATAGTGCACTATTTTAGGGTTCCTCCATTTTGTAATGGTGCCTGAAAACATGTGCATTGAATAAGTCGTGTACAACCAACGTCTCTACCGGCCCACTACGAGTTACTGCCTCCCCCTTTGTACTGGCCCATGGACGACTAGAGAGTCTTTCATGGCCCACTGGTGGCCTGTGGCCCACAGGTTGAGAAACCCTGCCCTAGCAGATAGAGGATTCCCATAATGCTTAAGATTCTTCTCTGAAGAGGATTACCAAGCCCAGCTACAATGGCAGCATCTCCACAGACCTTTCTTTACACCTGCTACAGACATGAGTAAGCTCTTCTGATGTGTGCGGTCAGACTCAGTGGTTATAATGAACTGTGGAATGACATTTTTAGTGTTTATGCATCTGAATCTGCTGTCGCAGAGTAATGAGCAGGCCCATACGATGTAGTGTCTAAAATCATTTACTACCATCACTAATTAATATCAGTGCTCTACATAGTGATCCTGATTTTCAAATGTAGGGTATAGTGATTAGTGGACCATTTCAGACACAAGTTTTTTTTGGACAGTGACAATATCTCACACGTACAGCTGTTCTAGCTTGTTATAGGTCTGAGCAACTTCACAGCTCCAGATTAGGATCACAGTGCTCTGTGGCTGGAATTCAACTCCAGTTCTAACTGCAAATAAGCCTCTATGATAAGTAAACACACAGAGATCATCATGTGTAGTATTGATTTTATTATTTTATTGTACATTATGTTAAACCGTCCTTCTTTTTGGTGTCCGATGAGGATTGTGTACAATTATGCTCTTTCTGGGTACAGATCATTTTTAAATCCACAGCTTGTTCCTATTCACCTCTATTCAAAGGTACATTTAGGTCAGTAGGGGTTTGTCTACCCCATCATGGACTAGATATGCACTGTGTGCTACATAACCACCTGCACTAATAGCATGGGATTTAGCAACACCAAGCAGTGAGCCTACTTGAGTTTATGATACGAGGAAGATATGCAGGCTTTTATATGGATCCATATAAATGCAACTGTGGCAGCAGATTAATCTAAGAAATAGAGGGACAAAATATAAACCCAATTTTACTCAAATGTACTACCACTGAAAAATAGTCAAACTACATGAAGTATTTTAACTTAAGTACATTCCACAATTGGCACTACATCCTGTAAACTACAGGAGCTAAAATGCAATTTAGTATTGTTTTTGACCCCCACTGCAAAAATTTAGGCATCCCTAGTTAAATAAGATGTTTTGTTGATTATCCGAGTTAAAATAAGTACACATCCTCTACAAAGAACACACTTCTGCTCACTTTACTGCACAATTACTGTTTATTTGCTGAATTTAACATATTGGGAAAAAATAAAACATAAACAGTAACCTTTTAGTTTTAAGCCTTTTATATTCTATTTTTTCCAATACGTGAAACTCAGCAAATAAACAAATTGTGCACTAAAATAGCAGAAAAAATATCATATTTACATTTGTTTTCTTTTGGGATGTATAATTTATTTTGACTTAGAAAATCAACAAAACATGGAATATGACCAGGGGTGTTCTAACTTTTGCGTGCGACTGTATATTAGTTCAGTGTTCTCTGCTTACTTTATCACCTTAATAGTGATCACACAGAGGAATTTGTGCTGCAAAAACATAAATTCTTGAAAACTATCACATTATTCCAGTTGAAAGAAATTCCACAGCAGATGTTCTGCCTCGCCCTTTGAGATGTTGCTAAATTCTGGATAAAATATATGCAAAGTTGAAAATATAGTCACAGATTATAAATACACAAAATACAAGTTAAATAATAAAGAATGTAGCTTTTAACATTGGGATAATATGTTTGTAAAAGCTGCACAAAGCATAAAGGCATATCACACTGTATTTATTGTATCAGTAATTAAATAATTAGGTAGAAAATGGTATTTCAATGCTTGCTTTCTAAAATGCCTGGTGTGTTTCTCATCTAAAAAGCATAGTGGAGAGATCAAGCTCTCCACCCTCATAAAGATAGCACAGAATAGGCTGCTATGATTCTATAATTAACAGAGAAGTGGTTAGGGAAACAGTTCCCCAGCTCCCGAACATTTAATGACCCAGAATCAAACCTGCCATGGAGATCTGATCCTGTTAGGATGTAAATGGGAAGCTGGGATGCATCTAGACGAAATGATTATCCAGGAGTGCTGTGAGCAGTGGGTCCTGGAGTTCAGCTTACAAAACAACCCACAAGGTTTAAAAAGGAGATGATAAGCGCGCACTTAGAATAATTAAAACGTAGACATAAACGTTGGCCTTGGGTCACTGCAGTATCACCCAACAGTTAAGCATGTTAGGTTTTTAATGCCCATTAATACTAATTAGTCTACAAGAATTTTTCAAAGGCACAGCCGCATACACATTGAGACTGAGCAGTGCATTACAAACACTGGGCATTTGAATCTAAAGAAGGAATGAGGAGGCTATGCATGGCAAATTTATTGAGGAAGATCTTACTGATGAAGAAAAAACAAAAACACTGGTAAACAATATGCACTACAGACATTACTGCAAACGGTCATGCACTGATGACCTACACAAAACGTGATAGACAATACTGACATGCACTGTATGTCCAAAAGTATCCAGCAGAAGTGAATTCAGTTACTTTCAGGTGCACTTATTGCTGTAACAAACATTGGGACAATTTGTATAATCTTAATGGCAAAGCATTGCTAATAGGACAGAATGCTCTGGAGCAGCCATTGAGCATCAGCTCGAGAGGAAAAAAGTTCCCCATCATCAGTCTGTAGAGCAGTGGAACTGTGTTCTCTGGAGTAATGCACTATAAAAAAGTGATATCAGGCCAAATTAAAATTATAATACAATTGATTTCACAGCTTTTTTGAGTTAACTTAGTTTAGTCAAAAGTCCCTCTTACTCACACTTTTGGTACTGTGTCTCCGTTATGTCAGCAATGCAGTTGAGCTTACTGAAAAAAACTAAAGGCTGATTTGTAAATATGTGAGATGCAGAGCTGTATAGGAAACAAATGCTAATAGGCTCTCCAGTAATGATGGAGGGTGGACGAGACCCTAACAATACTCGAGACAAACCAGAACTAGAGCAAAATCAAATGGAGAAGTTATGGATCGGTTGGTAGAAGAGTTTACACTCCTTTAAAGGATTACACAAAAAGTGAAGTGAATATTCATTCTTGGAAAGTAAGAGTGAAAATGCAAGACTTTCCGCTTCGTTTTCTGTGTATTCTAGTTTTAACACTGCCTCCTAGTGTACACATTCATTTTATGTGCAAGTATGTTGGCAGACATCCGAGAGAACGTTTGAGCACATGTTCGCAGATACGCATACGCAGAATAAATCAGCCATAAGCCTCTTTATAGGCCAAAATTGGTTAACTTTGTGTTAGATTTTTACTTTTGAAGGTTTCCTTTTCCCCCAAAATGTGTGAATTGCTATTCTTCACCTGCAGATTAGGACTCCCTCTATCAACCAGGAGGTGGTTCCTACTCTCAGACTCCCAAAGATGGAGGGCTATGGCATCACTAACTCCAGACAGTAGGGCATTTAGACAGCTGTGCTGTTCTAGAGCTGTTAAATTACAGAAAGAAAGAATGAAAACATTTCAAAATGTGTGATACCAAAATTAAAAAAAAAAGACTTTCAGTAAATTTGCTTTAGTAAATGTGTTTCAGCACAGGTAGTTGTTCTTCATCTACGCTCAGACAATGCTCGCTGTCTGAGCATGAGGAATTATTTGAACCCAGATCAAACTGCCTGATCAACAGGAAATCCTGAGTTTGGATTTTGGCAATGTCCCAGCCCTCCATGTTCAGGAGTCTGAGAGGAGGACCTATTAACTACCCCCCAGCCTGGGAGCTTCATGTGATCGATGGAGTCTTAATCTGCAGGTGGGAATTAGCAATGACAACTTGAGAGGGAGGAGTAAAAATTCAACAAAAAACATAAGCAACTTCAGCCAATACAGAGGTTTATGGCTTTTGAGTAAGCTCAACTGTTTTGTAAAGCAATTTCAGCTTCTAAAGAGGCAGCACATTAACTGTATTTTTTTTCAGTAAGCTCAACTTAAACTGTATTGTTGACCTAATTGAGATGCAGTACTAAAATTTTGCGTTAGGAGAATGATTGACTGTTTCTTGCAGTGCTGAGTGCCATTGAATACCTTCGGGATGAGTTGGAACAGCATTTCTAACCCAGAACAAATCATCCATCACCAGTACCTGACCTCACTAATGCTCTTGTGGCTGAATGCAATCAAATTCTCACAGCAATGTTCCAACATCCTGTCTTCCTCAATGTGTAGAGACAGCTAATGCAGCAAAGAGGGGACAAACTCCCTACTAATACCTTTGATTTCAGTGGAAATTTTGGATAAGGAGATGTCTACAAACTTTTGGACATATAGCGCACTTCATATAACTGTAGTAGTCAAAATATGTTGTATAGGTTTCTGATGAAAGGGGTTCTGAATGTCTTGATAATACATTGTGATAACAAGGTTTGGGCCATTTTTACAATTGGGCCAATTATATTTCACTTTAGCTCTTATGAGTAAGTGCTGCTTCAAATGTGTGATGGTGGATTATAAGAACAGTTATGTTAAGAGGTGTTTGACTGTTGAGTGGCATGCTTTTCTAAGTTAGCTTTAAAAAGTATTTTAACCTTGTTAAATGCATTGTACATCTGGGGTGGCCTGGATGCACTGAACTAGACTAGCATCTTCAGCATAATTAGGCCTGTGATAAAGAACAGCCTCCTAATAGACTCTATTGTGCATTGAATGAGCAATATAATGGTTTTCTATTATCTGGCAGGCTAGTTGTGTAAGCAATGTGCTGTAACCTGCCCTTGAGTAGATGATGTAACAAATACTGTTCTATTTATTTGTGCCGTCCTCCAAAAAAAAACCTAAAAGACAGAGATCATGTCCCTGATCATAACTACAGCCTCATTCTAGGCATCTGATGTAATCACCATATATACAGCTTTAATACCATCATGTATATACTGATGGACAGATCATGTAGGAGGGCTGATGTAGTACACAATGTGTACTTCATCACAAAGGCTGTAATATTTCAAGGTCAGTCATGTTTGTGCTCATGGTATCTCTGCCAGTTTCCAGGGGTGATCTCCACCGTCAGTACAGGCAGAAAAAGACCCAGCACCCAGCGGGAACCAAACACATCACTCAAATTGGAACGCCACGTTCCTCGGCTCTCCACCAGCTGCCCTTTCTGCAGCTGGCACCAGGTTTGTCCACGGGCCACGAGCAAAACTTGCTGGCAGCAGAAACCAGCGCTGACCAACCCAATGCCCAGCCACACATAGAGCATAAGGACCAAGAAGAACTGAAGGCCTGAGATAGTACCTACACGAGAAGTGGGGAAAAAGAGAGAGAATATCTGTAAGCCATCCTCTTAACAATGAGTTACAGATTTTACATTTTGGAAAAGCTTTAGAATAAGGCTATTATTCCCACTGCCATTAGCTTCCTACATCATTCTTAAAGGAACTGTTTGGGGGAAAAAATCCAATTTGCACACTCTTTACTGCAAATGTTGTTGAACAGCCAAGGCATGTTTTTTGTCCAAAGTTTTTTCTTCTTTATTAAAGGTGCAGTGTGTAAGACTTAGGCAGAAACTATTAGCAGAAATGGAATATAGTATACAAAGCCATGTTTTCATTAGTGTATAATCACCTGTTACTATGATTCACTGTGTTTTCGTTAGCGTAGAAAGAGCCCTTCATTTCTATATACGGAGCAGGTCCTCTTTCAGCAGAGGCCGCCATGTTGCACCTCCATTTTCTACAGTAACCCAGAACAGACAAACCAAACACTGGCTCTGAAGCACATGCGTTAGGCTCCAGTCCCCGCAGGCCAAAACACTGCAGACTTCAGCACACTGCCTCATTAAACACACCTGATTCAACTGAATTCAGAGTGTTGAATGAGGGTAAAAGCTAATCTCCACAGCACAGTTTGATATGCCTGCTCTAGAGAGTGTCTCGCTTTTTTACACTGAAGCAGCAGCTTGAATTTGGTGGGGCTATAGCACCAGTTGAAAGACGTAGAAAGAAGAAGAATCAGTGGTTGCTGCCAGTGTTGGATAACCATTTTTGAGCTTGACAAATGGAGGATCATACTTATTATTTAGCGCAGTGGTCTCCAACCCTGGTCCTGGACCTTCCTTCAGCGTGTAGTTCCAAATTGTATCCAGCAATCCAGTACTACTAATACTTCTGGTCTAGCCAATCAGGGACTTGGAAAAAGGCTGATTAGCTGGAGTAGGTGTGACAAATTGTGGCTGGATCTAGGCTCTGCAGGAAGGTAGCTCTCTGGGACAGGGTTGGAGTCCACTGATTTAGTGCAACAAAAATATTATGGTCATGATGGTCCTGCAACATGTTTGGAAAAGGAGAGGTGAGGGAGGGATATACAGTTGGTTACAATCTGCAACCTCATCGCTAGATGGCACTAAATCTTACACACTGCACCTAATAGAGGCAAAGTCTATGTCACTCAAAAAGGGTGACATAGACTTCCATTGCTTTTCAGCTGACATAGACTTTTCTTACATGTATTACATGTATTTAGGGCTGACCTGCTAAGTATTTATTTTTTATGTAAATATAAATTTCTCTATTTACTATTTAAATGCTTCATCTCTTTTAAGCCTAAGTGGAAAAACTAAGTAAATTAGATTATTTTTGCCAAACCATCACTTTAATGTTCATCATTTAACAACTGTTGCTTTTTGTTTATATGTTGTTTGTTGTGAATGCTTGTAATGTAGATTTACTGTGACAGAAGGAGACAAATTTACAATATGGTTGGACAGTCATGGTGTATTCGACTGTATTCCATTCTACTGTAACCAAAGGTATTAAGGAAAAAGAAAGGAAAAATCACTTTCTGAGAAAGTGTAACCTACCAAGAAAGAAGTACCCAGTGGAGAGGGGCAGAAGTGTGAGGAACGTCAGTGGGTTTTCGAAGGAGATGGAATACTCCACTGTGAGATACGCCACCCCAAGCACCAGAGAGTACAGACAAGTACAGGAGGTGTATATGCTGAACATGATGAAGTAGCGCATGTTCCTGTTCCCAATGCAGTTTCCAGTGAAGAAACAGTGGTGGTCCCGTTTCATAATCACTTTCTTACACAGTTTGCAGAAGTGCCGGCCGTTGAGGAGGTAGTGCGCGTCCACTCTGTCCGGACAGTCCGGTGAACAGACTGGAATAATGTTCTCGTTGGCACTCTCTGCTGGGAACCATATAGTCATTGAGTAATTACCGAGAGCATTGACCATAAGGAAGAGGAAGATGGCTGTGGGGAGCAGCACGATGGGACTCAGCGTAACACCTGAGGCTTGGAAAATAGTTGGGATGAAGAGGAAGAAATGGAGAATGATGGTGACCACTGTAGCAATGTAGAAGTAGGCTGGTGCAATTGCATTGAGCATTCGCAGTTTGAGCATCCTGACCAGCATCCCTGTGGTTAGCTGAGAAAACAGGATATTGATTAATTAACAACACCTGTGCTGTGCTGAAGCTTTATCACAGTCTGTGAATAGTGGACTGAGGATGTTCACATCAAAGGGCCCATATCATGAAAAACAGAATTTCATTGCTTTTTTTTTAAAGGGTTTGATATAGTACGTAAACAGTGTTAAACATTCTCTTTATTCTTCAGTCCATACGATCCATATATGGAAAACAGGCCTAAGCTGAAAAAAAAACAGTTCATTCTGAATGCATTGTTTTTGTGATGTCACAAAAACCAGCACATTTACAAACATCTGCCTGTTCAGCCTAAAGCAGTTTAGCCCCACCCCTTTCGTACTGAAGTTAAAAGGGGTGTTTCAGCCTGCACTGTTTGTTGAATGTTTAATACAGGAGAGCCCATCATAACAGAGATTATTTACATATATCAGTCTTAAATCCACAGTCATAGAAACAGCCTGTTTAATTCTGAGATAAATAGAGGCTGGAAAATGAAATATGACTGTTTTTGGTGCATAAAAGCACACAAAAGTCATAAGAGGGCATCAGGGGGAAAAATAAAATATAGGAACGTATTAGGCTGTGGTCTTTTTTAATGCACTGGTCTCATTCATTTAAGAACAGGTTAATGATGTAGCTCAAGATAATCATGATTCAAGCTCCAAGCAAAATTGTGCTAGAATGAAATAACCAGAGACTCATATTCAAATAATGAATTTCTAAACATATTTTCTAAGATTTGTCACATTTAGATTCCCTCACGAACTCAAAATACATACAATGTACCATTACTATGCTATTATGGTTGTTATTACTATTAAATTCAGTCATTATTACGGCCTGAGAATACATCGCATGTCTGGCACGTATGAGAGCGTTTTGAGATAACAATAGCAAACCAAGCATGCACTGCCAATGTACCCAGACGACGCAAAAAGAATCAGAAAGCTCAGAAACCTCTAAATCTGCTGTACAGTCAACTAGCAGCGGCTTCTGCATGACAGATTATGTTTATACTGACGTTGCGTGTCCTTTTTAAGGAGGACCGTTTCTGTCTAATAGAATCTTAAGCTTTCGCGCGTGCGTTACCTGAGCCGGTTATATCCGATGAGCTGTTTTCATCCCTCACGCCCGTCACAAACAGGGAAACACCTCATTCCCCCCAAAAAAGAAAATTTGGCTACCTAGACGGGTTGTGCATCTATCATGCCATGTTTCCTTTGTCTATAGATCGTGTAGCACCTCCTGTTGGTGTGGTTACCCTTTCTGGAGGAAAATCTCAAGATTATGGAGGCAAAAAAGCAAGGGCAGATAACCACATCTGTGTGGATGTGTATTGCCTGTCTAAATTTCACCCAGACTTTATGTATGTGTAGGCATTTTCCATTATGAATTACAAGGTAGACGTGTTCGTCTGTTATTAAATGCTATTTATCATCAAGGGGGCGAACCGTAGGCTATTTACGTGCATGTGCTGCAATACACGTGCGATAACACCCTTCACCGACAGATGGCAGTGAATTTTAACAGCATCCCTAAGCGCTGTTTTCCACTGCCTCACATGTTCCCTTACATTTCGCCTCTTTCCGAAGCATGTAAACGGTGTACATGCCAGCATTAGCGCATTCCCAAGGCACAGAGGGCTAATTGTGGCAACTCCACAAATCACAAGAATAAAACACCGACACTGTCCCTGAGAATGTGAAACCGGTGTGACTTTGCAGACGGTCCCTAAGCAGATGGGCGCTCCCCTTGTTTCTTGGCGCTGATGCAGACAGCCAGAAGCATCTAGCTGGACGTAGCCTACACTACAGAAGGTACTGAAAAGGTGAGCCATGCTGTTGTCTAAACTGCCCTGTAATACATGTGGAGCCTAACCAGGTTATGTTTCTGTTCCGTTTGACGCGGCCCAAAATGCTACATGCTCGTTTAGGTGAAGTTGAAGGGTTTTTAAAAGTGGGCGTATTGGTTTGGCAGTTGTGTTGTGATAGCTACTGCAGCAGTGAGCGTTCATGGATAAGTGAGGAAAACGCAGACTGGGATATCGTCCCTCTGCCTAGAAATGTGTGCAGGAATGCTCTAAATGGCATGATTTTGTGTTCACTTGTTTATTTACAACCATTTAATGGATCCAGGTCTTGGCTGGCAACTCTCTCTGACTGTTTTATTATCAGGGTAGCCCGTGCAGTGATGAGCTTTATGTGGTCCCTCACTGTTACATGTTCAGACTGAGGTCTTGCTAACGGTTTTAACTGTTTTTCTGCGTCGGCTGTGAAAAGTTGACTGTCCCCAGAGAGAGTGTGATTGGTCAGCTGAGACCTCACCAGTGCAAAATGGGTGAAATGTTGGGTGGCACAGTTCCAGTGGATTTGTATGTTCCATTGATGAAGAGCCTCATTGGCCTACATACAGCTTCTCTGAGATAGACATTGGTCAAGAAGGCTGCTGTGCAAACATTACAAGCAGATGTATTGAAAACCACCCTCAGGACAACAGAATCTTCTGGCATATAACCCCCTCCCCCAACTTTCCTCATAAATCTTGTCTGGTCAGCATTCAGAGGTTCTGTTTTTAAATCTAAGAGTTAGAGGGTAAGTTTGGACGGTATCACAAACTTAATATTACTCAGTAATACTTAATCATTTATAATGACAACTGTATTTTGCGTTTGGTTAAAAAGTACAATGTTGCCAGACTGGTGTGTTGGCATCTTGCGTCTGGATGAGCTCCATTTTACACTCTACTGAAGAGTAGATCTCATTTCTACTCTCAGCAGTCTTTGCCAGTCTGAAAATCTATGTTATAACCTTTTCCAGTGGAGTTCAAAGCATGTGTGTGTTCAAAGCATTGTGTTAAATAGGTGTTCTGTTTGTATAGCCTAAAATAATAAGTGCAATTCTACTGTGTACATTTTTATAGATCATACTAATCTAACTATAGGGGTGGTTAAAGGGCCCATATCCTACATTTACATCTTGCATTTCATTTTTCTCCATGAGGTCCACGTATAATATCAGTGTTGTTTCATGTACCAAAAAAATAGACCATTTTTCAACCTTTTTTTTTATCACTTAAAATTTAACAGGCTGTTTTTGTTTTTGCATCTTTAAGACTGATTTATTTAAATGAGCTCTGTCCTGATTGGTAGCCCTGTATTGTACCAAATTTAAAAAGCTGAAACACTCATAACGAAACTTCACTTATAACTTCGGCATGAATGGGTGGGGCTATATATATTGTTAGATTTAAATGTTCTGGTTTTTGTGATATCACAGAAACAGTGAATTCAAAATGGTCTGTTTTTACAGCTTAGGTTCTATTTGCAGACTGTATAGGCCTGGGAGTGAAATTTAAGCGATGTTTATGTTCTACTTCAAATTCTTTTATTTAAAAAGTTCAATTTTGCATGATATGGGGCCTTTAAATAAAGGGAAATCCATGATAACAAAATCACATGGCATGTGAAAGAGAACAAAAGAACAATAATTTGTGTAAAATCTGCATTTATTTATATCATTGTGATATCCCAAAATAGCGATCATCATCATCGTCCCAATACTATCTAAGGGAAAAAATGGCTTTATTTTGCTTCAGACAGGCATGAAGTATTTGTAAGAAGCCTGGATATGGAGACATTAATCCTCATGCTCATGGCCTGAAAGTAAAGCATAATAGCTTCTTAACCAATTACACCCTTCCTGCACTGCAAGAAGTTGAAATGTTACAGAAAGCTTCTGTGACATTAGTGCTTTTTAAACACAAGCCTCGTGAACTGTCAAATGCCAGAGCTGCAATTTGGTTTGGACCTCAGTGAAAACTATGAATGCGTGGCATTTGCAGTTTTTATCCTTTGACAGAACCTATCCAATAGATAAACACACTCTTTGTCATTTAGGCATAAGGGGCAATTTCTCTAACCAAAAAAAAACTGATTTCACTTACCCTATATAGATAATGCATGCATAGTTTATGCTGGGTTGACATTTACTACCATGCCTAATCAACAAGGTGTCTATAAAGGCTTAAATATTGCTTAAAATGTCATTGCACTTCTGTCTGAATGCTCATGGTTGCTCATAATTGGGCCATCATGAATAAAGCATTAGAATGCACACCTGCCATGCTCTGATGTCTTTAGCTCTTCACCTCAGCATCACTGCTTTTCTCATTAACATTGGACAAATGTTAGCAGGACCTTGCATCTATTTTCGCTGTCCCAGATGTTTCTTAAGGACACAGACAAAGCCTGGCTTTGATTTGGACCAACATGGTCACCAGTTTACTTTTGCATTTTCTTATGAATGTGGAGTTCTGTGAGATAAGTCGAAAAGAGTGTTCTTTTGATCGTTTAGTCTTCCAGATTGGAGATGTCATAGCACAACATTCAGACATTTCTCTTTCTCTCGTTTTAGGACAGGTGCACTTTTCATGTAATCTGTATATCTCTGTACTCTGTATCTGTATACTGGTGTATATATATATATTCATCATTTAAGGATAAACAACAAGACTGTGATGGCCATTTTATTACCATATCCTAGCAACAAGACTATAATAAATATGTAGTTTCTCCTTTTTTAACCCTTGCTAATATTAGAGGATCAAATTATTGTTCTCACAATTGGTGTATTGTGCTGAGCGCACAACAGTGAGCAATAGATAGAGAGAGATAGAGACACAGGCTTGATTGATATTTTCTTGCGGAAGTGCTAAGACGTTCCTGTTACTGGTGGAGGAGGTTTCAGAATGGCCAACTGGGGGCTCATGAGTTCTGATGGGTGAGTCATGTGTCATGGTTCAGGATTTATTGAAATACTTATTTACTTGCTGTATCATAGTGTTGTAATAGATTGCGTAAATCTCTGCTACTCCTCCGGGAGAGACACCAATAACCACTTTTGCAGTAGCTGCAGCTGCTGATATATATTGGCTTTGATTAGAAATAAATGTAGATGTCAAATAGAGGTTAAACGTATGCAGTGGTTGGTTAGATTTGAAGACAATTACAAACTAAATCTTTGTGTATTCTGACAACATGACTTTAAAAGGAATTATTCATCAAAATATTATATTGATAAAGTTTTTCCCTTATCTTAAATGTAGCCAGTCTGCCAAGACATGTTTGGTGTCCAGTGTTTGCTTTTGAAGTTGAAGTTTGCTTCTGTAGTTTTGCAGTTCAGCTACAAGGCTAAAAGAAGTCTGAGTCATTCTGTAAAGAGACAGCCATTTAAATCCACCTTCAGTGCTTTGTGTAAGATACAAATATCTGACAATGAGTGTTTTTCAAGCTTAAATATACAGTTATATGCAAATGTTTGAACAGTTTATGCTGTGGGAAAATTACTTTTTCTTGTTTTTCTAAGTGAACATAAGTTAAAACATCCTGTACAGGGAACAAACTTAAATATGACATTCTCTGCAATTTTTTATTCACTGTTTCTATTTGTTTTGCGTTTATCTTATTAGTGTATATATAAACACACTACAAAATATGCCATCATTTTTGCACAGGCCACATTTTTTTATTCCCCCCCCCCAATATGCTAAAATCAGTAATAAACAGCAATTGTGCATTAAAATGTGCCGTAGTGTGTTCTATGTAGAGGATATGTGTTCTATGTAGAGGATATGTGGTTGATATAGTCGTTGATATAGTGTGGTGGTTAATACCTCTGCCTTCTTTGCTGTGGACTGGGGTTCAGTCCCCCACCTGGGTAAGCACCCTGCACTATACCTATAAGTGTCCATGGGCAAGACTCCTAACACTACCTTTGCCTACCTGTGTAAAAATGATCAAATTGTAAGTCGCTCTGGATAAGAGCGTCTGCCATGTAAATATGTACTTATTTTCACTTAGAACATCAACAAAACATGTAATTTGTAAGTATGTAGTTTGCATACTACTGTATTAATTGAAAGATCATCATTAACGTAGTATTTAATTTTTTACTGCAAGAATTTTTGTTTTTTTAAGTATGTAAATTCTTACATACCTGTATAGACAAAAAAATATAATAGCTTATCTGTGAGTTTTGTCACCCTAAAACTTACTTAGCCACAAAAACAATATTCTGCCGCATTTAATTACGTAATATAGAGTAAGTGATGTCATTCAAACCGTCAGAATGACTGTGTTTAAAGCTGGTAAGTTTTGACTTTTACTTTTAAATTGACGTCTTGTTGTTTTCTCCATTCTTAGCAGGGTCCGTCAAGTGGAACATTTCCACCCTTCACACAAAATATATAGAGAATTTTTTTTATTCCTTTTTTTTTATTATTATTCATCCAAATCTTATGTCACTTGGAAAACTGACACTAGAAGGTCAAACACTGATAAAACGTTGTTCAGAGTGTTGATCAGTTTAGCCTTAAATATTCCATCACATTTTCAGTCATCATAACTTGTATATAATGGAGTTATAAAAACAAGAACGCAGTTGTTTAGACACATTCAGGCTGGTGCCATTACACATTTAGAGGGTGGCGGTGAGTAATGTTTGTTTATTTGAGCTCGAGCTATGCCTCACTTGGGAGCTACTAATCTTCAACAGCTATTAAGCAAAATAGCTAATCAATTTAAACAGTTCAGGTTTGTACTTTAATAGTTATATACAATAAACAAAAAAGACAAATGTGTTAATCACATTTTTTTAAAATAGGAATTAATCGTCTACTAAAATGTTTATGATCGTGACAGGCCTAGGCAAGAGGAAACTGTAAATTTGATGTTTTAGTGAACCATTTCGTTAAGGCGTATCTCTGCCATTCTCCTACTTTGTTAGGTGTTAATAGGGTCCCAAACGTTGGAACAACACTGTTTTTATCAGCTGCATATGTTTTGGAGCCTTTTAGGAATTTATGAACATAGTGGTGCCACACTTAAAGCCTTGAAATACATTTCTGAGAGCATCAACAAACAGTCCAAGGCGAAAATGTTGTGTATTTGGCATCTCTGTGCAACAGATGCATGAATATTTGATGGTGCTCTTGGCTGAGATTGAAACGTGATACATCCCTCTGCAGTAGACCCGCAACTAGTCATGATTTCTCAGCCCAGAAGCTGTGGGTGAGGGTAGCAGGGCTGAGGTGGTCTGAACACTGAACCCACTCAGTGGATTGAGAGCGCTCACTAGATTCAGCTGGGACTCTCGTCTCCCACAGAGTTGCCCCTGCACAGCAACCCTCATTTAGAACTGTCTTAACAGCTGGCAGCTGCACTCTTTCCATTCTGTCACTGTTATAACAAAACTTCATATCTCAGAAAGGGGATCTTTATAGGCAGGGGTGCAAATTTAGTGTGAGGGGACCAAAGTCAGCAGGAGTTCCAGCATGAATAAAGAGCAGAAACAAGTGCAGTTACAGTTATCACATTATCATGTATCTAATGGCTTGTAAATGGATATAAAAAACAAACAAACAAATGTTACTAACAGGAATAATGTAATGTGTTTTCTAGGGGTGGGAATCTTTAGGCACCTCACGATTCGATTCGATTGCGATTCTGAGGGCTGCGATGCGATTATAAAACGATTATCGATGCATCTCCATGCATCTTTTTTCTCTATGCAGGATTTCTGTCTTCCTACTGTCTGAGGGCTTGGTAGTTTTAAAGCAAAGTATTTGTAATGATCCATAATGTAAATGCATTATGGACTGGACGCTGAATCTCGGCTCCAAAGTGTGCAGCATAGCGCGAAAGCCCTGGTTCTCAACGACTGAGAACAGACAGGAGACAGCAGGTCACATAGCACCGAGGTCGCCAGTAGCGAACGAAAAAACTGGAGGACTTATTCGCATTTATAAGCCGCGCGGTTGGTTAAATCTGCTGAGAGACTGTCTTTCTCTAAAAAGTTGCGAAATGAACTCGCTTCTCTTTCGAATTTTCCCGTTCCACCTTAAATGGTGCAGCAGTTACATTCGGCGCCTAAGGCAGAATTTAAGGTGAAACGGGAAAATTAGAACGAGAAGCTGGCGAATGAGAAGCGACTTCAACCTCGTAAAACAGCCGCATGCTGAGACATTTTACAAGAAACTCTTCTAGTTTTGAAGAAAAGTTTTCTGGCGGAGATGGGAGGAAAGCGGCTGTAGGCGAAGCTTAAAGCAGAGCGAAGTAAATCTGCGCTCTCGTTTATATTTTTAGCCCATACTACGACATTTACACATACTGGACATTAAATGTTGCGGCTCCCAAGGTGGTTTGACTTTGTTGAAAGGCAAAATGTCTCTTCTTAACATTTGTGTTGTGACTCCTGATCTAACCTGGCTTTAATGCACAGTGTGCCGGTCGGATTTCTCACTCGTCCACTTGTGTTTTTGTTATGTGTCGCCACAGACTGTCCGGGCGCTGCACTTCTGCACTTCCAGTTTTGCGTTCCGCCAACATTACGTTATAAATTAAATATTTAGAAAATCGATTTTTGACATTTGTGAATCGATTCAGAATCGTTCACGTCCGCATCGCGATGCATCTAAGAATTAAGTTTTTCCCGCACCCCTAGTGTTTTCTGATCCATGTTCAGTGTCAGTTTTTGCCCTTCACAGTGGCAGTTTTTCTATTGTTTGTGTCTGAAATACATTGAAATAATTTCTTTGTCTGATCTCCATGCTGTGATAAATATTTTTGAAAACTGTTTAATGATGCTAAATGTAACTGTAACTAAGAGAAATGTTTTATAAATGCAGTAAGTCAGCAAATTATTATAGTAAATATAAACTACTAGTATAGTAGTGTTGCACACGTTTTTTTTTATAAAGGCAGGCAGGTCACTGCTTCATTTCTCAGTTCTGTTGCATTTAGTGCAAAAAAATTACAAATTTGATGAACTTCATAACTGCAGGTCACAGCAATTCTTAAATTCATGATGTTCATGACACACAAAAGACAGTAATCTGTAAAATGATGGTTCTTCAAGGGTTCTTTAGTAAAGAAAATGGTTCTACATAGAACCATGAACGCTTAAAGAACCCTTTGCATGATCAAAGCGTTTTTCAGATTGATGGACAATGTGCTGTAAATGTTTCTGTATAGAACCTTTTTGAAAAGGGTTTTATATAGCACCAAAAAGGGTTCTTCTATTGTTACAATGTCAGGCTTGGACAGAACAGGGGTCGGCAACAGGCAGCTCTTTTACTGATCGTTTTGACAGTTTTAACGATGAATGGTCTTAAATGCTGGAGTTAATGTATAACTGCCAATTCACCAACCTTTAACACTGAAGATCAGCACACTGCTGTTCACCATAGCAACGCAGATAACAGTCTCACCTGTCTAGTAGCTACTAGTAGCTTCCTGTTCCACCTTAAAAAGCCGTTAGCTACATTCTGGTGCCTCAGGCACCATTTAAGGTGGAACGGGAAATTTGAACAAGAAGCTGGTGAATGGGAAGCTCTCAAGTGAACGTTGAGAGACATTTACAAGAAACTATTCTACTTTGGCGGGAAAGTTTCCTGCCAGAGATGCAAGAAAAGTGGCTACAGCTAAGCTAGAGCTTAATGCAGAGCAAAGTAAATCTGCGTTTTCATTTATATTGTATTTTCTGGCATGTATTAGTACATTAGCACATACTGAGACATATTTACAGCCAAGATGGTAAAATGGACATAAAATTTTGTGGCTCCCAGACTGGATTGATTTTTGTTGAAAGGACAAAAGGACTCTTCTTAACATTTGGGTTGTCAACCCCTGCAATAGAACCCTTTTTGGTACTATGTAGAACGTTTTTCAAAAAGGCTTTATATAGAACCATCTACAGAACATTCTCCATCAATCTGAAGAACACTTTCGTGATGCAAAGAACCTTTAATCATGCAAAGGGTTCAAGTGTTCATGATTCTATTTAGAACTATTTTCTTTACTAAAGAACCCTTGAAGAACCATCATTTTTAAGTATTACACTCTTTGCAAAAAGGGCTTTGTACAGTAGTGAAAAAGGTGGAAGGGTTCCTTACAGAACCATAAACAACTCTTTTTCCAATAAAGAGAAAAACTATTTAACCATTCTTTGAGTGTTCATGGTTCTATATAGAACCGTTGCCTTTACCAAAAAACCCATTTTTAAGAGTGAGACAGTAGTGCTAAACAGGTTTCAAACCTTTTGAGCCATGGCCCTTTAAAAATGTACTGGAATCCCCCTGGAATCAGATGCCTACCTGTAATAAACAAAGTGACACAACAATTATCTGTTCAGCTTTAATTTGAGTTTTGTTGTGAATGTTAAAAAACAGCTGTTTCACAATAGCATTATTGCCTTTATGTCTGTGCTTTATAAGATGAATAAACCCACTAATAGGCAGAATTCTGTTCTCATATGAGGTGATTTGAGTGGCAGACCTTTTTTAACAGACCAGTGCTGCAGCTGTGGACATTTTGTTTGTAGATAGATAGTGATTATGTAATGCTCATAGAAGTAATAGGTAGTGGAGTTGACAGTTAGGCTAACTGCTGCACACAGGATTGCCACCCTCCAGGATTTCCCAGGTTTTGTGGTTTTATGTCCAGAAAAAAATGAATTCCATTCTTAAGCACATAATGTTCAGGAATCCATGCATTTCCATATGTTAGTATCTTATATCAAGTTTAAACTGCTTCTTTTTATCCAGTCAAAACATTTGTATGCAAAGAATGAGTTTGATTAGTTCAGATTACCCTCAAAATAGGGACAGTTGCTGGGGAACAGTGCTCTGTTGGTGGGATGTTTGGGCAATAGGCAGCACTGCTGAAAGATTAAGTTCTGTAGCTGAACTGACATCCATCTATCTTAGATTGCATTGTGAGCACAACTACCTGTTTGCTGAACTTAGTAAAAACAGTCAGGCCACTGATGGAGTATCCAGGAATTTAACAGGGCTGAGGAGGCACCCCTAGCTGCACACAGCCACAGACTGTTTGTGCTACAGCTCAGCATGCACACGGCGTGTCTTCATTCATACAGCCACTCTGTTTCAGCATACAGTGACAATGCAATATCATTGGTGTGAGAGACTTCCTGGAAAAGTCATCTCTAAATGTCATCAGTAATATAGGTTACGTACGTTTTGTGGCAGTCATCCCAAGACGCCCCAAATTTTTCATTATTTCAAATAAATGTTCTTCACTATATGTTAAAGGGGAACTTCACCAGTTTTTAAAAATTCCAAATAATTAAATGGTTGAGATGTAAACAAAGTCATTCAGAGTGGTTTAATATGAAATGCTCTGTTCTGGAGAAACTTGCTGAGTCAGATTTGCTCACAGTGGTGGTGATAGGAACCAGGCGTCTGAAGTGTTTAACGCCTCTGAAAGCTCCCTCACAGAAAGATATTATATGAAATGGTTACATATATGCTGCCTGATGTCGGATACATTTTTTATGATAGTTTTGTGATTAAGGTTTGGCTGAAATTTTTTTAATTTATAATTTTAATTTATTTATTTTAATCAATTAATGGTGGAGGGGTACAGGCAGGGTGTTGTAAGGCAAAGTAGTCTAACAATGAAACTTGCTTTTTTTTTTTTCTATCACCAGCATTGCAAATAAAAACTCAGAACACACATGCACGTTCGCTAGTGGTTTTGGATAGTAAATAAAATAGCTATATTTGTGTAGTAGACTTTGCAACCACTGGTTCCTATCACCACCACTGTAAGGAGCTCAGAGTCTGTAAGTTTCTCTGCAGTAAACCACTTCACATCAAACTCATGCAAAGCTCTCATGATGGCTTCGTCTTTAGTAAACATGGGCTTCTTGCATTCACACCCAGACAGAAACTGCACACAGGCTCCGTCTTGCACTAAAGCTTTGACCTCCCTGTCAGAATGACAAGTTCATAGAGGGAAAAACATAGGGCCACATGAGTGACAGATTGGTAGCTTTTGGCAACATACTGTACAGTTGTGTTATTGTCAAGTCAGCCATTCAGAGAACCCATAGGCAGTGAGCAATTCATTAGTGTGATGCATCTGTACATGTATGCCTGTGTGTTTTTCTGTGTGTCTGTGTGTGTTTATTATGCCTTTAAGCCAGACGTAGATGACATATTTAGTTTAGCATAACTTGCTGTGTTTTAGTCAGGAATAAGAATCCTTATTCAGAGGCCTCAGTGCAACAGTTCAGCACTTTATATAAGAAAGATACAGACTGTACTTTGTGCGCTCCAGTTTATTGAATCCTTCTGCAAGTCACAGAATAACTTCCTTTATCTGCAATTTTTCAAGATTTCTGCATAATTCATTGTTACCACACAAGGTGGATTGATGTGAAATGGATCATTGTAGAGAAACTTGATGACTCATATTTCATTACAGTGGTGGTGATAGGAACCAGGAGTTGTGATGTCTATGATGTTTTATTTACTGTCCAAAACAACCAGTGAACCTGCATGCATTTTGTTTTTATATGTAATGTTGATAATATTAAAGTAGTGATAAATCTGAAAAAAAGGGATTTTTTTCAGTACTATTTTCTCAATAACACCCTGCATGTACCTCTCTGCCATTCATGTATTAAAAAAAAAGAAAAACCTTTTTTGCCAAAACCCTTATTGGAAAGCTGACTCATAACAACGTTTCAGGCGACTATTTCATGTCATGGCATCACACACTGGTTCCTATCACCACCACTGTGCAGAATTCTGACATTCTCTGAAATGGTGCATTTCACATCAAAACACTCTGAAAGATTTTGTTTACATCTTAATGATTTAATTCTGCAGACATTTTGAAAAATCAGTGGAATTCCCCATTAAAATAAGTGGGTGATGTATTTGCCGGTTCTTATATTTATTCATTTGCAGATGATTGTAATTATTGGTTTATTTAAAAAATATTGATTTACCTTTTATTTACTTTGCAATATGGCTGGGCGATAAAATGTTAACGTTAATTGTTGCGATATAACTTTCCTCAATAGAAATATAAGAAATGTTTGATAAATGTTCGATATAATAGAGCATTCTCACACTTCCATGTTCTAGCGACAGCCCTCGTGTGGTCCTCTGAGTTTTTCAACATGTTTGGGGGGGGTTAAGGAGTGAAATGAGTCGCATCCTAACAAGCTTTAGCAGCATTAAATCATGTCTGCTCCTCCCAACTACAGCACTGTTACAGCACTTGAACAGTCACATTTTAGTATTAGTGCATTCCTAAGCAACAAAAGTGAAAGAAAGAAGTGAGTTCATGTGAGTTACAGCCCTGATTTAAATGAAAGTAAACTGGGGATGCTGTATGTGTGGCATTGGAGAGCAGAAGAACGTTAGCTTTCCAGGCTAGCTGTTTTTAGCATCTGGCTAACTTGAAGCAGCGCTCCGTCACTTACACAACACGGCGAATTGATGATACTGCAGATCAAACAAGCCAAAAAAGCACAGATTTCAGTTTAAACGTACATAAAAGGAGTTTGCCTGGTGCGAGAGATTCACACTGCAGCTAATTCTTTTACACAGCGAGCGCCAGATACATTGCAGTTCTTCCACCCCTCAAAACTACTATGATAGAATAGAGAAATCCAGTCGTCTGCTAGCTGGTGTTTGAATACTATGATATACTCTGACATGGATGTGGTAGGAGTGATGCAGCAAGGCGGTGTGATCCATCACTGATAAACTGAGCCAGCTAATGTTTGCTGTTCGTACTAAGCCAACTAAACAGTCTAGCACTTGTAATCAGATAGCCTAGCACTCGTCACCAGGCAGCTAAAAACAATCTGTTTTCTTTCTTAAATTATGACTATTACAAAAATTGCGGCCGTGCTTTTCCAGCTGTTAAAAGCAGCTAACCAGAAACTTTCTATTGCTATCCCATGACAGATTTGTGAAATGTTCCACTGTTTGAGTGTTTGTCATGTTTTGACCATAAAGCATAGTTAAAAACAGCAGTTAACCACTCAGGAGCAAAGATCAGCCTTCAAACATGCAAGAAATAATAATTTGACATTTATCATGACATACATCAACATCGACTGATATAAAGTTTTTTATCGTGATAATGTTTTGGCCATATCGCCCAGCTCTACTTTGCAACTTTATATCCATCATCCGTCAGTTTTTATTTCAAAGTCCATTTTATGTTCCACAGTATATCATCGTTGTTGCCACCTTGTATCTCTATTTGTTATTTTGTACTTTTTTCAATTTGAATTCTTCAGTTGCCTGTTACATTGTGTTAATATTTTATGATAAACAGACCTCCAGAATGTATAGAGTTAGAAAAATCTGGTTACATTAAGTTCAGTTGAATGGTAAGAATGTTTTTTTTCCCTCTCCTTCAAAGTTATTGATTTGGATATACAAGGTTTTATTTATACAATTTAGTATTCTAAGTGTAGTACTCAAACATACTCAGTAGTAGTTGAAATTATTTATTATATCTGTTTTATATCTAAATTTGCCCAGGTTTCACAGTACCTGGTTTATTGGAGAGTGCTGAAAATGCATAACTTGATAATTCCATTGAAAAATTGTGCTAGTATTTTCAAAATAAATTAACTTTGTCCTCTGAAATGTTTTTATAAATTGCAACATGCACAGAAGCTGCAAATGTATAGCCATACATCCTGACTGCTTCCTGGTGTTGAAACATGTCTTTTGGTAGTGTGATCGCTTTGATCACTGCTGACAGCCCAGTTGTCGAGGCAGCAGGCTGTTCTTACATGCCGTCACATCCAGTCAGGCTTAATTGGGATCATCTCAGACTGTTAGCGTTTGTTTCAGATTTTCAAGGATCTTTTTTAGAGTGACTATAGAGAATATTGTGTGCAGGAAGTTTATGTTGTGATGAGCCACAGCGCTGTGTCACTGCAGAAAGCGTGGGCTTCGTTTTTGGCCTGAAAAACTATCAGTTTGGATTTTCATCCCATTGTACGCCTGCCACCGTTAACATTGTTATGCAATGTCAGCTTTGATAATCTTGTGCTTATCTCATCAAGTTTCATCTCAGAAAGGGTTTTCTCATCATCTGCCATTTACAATGAGCCAAATTGTCACTAACACTAACACTTGGGCCTAACAGAGGGTTCTGAAAGTGCTCATTCTTCTCAGTTAGAACCTTCTAGAACCCAGAGAAATGCCAGTCATGCATGTAAAGACTTGGAGAGATTGCTTTCATGTTGGCAGGACCCAATTTTTTTTGCTAAATCCCACTTTTCAGCCATAGCAGCACACATTTCAAAGGAAGCACCACATTTATAGGGTGTATTGGGAAATGTTTGAAGATTTACTGCTGAGGGTTTTTTTTTCCCATCGTAATCATTCAAAGTCAATTGACTGGCTCAAGCACTAAATCCTCAGCCAGCCATAAGATATCTCTTTTCATTTAGGAAATTGTCTACTGTATAACCCTTCTCCAGGATGGGATAAGAATGTTAAAAATGTAGGGACTCATTTTTATTCAAAAGCTTTGTGGCTTTGAGGCGAGAAACAAGTGCAACCCACTTTTTTTGCAGTCAAAACAAGCAACCTCACAAGACGACACTGAACAAACATGAACCAGGAGAATAAGGGAGCATGCTGAAGCGGCACTCATCTCCTCCGTGCAGCGATCAAGCAGAAGGAGAACACTCAACCTGATACTGTTTTATTCATGGTCATTTTTAGCTTCTTCTACAGAGGCTTGAGTACTCATTTATCTTTAGCTGACTGATTATTTGACAAGCTTTGTCTGTTTAGTCGATTAGTGATCACACTGTTATTTATGGCTCTTTTTTCTGCTGTATCAGGATTTTTTTTACCCTTTTCCTCTGTTCTCCTTCAGAATCATCTGCTTGCCCAAGCAAATAATGAATCTTCAGCTGATAAAAGACACTATTGTGAAAAAGATCTTCTGTGGTGGAGGATGTTGTGGTTATAACAGAATAATCAATATTGATCTCGAGCAATGCAGCTGACCAAACCTTTAATGCTGCGCATTAATGCCTTCACACTGAGTGCTGGTGTATCCACTGGTTGTTAATCACATGTCTGGGTTTCCTTGCTGCCTTTAGATAGAGTTTTAAGTTTATTCTTCAGGGAATGAACTCTACGAATAATTTTGGAGATTTGGGGTGGTGAAGTTGTTCAGTGGGTGTGCCGGTGAAGGTTGCCCTGTCTGAAGTTATCAAAGCACCAAACATCCCAGCCCTGGTCCTAGAGTACCCCTGTCTTGCATGTTTGTTTTTTCTGCCCTAACACAACCACTTTCACTCAAGAAAGGCTTGTTAACCCTGTTGCCATACTAGGAATGTATTGATCATGATTTTTTTATGGCTGATTACGATTTCTTTACAGCCAAATTGGCCAATGGCCGATTTTTATGGACAGTTTTTAAAAGCCTTTTTTTAAACCCGAAGCTCACACTGTGTGGGCTAAATGAACACGTAAAATTCACTAGTACATTTCCAGCCCAGACCGATTGACCGATTACCAATCAACCATTCCATTTATGCTTCTCTGTTGTCTTTTACTATTTAAATGTATAAGCTATGGCTGCACGATATGGACAGAAAATTTGCCGTGTTGTTAGACATTATGATGTGAAATGTGATAAATTATAGTTTAAGTTTCCTACACGGTTTTAATGTGCAGAAATGTTAAGAAGATTTTTTTTAAATTTGGAGTGCTTTTCATTGATTTTGTTCCCCCCAACTTGATTTTAATGCTGAAGTTATTTGATAGCTAATAAGGCATGCCAGGATAACCACTTTTTGAAAAGCTTTATATTATTTGTGTATTTACTATCATTGATGTACCGTTAGTGGTTTAGAATGCTTAAAATTAGTTGATACTGATAAAGTCAGCTACCGCGAGAACAGTAGTGTTTGAGTTTAACGCCTTATCAGGTCTTTGTGATGTGTTTATCATGGAAACTCGTATCAATAAAACTTGAATTCATCATGCAGCCATAATAACAATCACATAATGAATTACATGTTTGTTCACTTTACATTCTGTGTATAACATGTACAACAGTAATTTTTTATTAATTTCAAATAATAAAATATTTTCTCTTCCATTTACAAACACAAACCCTGTATTGAATGAAGGCTTAGAATCTGTACTGTTTCAATCAGAAACAATTATTACTAAATTACACCGTGTGTTTTTGTCTTTGCTGGGAAAAACAGTAACTTCTAAAGGGTTAGTTAGTTCGGCTGGGTTTCCCATCTTATCATAAAGGTGATTCTTAAATGGTTCAGTAAGCATCACACTGAAAACTCGCTCTACCAGTTAAGATGACCTTGACACTAATATGCTTTTGGGAAATTGGGCCCTGATTAGTTGAATCAGGTGTGTTAGAGCTGGAAAAACACTACCATGTGCATGACAGAGGAATCAATGGGCTAGATAAAACTCTCACTGTCAGAATTTAAAGCTATTACTGCTCGTTCAACTGGCACAACAAACAGCAAACTGTGCTGAGTATTTGCAAAGTAACGTGTGTACTGAGTTTCCTCTCTCAGCTGCATATGCTCTGGAGGGATCTCCAATCGGGACTCAGCTCAGCTGTTGTTCTAGCACATTCAAACAGAGGCTGCTGCGTTGCTCTTTGTTCAAAATTCTGTTTATTTTTCTGGCTCCTCCTCTAGTGCCTAGGGGCAATCAGGATTGCACCTGTCCAGCTGCTCTTCACCACAGCCCTGGGGCTTTGCACTGTTCAATCTAGAACTACAATCAGAGGATGGTTTTTTGAGATACTGTCCTAGAGTTACTTTTGTTATCTGCTGTATCTACTATAAAGATGTAGGACAAGAACCACTATTGATTTATCCATAACTATCGATAATGGCCATGATAGCAGTAGGAAGAATTCATCTTAATTTTTTCTTTCTTTTCAGTATTGAGTGTTCCGCACTCTGGTCCTGGATCTGAAACTCTAGTCCAAAGCTCCACTCCTGGTTTTTACTTCATTTACACACACGACAGTGAGTTGTCCTGTGACACAGCATTTTTCAGAAACAGTTAAAAAAAGTTAATCGCCGACACACTGAAACTGTGTATGAGCTTTAAGCATTAAAAACGGAGAACAAACTACAGAAACATCCACGACCTCTGATGTCAAAGACACCATGGGTGTTAATGTGTATGTTTTTTAAATCTTTGACATAGAAATTATTTGTTTATTTATTTATTTATTAGTGTGAAAGGCGCTTGGGCTTTGCCAAAAACTGTCCTAGATATACTGAATATTACTGATAAAATTTGCAATTATTGATTATATCTTCAAGAACCAATACTCACAGTCCGCTGCAGCTTAGCTATCTTAGTTTCTATGCTTTCTTTAACATTAATTTTTAAATAAAAATCTTTTTAAAAAATCATGTATTAAATAATGTAATACTGAGCAGCCCGATATCGTTTTGAAAATTACTTCACCTCTGATTTTAATATTTGTTACTGCAAACATACATGTATGAGCTCCTTCTGGTGTAGGTTAATAGCAATATGCAATATGCTCGCTGGAGAAAATTCAGAGTGTAATGCACTCTAAAAAAGTGTTTCACACATGAAAAAAACTACGTTTTCCATCATTATAGCGGAGTCACTCTGGAGTTCAGCTATAGATGCCTTTGGAAAACAATGTAGAGTAATATTTTAATAATTTTCACAATTTAACTCTAATCAATCTAAACAACTGGGATACTTCAGCTGTACAGAAACTGCCAGACTCTGGGAAACCTGCAGCAGAGATATACAGGGTATACTCTATTATACTACATTGGGAATATTATACTACATTGTTTTGTATCCTATAATAAGTGTTTTAACAGTAAAAGTGAACAAAGCATGTTTACATGATTTAATATCATTTATCACGCTGTTCTCTGTCAGTTCTCTTTCCCAGTACTACGATTATCACATTTTAAACATCATCATCAGGTTACGATCATCAGCAGGACCCACCCTAGTCCCAGCCCTGAGCATATTATTAGAAGTATTATTTATTAAACTGAGATTTATACTAGGTAGTTCATTTTTAAATTGTAATACCTTTATGGATGCAATGAAGTACAGCATAAAGATGAATTTAAATTTCTGGTCGCAGTATTAATTTCAAATTATAATGTGGGCTTAAAATACACTACTCTACCAAAAGCACTGAGGCACTTTCTATTTTTGTATCAGTTTATTGGACAATTTTATTGCTACACTGAAATTTCTCTGTAAGACACACAGACACACACAGGAGACAAAGTTGGGGTCTAAGCACAGGGCCAGCCATTTAAACAACATCAGTGGATCAGGTAGAGGTTAAGTGCCTTGTTCTTTTGAACTGACAACCCTCTGGTCACTGGCACAGATGACCACTGAGCTTCTAGTTTGTCTTTTAAAAAAAGAAAACTGTAGGTTTTTTGAGGAGTACTCCTCATTACAGCAGTGAAAATGGCACAGGGTAAGAGTCTTTCAGGAAATATATGTTTATAGGGTGTTGTTGAACACAAATGTCACTACATACCATTATAGTACCATTGAAAATCCACAAAACAGCCATGTGCAGTACTGTGAAGAAGTGTTAGACTGGAGATGCAGTGAAGAAAATACTTGCCAAACAATCTAACCTCTCAAGGACGATGTTCATTGCTGCATTAATAAAGCATGAGTCAATGGCTATCCTGCCTTCATGTTATCTGAAATTGCTGGATATTGCTCCACAGTGTTTTAAGGCATTCCAGCAAGGCCTTCAAGGTTTTACATTTTGCTATAAAAGCAGGTTTATAGTGAAATGCCTGCTGTAATACATTCTCCATTATGTATAATACTTTAAGTAGGATCATTTTTGCCCAGTATGTTTTTACAAACAATTGTTAGTTCCAAAAGCTACATGGATAGAAGTAGGAATGCAAATTTTAGGCAGATTCTTCAGACTGTCATTGGTTGGGGATTAATAACCAGCAAGCCTAAAGGATCAAGGATGCGACCCATCAAAATATAAGTTTCATTTCAGCTTCAAAATTTCAGCTTCACTTCAAAAAGATAATTAAAAAATGAAAAAAATACAAAAGAAATTATGTATAATTTCATGTAATAAAAGTTGAAATGTATGATTTTGTATAGCCACCTCCTAAAAAGTACCCTATAAATGATAATTTTGCAAATACCTTGGGTTTAAATATACCATAACACAATCCTTTAAAACTGAAAACGTAATTGTTTTTTATATAGTTTTTCATGCCCTTCTGTATTTCGCAGAGCCAGGTGACAATTGTACCCTCATGTATATAATTCTAAATGTTCTTTAACTTGAATAATAAACCAGCCTATTCAAATAGGAACAGTTGTTTAGTCAAAATCAAATTGAATTAACAATATTTTAACTTATAGCACTGGTTGAACAGTTGTGTATTTGTTGGTTCATTAGTAAATCAATAAATCAATAAAATGCCTAAAATATTACTAATAAGAATATTTGAGTTATAAGAGTATCAGTAAGTGTGGGGTTTGGTGGAGTGATCTTCTCCAACTTTTCCACATTTTATATATGCTGGAAATTGAGAGCAAACATTCTCTCTGGCAACCATTAGTTCAGCAAACAGTGAGCAGGTGATTAAACATAGCATAGGCTTTTTGGGATAATTTGATTTGTGCCCCTGTGCGTGTGTGTGTGTGTGTGTGTGTGTGTGTGTGTGTGTGTGTGTGTGTGTGTGTGTGTGTGTGACAGTGAAAGAGTGGGAGACTTACAGAATCACTGACTCATGATCATCTGTGCTGGATTTGTGTTGGGCTTCTAGCATTTAGTGTCATGCGCTGCAGTATCTACAGTTCTTGTTGCAAAACGAGAGGGAACAAATCAGACTGTGAACATCAAAAAGCTATTTTAAAAGCATATGCAAATAAGCAAGGTCTTGTCCTGCTAGCCTGTTAGCTATGTATCTGTGCTGACTCACTGTGGGACCTTTAGATCTGAGTTTTGTTCAGATGAGTGGGAGATTTTTTCATGCATTGTTTTTTCTTGCACATATTTACACAGGGATGTACCTAAGTGCTTTGAGTTTGTCGTGCTGGTGTTAAGAAAGGTTCAAGTGTTGTAGCACAAATTAAAATGTTGTAGTACTGAAACTTCAAACTCTTTACAGTGGTATGCAAAGTTTGAACACCCCATATCAAATTGTCTAAGTGAAAATAACACACCCTCTACAGAGAACAAACTTAAATATGACATCTTATGCAGACTTTAGTGCACAATTTCTGTTTATCTGCTGAGTTTAACATATTGAAAGAAATAAATAAAATATAAAATATGCCATAACTTTTGCAAAGGGCACATGTTATGTTTTATTACTTTCCCTAATGTGTTAAATTCATCAAATAACCAGTAATTGTGCCTTAAAGTGTAAGTGTCTTCAAAAAAAGTATTAAACCCATTTAGTAGAATAATTTGTCATTTCAACTATGAAGAACAGAAGCAGAAAAATGTTCATTTTGTAAAATATGCAGAATTTATTTTCTCAGTAATAATTCAGATTCCACGCATGGGCACAAGTGCATCAATAAGCAGGATTTTGCATATAGTTGTTGTCAAATTTCAAAACAAAGTGAAGTTGGGGCTGGCCCAAGTAACTCTAATACTTAAGTATTTGTTTGTTTATTGTTTGTTTATTTACATCACTCTTTCAAACCAAACATTTTTATCATAAAACCAGAAGAAAAGGGCAGTTACATATCAATAGACGTGATATAGGCTTTAAAGAAATTGACATGTCCAGGTAACATTAGCCAAAGACCGAATACAGACCTGTTCCTCCTACACTTTGGCATATCTGCCTTTTTCTTTGAAAGACTGAAGAAAGCTAAGATAGTGAAAGATAATAAAATGGCAAATACACATTAATTTGTTTGGCTATAGTTTTGACTGTGGAACAACATTCAGGTGAAGAAGCTGAGTGTGTCCTCAGTTACTTGTTTACTCTCCACAGAGACAAACAGAGATACTAGGCTAGCTAATTGGTTTAGCTGATCCATTAAAGATATGCATGACAGGCTATCTATGCAAATTTAGTATAAAACACTGCCAAGTTGTCTATCCTGAACAAGATTTATGTTCGTCTATTGAAGTTATTTAACCCACAATGGAATTGAACTTTTACCCCTTAAGGTAGCACTGTAATCTAAACCAGGTACAAACTGACTACGAAAACACTTCACGACTGTATCATTGCTGTTATCTGAGTAAGCTGAAATTGAGACTCATCTGTCTCCATATCTGACATAATGTTACAGCACATCTGTCTCTTGGCCTCTTTGACACATCCATTGTAAAAAGACATGTCCGCATGTATAAAAAAAAACAATTTATTACAAATTGAAAACTGGAGTATTTTGATTAAGCATGTTATTGCTGTTGTGCAAAAACCTTGTAACTCCATTTTTTGCTGTTTTGTACTTTTTTATATAATGTCAGGTTAAACCCAAGTTACTTTTATCAAAATTTTGGAATGAATAGCCAATAGAAATGATCACTTCGAGAGAAAGCTTGTTACATTTACTTCCATTAAAAGTTAAGAATGTTTTTCTTTTCTTTTGTACAGTTACAGTTTTGGGGATTTAAGGTTTTATTCTGACGATATCTAAAACAAATGAACATACTTAAAGCTACACAATGTAAATTTTGGTCAAATTTAGAGACCTCAGTGATGGAAATGCGTAACCCCCACAACGTGCAGAAGACCGTTTTTAACATGTATTATTTATGGACTGCAACGAGCAAATAATTTTGATGTTTGCAAGCTCATTGAAAGACTATTCAAAGAGAACTTTGGATAGTATGTACATGAATTGTGTCCTGTTGTCATGATATCTTTATTAGTATAATGTTGATTTTGTCTTTCTTGTGGCTCTGTGTATGTATACAAAGACATATGACGTGGTCCAAAAATCCAACCCGATGTCTCTGACTTTTAAATTATCATTTCAGGCTTTAAAGGGTGAATCGCAGCAGCGCATAAACATCCAATTTTAGTGTTTATTTCCTCCTGACTCAGTATCACTAGTTCTTTCAATTTTAACAAAACAATATTAGAAATGTAAATATTATTGTTTTTAGGGGTACTATGGAGAAAGTGAGAAACTGCTATTCAGGCCATGCCAATTTACTACCTAAAGGTAAATCTCAGTGTCATCTAATGTGTATGTTTTAACTTAACCAATTGATCCAACAATTAAGGTCATGGTGTCTGAATCCAGAGATGTCTTTGGGCTAATTTTTTTTCAGCAGGCAAATGGTAGAATTCCAAGTTGTAGCTGGCTGTAGCCCCAAACTAAACAACATGCACATTATTGCAAGAACCTTTCTTTACAGGCATTCGATAAAGTTCAAATTACCTGATGGGCTACAACTACCATTAACACTAGAATGTAACCTGTGTTGCAGCTCGCACGGCTTAGGCTGTGGAGATGGCTGGGCAGTGGGGAAATGATTTTGTACATTTCCCACTGTTATCTTTTTTGTATTCACACAGAATTAACTTCTCAGAGCACAGGCGACTGTATTGTCGCATTGTACGGTCCTGCTATAGAACATTGTTTCCTCCTGTTCTGAACAAGCTTTTTTGTAAGTCAGTGGAGCTAAGCTTTATGCAATCACTGAATTAAAAGAAAGCCATTCTTCCTTTCATCATATCATACAGGCCATTTGCAGCGTGCAGTGAATGTGCTTAGACGAGGTTCTAATTCTAAATATTTGAGCATAGGTTAATAAGTGATAGATCAAGCTCTGTTGATGTAAAATCAGCATAAGGTTCATGATGTTATTTCCCAGATCTCACGCTGGCTGAGTCACCCTCAGAACGTGTGTGCTTCTAGCTGCAAGATGAGGCGATTGTATGTGTCTATAAAAGCAGCTCTGTTCGCTTTGCCATCCATGAGTTGTCACAAAAGTCCCCCAGAGAGCCATCTGACTGACATTTCAAACAACAGCAGGAAATGACAGGATCATTACAGTGACTAACACAAGCCTGTGTTTGGTTATCATCAAGTGTGCATCTGTGATCCCAGTGCCGCACCCCCACTCCCCATCTCTTCCTCATTAAGTGTCGTTATGATGGAGGGTAATATACATGGTCACCTTAAGGGTCCTTGGTCAGTGACAGACCTTTGTGACTGCAGCCTGGCTCATTGCTCAGAGTCAATTCTGGCTGCCACTCTCTGCTGCAGAGAGCAGAAAGGCTGTGCAGACATATTTGAACAGTATATAAATCAGTGTGTGCACTGTAAAAAAAATGTTCTCCAACTTACATTTTTAGGACTGCATCTAAGTATGGTCTACAAAATGGCGTTTAAATTGAGGGTACTGAGAAAAAGCAGTGAATGTGGTTAGAAGCTGAAATTGCTTAAAGGGCCCGTGTCGTGGAAAACTGGCTTTTCCACACTTTTATGAAATAATAGTGTCATTTAGTATAGAAACATGAGTAAAGTTTCACAATATATTACTCACTCTCTTGTCCATATAGTCTATGTATGCAAACTAAGCTACAAAACAGCCTGTTTTAACTCTTTCTGTGATCTCACAAAAAACAGTACACAAACATGTATCCATTTATTTGGCCTAAAGCATTTAACTCTGCTCATTCATGCTGAAGTTATATATAGTGTTCCAACCTGGATTGCTTTCCGAATGAGGCGCCGTACAGGGCAGTCAATCAGAACAGAGGTTACTGACTGCATTAAGCTGAGGCATCACTGGGATTCAAAGTCAGGATCTCTTGTCTTCCAGTGATCAGGCACCTACACAGTTGCACCACAGGTAGTTATTTTTATCTAAACACAAATGCTGTCTGTCTGAGCATGAGGGACTATTTAAGCACAGGTCTCACTGCTCTGAGTTGAGTTAATTCTCCTTTTCATTCTTTCATTGACACAGTAATTTAATCAGCTGTATGGATTCTGAATGGCACAACTATCTTACTACCTCCTGATTAAGAGATCAAGAGTTTGGATCCTGGCAGTGCCTCAACAGGCCATAGTCAGAATCCTGAGAGGAAATACAAATGTACACTTACTACAGTAAAGTAGTTGATCAGCCAAAACATGTTAAGTATCCAAAGGTTGCGAACCACAGATGATATTGTGTCTCAGATTATTGTGAGATCTCATGTTTAGAAATGGCCACATCTTAGGGGAACAATAGATGGAAATTTCAAACATAAAGAGCACAAATTTGCACAGTGTAAGATGTTTATCATTGTAGAGGGCAACTTGTAATATGTTAAATCACATATACCTAAAATGCCTATGTCTAAAGCTTTCCACAAGGGGCAGCTATTAGCATGCTGGTAGGTTTTATGCATTATTGAAAGAGAGGAAAGAGGCTCCTTCAATAAAGGTAAGCTTTAACTTGCAATATTTGCTGTAGGATGCACTGTAAAGCTGCCACATGCACAGGAAAAAATATGCTACTGCTCCCAGAACTACTATCAAATATACAAATGTTGGTACTTAAGCCACAGCTGCAATAAGCGCTATTATATACCAGTGTGGGAAGGTTAGTTTGGCACTAACGTAACTTTGCAAATCCTATAAAGGATACTCAGAAGCTACTTACAAACTGAAGGTTTAGGTTATGTAGATGACCCCAGGAAAGAAAATCACTAGGAAGGCTATGTAAGAATAGTTTTAATGTAATTCTACTAGTAATGACCTTATTTTAAAATGTATCTGTACCTGATTACTGCCTTTTTTACGGTTAGTTAGAGTTATAATCTTTAGTTACAAAACAGTCTAATACCAGAAAAACACAGTCATAACCAAACCAAGGGGAGAAAGCAAAAGGCAGAGATCAAACAGGCAAAAGTTCAGTACACAAGAAAACAAACTGGAATGCACAAGTAATTGCTTGGTAGCTCTGTAAACAGTGGCAATACCCTGCAAAGTCCCTACTCTAAAGCCCGGGCTTATAAGGCTAACTAAACAGGTCACATGACAGACTGAACAGGTGCAGATAATCAGTATTCAGGTAAGGCAGATGGATGATGAGTTGGACAGTCACATGATCATCCAAGGGATTCTGGGAAATGGAGTCTATGCTGGAGGGCTTATTATTATGACCTTTTTTGAATCCTAGTTGTGTAACGCTGTTGCATATATTCCATTTCCACCGAGTCTAATGCTATATATATATATATATATATATATATATATATATATATATATATATATAAAACTACTCTTTCAAGATTGGTTTCTCACTATTAAGCCTAGTGTGAAATTTGAGAATTCATGAACTTAAGTGAGTTGACTAAACTTAGCCAAGAGAGGATTATGGAGTAGATACTACTATGGCAACCAAAGACATGAATAACTCTAAGCAAGATATACATCAGCACACCAGTGTGTACTGCCCATAGTTTATTACCCTCGGTGAGACTTTCTCCTTCACATACATTATTTGACTGACCAGAGCCTCAAGGCCATACCATATGAAGAATTAATCAAAGCCCATACAAAATATACTGGAGAGCATTGTATTACCCTGGACCTTTTGTCTAGATCCGCACTCATTCATCTCTGTCTCTGCACTGACAACAGGTTATTGTTGTGTAATAAAACAATAGAGCACACACTGTCACAAAAAGTCCTTGAAAACCTGTTTTTTAGTTTTTTGTGTTTTTTTTTTGTACAATTTAAATGGTACACTTTCAGATGCTCTTTATGTGAACATGTAATGACAAATGAATCAATGTAATTGGGGCAAAATTATTTTTGTTGATCATTCCATTGACTTCTGTTTGTTGTTCATTTTCTTTCTCCTCAGTAATGCTTTGACAGTGTCCAGGCTTTGCTGAGAACCAGGCCATTGTCATGGCGGCACATTCTGATTTGTTGGGCACAGAGAAGCCCATGTTTGAGTCCTTGGAGCTGGACATCCTGGGTGTGGAGGAAAACAGCACAGTGGATAGGTGTTACCACTCACACTCACGCAGCAGTGTCCTGCAGGGCCTGCCCTTTGGAGGAGTGCCTACTGTCTTCACCATCAACCTCGTCCTCTGGCTGGTACAGTATGCCTCAACACAGCAGCTCTGAAATAGGCAGCAGCTTTCAGATCACTTCCTGAGGAAGAGCCAGTCTGTGTTTTTCTTCTGTTTTAACTCCATACACATGTGAGAAACACTGATTACTTCAATTAGGCACGTAAGGCACTGAAATAGGACAAAAATGTGAACTGGTTAGGGTGATCTTAGGGAATGGACTAGAAACCTGTGCTCAGTGAAGTGCAAATAGTGCAACAAAAATCCTTATTATGGTATGGATCAGGCAGATTATAACTTAATATCCTAATTCAGCTCTCTTACTTTGCTAATTTTGTTTATGCAGTTGTGGTCGATAAACATGTAATTATGTTTAGAATATGATTCAGTCATTGTTACTACATACTAAGAAAATAGTTTTTCTTAAAAAGTTCTTAATGGCATTATGGGATATATATATATATATATATATATATATGGGATATATATATATATATATATATATATAGAGAGAGAGAGAGAGAGAGAGACGGTTTTAATCTGTAAGTTAGCCTTTGTTATTCTTTACATTCCATGTACCAGCTAGAAAAAAATGAAAACAAATGCAGGGTCATTCTGCATACAGCTCTCCACATCTGAGATAAATGCACACTATAGTTATTTCTATAATCAATGGGACACTTTATTGGTTGGTATTCCTGGCCTGCAGCAGAAATGTTTTTAGTGGTTTTATGTTCAGGCTCCGTTGCCCAAGAAATGTCATCTGAGAGAGGCGGTGTATATGCGAGACCTGTTGCTGTGTTCTCATTGTCTTGTCATTGACTGCATTCCTGCTGGAGTCATTATGTGAACAGTGTGCATACTGACCTCAGTGCCTGTCAGTTTCCAAGACAACCACTCACCTCTCCTCTCTCTGCCCAAAGATATGGCTAATTATTACTGCTGCATGTGGGCCTAGCGAGCAGGAGGGCTTTCTGGGAGAAACGCTTTGTTCTCCTTTCTGTGTGTGCGTGTGCATGCATGTGCATATCGTGTAGAAGCATGAGGCCTTATTTGTAGATACCCAAAAACACTTCCAGAAATATTGCACTTTACACCAAATTAGAATGCCAGTTAAAGTTAAATTTTAATATTTAAAAGTTAAAGTTAATAAAAATTGTCAGTGCAGAAGGACATGTATAATTAAATGGTTCTTCTGGATTTTTCACACATAGGAAAAAGTGACAAAGTATAAACTGGTAGCACAGAAAGTGAAATGTTGAGCTGATGCTGATTTGTCATGTGGAAGTGTTCCATTCTGTCTGATGCTGTGTTGTAGTTCCTGTTGCTGGTTTTCTCCTGTCTGAGGAAGGCTGCGTGGGACTATGGGCGTCTGGCTCTGCTGATGGAGAATGACAGGTACTTCTGTTGCACTCATATTTAGGGATGCACGTATAGACACATGAAAAAAACGCTGTTTAGGACAGGCAGGTTGGATAGCAGCTAGTGGAATGTGCAACATGTCTTACAGTTGCAAACATACACACGTGGACAAAATTGTTGGTACCCTTCCGTTAAAGAAAGAAAAACCCACAATGGTCACTGAAATCACTTGAAACTGATAAAATTAATAATAAATAATCAATTAAAATCAATTAATGAAAATCAGACATTGCTTTTGAATTGTGGTTCAACAGAATAATTTTAAAAAACAAACTAATGAAACTGGCCTGGACAAAAATGATGGTACCCATAACTTAATATTTTGTTGCACAACCTTTTGAGACAATCACTGCAATCAAGCAATTTCTGTAACTCTCAGTGAGACTTCTGCACCTGTCCAGGGGTATTTTGGCCCACTCCTTGTGAGCAAACTGCTCCAGCTGTCTCAGGTTTGAAGGGTGCCTTCTCCAGACTGCATGTTTCAGCTCCTTCCGCAGATGTTCAATAGGATTTAAGTCAGGGCTCATAGAAGGCCGCTTCAGAATAGTCCAATGCTTTGCTCTTAGCCATTCTTGGATGTAGCTGTGTGTTATCCTGTTGGAGGACTCATGACCTGCGACTGTGACCAAGCTTTCTGACACTGGGCAGCACATTTCGCTCCAGAAATCCTTGATAGTCTGGAGATTTCATTGTACCCTGCACAGATTTAAAACACCCTGCGCCAAATGCAGCAAAGCAGCCCCAAAACATAACCGAGCCTCCTCCATGTTTCACAGTAGGTACAATGTTCTTTTCTTTGTATGCTTAATTTTTGCATCTGTGACCATGAAGCTGATGTGACTTGCCAAAAAGCTCCAGTTTTGTCTCGTCTGTCCAAAGGACATTCTCCCAGAAGCTTTTTGGCTTGTCAGTATGCATTTTGGCAAATTCCAGTCTCGCTTTTTTATGATTTGCTTTCAACAGTGGTTTCCTCCTCGGTCGTCTTCCATTAAGTCCACTTTGGCTAAAACAGCGACGGATGGTGCGATCTGACACTGATGTACCTTGACCTTGGAGTTCACCTCTAATTTCTTTGGAAGTTCTTCTGGGCTCTTTGGTTACCATTCGTATTATCTGTCTCTTCAATTTGTCATCAGTTTACCTCTTGCGGCCACATCCAGGGAGGTTGGCTACAGTCCCGTAGACCCTCTGAATAATATTTGCAACTGTAGTAACAGGAACATCAAGCTGCTTGAAGATGGTCTTATAGCCTTCACCTTTAACATGTTTGTCTATAATTTTCTTTCTAATCTCTTGAGACAACTCTCTCCTTAGCTTCCATGTTCAGTGTGGTACAAACCATGATACCAAACAGCACAGTGACTATTTTTCACCCTTTAAATAGGCAGACTGAGTGATTACAAGTTTGAAGACACCTGTGATGCTAATTACAGGACACACCTTAGTTTAACACGTCCCTATGGTCAAATTATTTTCAATCTTTTCTAGGGGTACCATCATTGTGGGTTTTTCTTTCTTTAACGGAAGGGTACCAACAGTTTTGTCCACGTGTGTACATGCAAGACTTTGCACAAGAACATACATGTAAGACTTCACACACAAGGAGCGATTTATACAAACATAGAGTAACATGACATTGGGATCAGTCTTTGGCCCTCTACTCTTCATCATCTTTATGTTACCCCTCAGTCAGATTATCTGCTGTCATGGACTTCATTTTCACTCTTACTGATGATATTCAGATCTATATCAGCACCAAAACTACCCCTAACCTGCCACCTTCTGCCCTAATGTCTTGTATTGAAGACCTCAGACAATGGATGAAGAGTAACTTTCTGAAACTAAGAGGGAAAAAATGAAACTTTACTCATTGGCCCTAAGTCTGTGATTGCAAATTCCTTCACACAAAACTTGGACGGTGTGACTGTTAAACCTTTAACAGAAGCCTGTAATTTAGGTGTACGTTTTGATCCTGTCCTTTCTTTCAAACCTCATATTAGGGCTCTGTTCAAAACAGCCTTTTTCCATCTTCGTAGTATTGCTCGTCTCCGCCCCTTGCTCTGTAGGAAAGATACTGAAACTGTGGTTCGTGCTTTTATATTGTCCCGCTTAGACTATTGCAACTACCTTCTCATTGGTGTCCCATACAAAACTATCCACCCACTTCAGTATTTGCAAAACTCAGCTGCTAGACTACTGTCTCACTCTAAAAAAATCAGCTCATATCACGCCTGTTCAAAGTCGCTTACGCTGATTATTTGTCCCACTTTGCATCCAGTTTAAACTCCTCCTGCTGACATACAAATCTCTGCATGGCCCAACACCAGCCTGTTTAGCCGTGCTCTTGCACCCCCACATGCCCTGGCTGAACAGGTGTTCTCATATAGGTTGTTTATCTGTCCCAAGACTGGTCACCGCTGGGGGCAGATCTTTCAGCGTCATGGCCCCCAAACTGTGGAACACATTACCACAATATCTTTGTGACTGTCCCTCACTTTCCTCCTTCAAAGCTCAGCTTAGAACCTACATCTTTTCTCAGCACTTCCATTCTTCTGCTTACTGTAGGTTTTTTGCCTGTGTAAAGCGACCTTGGGTATGAGAAAGGCGCTATGTAAATTAAACGTATTATTATTTAAGACACAAGTGAACGCAGTAATAGGAGAAACAATGACAGAGACAAGTTACAAATAAATACAGAAACGATGGATGAGAAGAGTAAAGCCGGAGCCAGGATGGGTGAAGCTGGAAAGTCTATGAATTAAGGCTAAAACCAATAGAACACCATAAAAATACAACATACCTCTATTATCAGTTCCAGTCAGTGCAACTGGAGGCATCTAACTCAACTAAATCACAGTTTAAACAGCTGTTCTAGTGCATTCAGGAATAGAAAATTCAACAAAAACAGTATAATAAGTATGGAGAAATTCTATTTAAGTGGAAGTACAGTACTGTGTAGAGATGTACCAATAAAACATGTTATATTGTATTGAATTGTATCACAGTGCATCATGTTGTATTGAAGAATTGTGAGTAGTATGTTAGCTTGGGGCT
Organism: Colossoma macropomum; assembly: GCF_904425465.1. Taxonomy (NCBI): domain Eukaryota; kingdom Metazoa; phylum Chordata; class Actinopteri; order Characiformes; family Serrasalmidae; genus Colossoma; species Colossoma macropomum. Next base: position 24,959,060 of record NW_023494803.1, read on the forward strand.
AACATTAGCTTGTAGCTAAAGCTTTAGATCAAGACAATAAAAAACAACTTTAGTTATGTATGTACTTTTATAATTTTAAATGCTCTAATAAACTGACAATGCCTCATTCAGTTACCGTCCTATAATAATAAACTGTCAGAATGCAACTGATTGACAAGAGAAAAAAAGAAAAATAAGATTTGTAACAGGGACTTTGAGGGTCTAAATGAAAACATTAGAAGTATGAATTTCTCTTGGAAATGTAATAGAGTAAGAATACAAAATACTTAGAGTAGTAAAATACTTAAATATTATAATAAAGTACAAATACTTAAATGTTTTCTGCACTTAACACCATACAGCATGCCTGCTTGCAAAGCACACAGTGCCAGAGCTCATCCACTTGGCTGGATTGAGTGAGATAATGGCACCATCTTGTGGTGAAGAGTAGTACTGCATTGATTTTGTTATGTTTGACATGCAACCGATCTGTTTAAACACAATACATATTACCGCATGCCATATTAGAGTCTGTGTGTTGTTTTGCAGTGGGAAATTCTTTAATTTTTCCTGTGTTGAGGTCTTAACAAGCATTGGATCTGATTTTACAAGTTGTGCCGCAATCCTTTACAGTCATTTGCAAATGTTCGGCACTTCTGCTCAAATTACATGTTTTATTGGTTGAAATTAAGTTAGCACATCCTCTACAGGGAATAAACTGCACTTTCAATGCACAATTATTATATATTTGCTGATTTTAGCTTCTTAGAAAACAAAATAAAATGTAAAATGTGTCCTGTGCATTTTTATGTTTAGTTTTTCCCAATATGTTAAATTCAGCAAATAAATATAAATTGTGCCAGAAATGCCATATTTAAGTGTGTTTCCTGTGGAGGATTTTCACTTAGAAAATCCACAAACATGTAATTTGACGAGGGGTGTTCAAACGTTTGCATACAACAGCATAGGATTAGCTTAAAAAGAAATTAAAAGTAATTTTGCACTATTTCTGTTGGTCAGCTGGAGCTTAAAAAAACAAGCAGTTGTGAGGTTTTCTTATGACATAGATGATATTTACTTATATTCATTCAGTCAGAGCTAATACATGTTTCTCAAAGCTCTAGTTTTTATTACTAAAACAACCATGTGCTATTATAGTGTGTAATATAGTAAATGAAATATATAATATTTAAACATTTCATGTATTCCTTCTATTTTCAGAACACAGTCTATAGGAAAAATACTTTTTACAACACTATCTCACACACTCCAAGACAAACACACACACAGTCTCTGTCTCACACCCTGAAGGATTATGGGTAATGTTTTGCTAATGGTTCATAACTCATGAGGCTCTGCTGGATATGAGGCACAGACACGCTCACAGCAGCTGTCCATGTACACAGTCTCCACTGCTGCACTCATTTCTGTCTCAACAGGACATGCTTTAAGGTGTGTGTGTGTGTGTGTGTGTGTGTGTGTGTGTGTGTGTGGTGGACAGATGCTGAGATTGGGTTCTGCTGCTTAGATTTCCACACTGTCTCACGACTCTGACAGCCATCATGACTTTGCTCAGTCATGCTGTTACTGCTCTAATAGGCTCTAGCATTACACTTTATTATCATCCCTGCTCCCCTTCGTGAACTGATAAAAGCCTTGATGTCAGACAGTGGTTTTATGTCCTTGTTGCTTGTACTGCTATTTAGGGGTCTCATAAAGTGCTTTCATTCTTACATTTATTGCTACATTGTTTTCTTCTGTTTGTCATAGCTTAACATCGCTTTTCTATGGAGAACAAAGTGAGAAAGAGAAGTCTCCTTCTGAATCGAGCCCCTCAGACTCTGAGACCAAAGACATGGTGAGAGCACACACACACACACAGCATACAAACACACACACAGCAACGCTCGTGCAGCAGAGTTACAGAGAGACAGCTGTGCTGTGTGGCACAAATCTGATTTTTGCCTTACAGTCATGTGCAAAAGTTTGAATCTATTTAGTTTTGTTGATTTTCCATGTGAAAACAAAGTCCTCACACATCCTCTACAGGGAACACACTTACATATGGCATTTTTTGCTGATTTAAATACAAATGCGCAGAAGTGTGTTTGAGGATGTGTATTTATTTTCACTCAGAAGATCAACAGTCACTTGACCAGAGACACCTAACATTTGCATACGACTGTAAAAAAGACACAAAAGGGAGTTTTTTTCGAGCTGTGGGAACACAACAGCCTGATGTTTTCCAATCAGATTTGAGCAACATTCATATGATCACTGTCAAAAGGAATACAAGCATCTCCAAAATGGCAACTGTACAGGAGAAGGCAAAGACGTTCTTTACTTTGAATGTAATGTGAAAAGATTTTATTTTAAGCAATTTTGGAACGTTTCTATTGGCCTATTCGTCATGAAATGTTCATACAGTATAAAGGGCAGCTGATTTTATCAACTTATATTAAAAAAAAAAGCTTTGATTTGACAGCGACAATATGTGGTCTTAGATCAGATACATATCTGGCATGTGGCCATGCAACTGTAGTAAGAAGTGCAATTGAATTTCACAGGCAGGGCCTTTCATGGCACAGGGTGCTTTCTGTCACACTAATAACAGACATGAGCCACTTACGCATGTGAACCACCCAGACAGAAATATTGGATCTGAGCACAGTTGGGCCGTAAGGCCTGTATTGTAAATGAAATGAGAACAAGCACAAATTGTTTGTTGTTATATTTAAGCATATCCGATACTCATTGTTATAACAGGAGTGCCTCTTCTGCTATCTTGCATCCTGCTAGCACACTCTTTCAGTGTATCTACCATATAAGATTGACTGGTGGTTACTTATGCATTATCAATAGATTTCACTATATGAGCCACCTGACAGTGCAGGCGCCCATTATTGGCCAAAACATAACATAGCGGTGGACACTGCTGTCCTTTCATCCCAGTGAAAACATAAGCTTTGCTCTCAGAGATATTAAACAGCATTCTCAGTCATTTTAGAATCAACTACAGTTCTGTTTATCATTGTACACAAAATTATTCTTACTTTTTTACACGTTCCTCCAAATTATTCGAAATCTGTGAAGTTGTAGAGTGTTAGTGTTATATAGAATCATCTAATACATGTTCAGTGCCATAAAAAAGTCCAAGACCAAAGATTCCAAAGTCCAAAGAGACCACCCTTTATTTATTTAGTTTCCAGTCAAAAACGGTCCTTAAGTACACTGTTTATTTTTCAGTGTCAAAACATAATAATAATAATAAGTATTTATTGTGTCTACGCTTTGCCTTTATTACGGCTTCCATTTCTTTCTGGTAGACTTTCTTTCAGGTTTTCAAAAAAGTCTCCAGAGATATTTTTCCCACACAGTTCAGTCTTAGAAGTTGGTGGCATAGAAGTTGGTGAAAGGATGGGAAAGGATGAGCAGAAACACCTGTGGATTTTTACAGATTTCTCAAACATGATTGTCACAGTTTTGGTGGTCTGCCAGGTCTTACACAGTTGTTAGGAGTCCCACTTATTTTCCTTTCACTTTCCCTTTCCTTTTGCAAGTGGCTTAGCTTGTATCTAGTCTGTGTCAAAATGAATAACTTGTACTTGGTTGTTTTGAGTGGAAATTAAAGATGGTCTCTTTCACATAGTACTGCATGTGCAACAAAACTGGTTTTATATTATGAATGCAGTGATTCCAAACTTTAAAATGGTAGTGTAAATCCTGGCGGTGGGGTACAGCTGCCTGTGTGTATTCACTATATGTGTCTCTCATGCACTGTGCCTTACTCTCCCTTTCCATTCTGACCACGTTCCTTCTTCTGCGTTTCTACTTGCATGACAGTTCAGTGCAGACTTCTCAGTGACATTACGTGACTTTACATAGTTCTTTCCGCGAGTCAGGCCCTGTGTGTTCTTCTTATAGGACAAATGGCTCAGACAGATGCTAAGCTAGCCAGACGCTCTGTGTGCTGCCTCTTTTATGTGTCCCAGACCTTTTTATGAACTCGTTGTCTTTCCTCCCCTCTCTTTATAGGGCTTCTGCTCCTGGCTCTCATCTCTCTACCACATGAAGTAAGTGTGCACTGGCGGCGGTGATGTCATCAGCCGGCGTCCGGCTCATTCGTGTTATATCTCATTAGGCAGAAAAAACAAACACAGGCCGAAGGTCTGTCGGGCTCGGCCAGGCTCACGGGCATGCTCCTAACCTTCCTTGTGCCGTAAAGCAGCCACTTCCTCTGTTCCCATGGTTTCCAGGATGTATTTTGCGCGGTTAGGCTGGCAAGACAGTGCCATATTTAGCCGGCTGCATTAGAACCTCCAAGAAGTCCCCAGTGATGGTGGTCCTGTCAGCAGGAGACAGAGAGGCCATGCTGTGAGCCCACTGGCTGTGTGTGGGGCGAGGGGGGGAGTGTGTTTCTGTATGTGTGTGCATATGTGCATGTGAATGCATGGTCTTTACATGTGTTTATTATCATAGATGATTATAAAGTGCAGCAAATATGTCTTATTTGGGATATAAGTAGAAAAGCCCACACACATACACACCACCAGCACAAAGCATTATTATACTGGTAACACTTTACTGAAGGAAAGAACGAAAGGCTACGTGAGAGCTAGTCCTTCATGACAGCTGACATCTATATAAACATTTTAAGGCTTATTCCAAAAAGCATCACAGGTGAAATAACATTAAAGTTGACAACAGCAGCCTTTATAACAACAGATGCTCATTGGAAATAGCATTTATAAATTATTAAGTAGGTTTTATCAGTTGTCATTAAAAGCTTAGGTAGGCCTTAGCCTTCAGTAAAGCGCTACTGCTACACTTGCGACAAATGAGGATTCCTGTAATTTATTTGCCACTTAACCCTTTAAACTGTATTGAGTAACTACTATGAATCATTTAGTAACTACTATGCAATATATATTAGTTGTGTAGTTTTGACAGTGAATTTACACAATTATCTCCTCTTACCCTAAATGTAGTCAAACAGCTAAGACATGTTTAGTGTTCAAAGTTTGCACATTTAGTTTTGCACTGCAGCTACAAGGCATAATAGAAGCAGATTTCCACTACATTACCAAACTGCATTACTAAAGTACATACTTACTTTAAACTGCACCGAGTTCTGCAGTAGTCTTGTTTATGTTGTTTCTGACACTGTATGACATCCTCATATCTGTAAAAATACTTAGCTGTAAAAATAAACAGATTCTTAGATGCATCACGATTTTTGCTTGGAAAATTCTGAATCGATTTGGAATCAAAAAAACATTTCACTTCATTTAATTTTTATTGAATCATTTCAAGTTTTTAATACAAACAGCATTCTTCACACCTTAACGAGGTTATACCATAGTATATAGTGGTAAGCGAAGGTTTGGGTGCCTCTGGTCAAATTACACATTTTGTTGATTTTCTAAATGAAATAAGTTAACACATCCTTCATAGGGAACAAATCTCAGCACTTTTAAATGCACAGTTAGTGTTTATTTGCTAAACTTAACATATTAGAAAAAATAAAACATAAAATGTGGCCTTTGCAAAAGTTATAGCGCATTTTTTATTGTATGTTTATTTTTTATTTATTGTTAAATAAACTCTCACACACTCAGAGTTTACTTCGACACAGTTTTGGTTTGGAGGAGGATAATTGCAGGATCTCACTAATGCACACATTTGCAATCACAATTTTAACCATAGTCAACACTGCTTGTTAATAACAAATACAGAAAAATTATAATGATAATTTTTAGTCTTGATGCCATAAATCAAAATCAAGTCAAATCATGAGGTGCTTAGAGATTTAAGTTCTACTGTTGCATAACTTTGTCCATTTTTGTCATGTGTTTGTTCACTGTAGGGACGAGGAGATCCGCAGTAAGTGCGGACCCGATGCAGTGACATACCTGGCCTTCCAGCGCCACATCATTCTGCTGATGGCAGTGGTGTGTCTGCTCTCGCTCACCATCATCCTGCCTGTCAACCTCTCCGGCAGCCTCCTTGGTAACGTCAGCCCGCCTGCAAAACTCCCTCTTTCTTCTGCTGGCTTTCTTTTTACTTCAGCACTCCGCCACAGTAAAGCCCTCATGACAACAGACATAACACTTTTGGTATCCAAGATAACCGGCAGTGCTTTGTTACCAGTAACACTGCTGCATTACTTTTTTGCTGTAAAAACTACTACAGTTTATTACACTTTATCAACATTTAAGTGGCTTAATTGACAGAGCTATTGAATATCGACTTGCTAAGGTTCTCTTGCATATTCCTGGAATGCAGCCATAAAGTTGTTATAAAATTATAACTATGTATGTAAGTAAAGTATATAAACAATGCACTTAAATTTATTTTCAAAATATGTTGTGTTCACAAGTTCGTGTCTGCATATCTGATTAATTTTAGTTTCAGTGTCAGATAATGACAGAAACATGGCAAAAATGTAAAGGGTGTTTTTTCTTTCTACGATACATGATTATACACAAAAAAGTTTCTTCACATTCAGATCAACACAAGACATCTCCTCTTCCACTCACAAATACAAACAAGGTACCAGTTGAAAGGGGAACTTCTCTGCTATTGTCAACAAGCTGCAAATGCTAAATAATTCCTATAAATTTACAGCATGCAGCTTGCAAAAATGTGTAAGGGTTAACAGACTCACTCTTACCTTTCTTTGAATAGTCTTTCACAAGGTTATTATATTATGATGAATGACTCTCTAGGAAAGGCCTGTAAATCCGCTGGAAGTTTTAGGAGGCCTCAGACATACCCAGCCATTAGTGGACATGCCTGGAGGGCTTGTTCAGACCACCCCGCAGTGTTTGCAGATGGTTCGGGTGGCACAACTGGGGGTTAGAGAAGCCAAATAAAACAAGGGATGTCATGGGAAAGGCACTGACTGTCCTTGCCACAAGAAAAAGGTTGTAAAAAGCACACACACAATTAGATTTTCTTGTGCCAGATGCAGTGATGGATTTTATGGTAATCTTTTAAAGTAGACTTGAGTGAGTTTTAACGCTGGAATGTGAGGCAGACCTTTTTGCGGTGTTCTGTAGGGATTGTAGGGGTTAGTGCACAGCCAGTTTCCTACCACCGACTGTAACCTGCAGGCTGCAGCATGTCACTCATCTCATTAAAGAAAGACTCCAGCATTTACCTCTATATACCTCCATACCATCACTGTCAAAACAGGGTATCTTCATTTTTTTCTCCCAAATGGCACAACGTTCTAACTGTCCCTGTCCTCAGGAGATCGTAAGTTCCATCCCCAGCGATGCCACATCCATCCATAGCCAGAAAGCGTAATTGGCATCACTCTTTCTGGTGGGTGCCCCTCCCTGTGTACCGGCCTCCCCAGCTCAGCGTGATGCTAGCCAACACGGGCATCTGTTAGTTGACATAACAGAATCAGCAGTTAGCGTTCTCCTCTAAGCACATTCAGCTGTTCATTATGCTGCACTAGCTGCAGTTCAGTAAGCTGCGGTGGCTGGCTTCATGTGTTACTGAGGAAGCTCATGCTAGGTAGTATCTTATGGGGATGCCATTGCAAGCGGAATGGGCAATTGATAAAAACAATGAGGATTGGATAAATTGAGTAAAAAATTTAACTTATCCATGGTTTTCTGGTATCCAGTACAACATCCAATCCAATTTTCTGTGTAAACTCTGCCCATATCTCTTTTCCGATAACACATTACCGCAAATCTTTTACTAGAAAACTGGAAAACATGTATCATCTCTAAAAGATTACGCAGATTTGCACTTTAATTTACAAAGACCTCATCCGAAGAATTTATGAAAATGTTCTACAGAAGTAGTGTTTATTCACAGAATTCAGCAATTGGCCCATGGCTTCTAAGTGTGTTTCAAGTCATTTCTATGTTAAAATTATTGCTCTTTCTAATCTGTACGCTGTAGCTAAGGACATATGTGTCAAAATGGCAGAGATGCTGTGGCTGAGGGGGAGAGGTTATTCGTAAGTAAAAGAAATATCCATATGCACAATATTGGATAATCCTGGAAAACAGCAGGGATTTCAGGCAGGCTTTTTAAAGCAATTTGGCTTATTTCATGGTTGTTGCGAGGAAGCAAAAGCATGAACAGTATGCACTGAGCAATAAAGGTAGAACAGTTCACTGAGCTGAGACATGCCCAAAGAAGACTTTTAAATCTGAGAAAATTGCAGACATCTAAAATGTCTTTGTACACTTTTGAGTTTATGATCCTGTCAGAGAACACAAACTTACTGACACCATTGCAAGAAAAACAGCCCCAGACTTTAGTAACATAAAGAACTTCATTGAAGTTTACCAGTGGTTAAAGTGTCTAAATACATTTTGGAGCCACTGTATTAAACAAACCTTATGACTACTATATGTGTGATATTTTCTTTCCATCTTTCTTTCTTTCTTGCTTTCTTTCTTCCTCTTTCAGATGACAACCCTCAAAATTTTGGTCGGACGACTGTGGCAAACGTGCCAGCACAGTAGGTTATCCATTCTCTCCGTCTCTGCGGATGATGAATCACTAACATATTGTATGGCAAATGGTGAACATAGAGCCAAAGCTTGAATTGAATTTTAATTTCTTTCTTTCTCCCTTTCTCTCACTTTCTCTCTCTGTCCAGGAACAGTTTTCTGTGGTTGCACAGCATCTTCGCACTTCTGTACTTTGTGATTACAGTACTGTGTATGGCCCACCACTCCTCACGACTGGAATACAAAGAGGATGAGAAGGTTTGTGAGAACCGCAGTCTATGTGCGTATCTCCTCATCTGTACCTCACATGTCCTTGTTTACATGTAGACATTTAGTTGTTTCTGTGTGTTTGAGGTTTGTTTGTTGTTCCTACAGGTTGCCAGAACTCTAATGATCACCAGCATTCCCAGAGAGATATCTGATCCGGGCCTGATCGCTAAACATCTTCAGTGAGTAACAGAGACAGACCCTTTTAACTTTTAACTTCAGGCTTTTATCTGCATCTCATAATTAGTAAACGAATATTCCCGTTTTTTAAAATGCTCTTTATCTGTCTGGGTATCATGCAATGGATTACCATAAACAATCATTTTAAAGTATTTCCCTGAAACTCATTCATATTAGAAGCCAGTGGGAAACTGTTGAATTCCATGAATAAACATTTGAAATATGTGGCTATATAACATGCATTATTCCACTTTTATTGTGGAATTTCATGGGTTTATTCATGACATTTACCCACACCACTACATTGGTAATGAATTACTACAATTTATTCCCTCTGGAAAACATGTTCCATCTCTGAAAGAACAAATTATACAGATTTGACCAATTTTGAAAGTGTCTCACAGTGTTTACTGACTGAATCCAGCAGCAGCCCTTTGGCTTTTATTATAAGCGTATTTCAATTTATTTGTCTTTCTGTTGTTTTCTAAGTGCAGGAAAGCACATCAAAATTATTTTCCATGCTAATGAACCCTACTCTACAGATGATGTTACCAGTATTATAACCATTAATATTACATGAAGAGAAAATCAAGTAGTTTCTCTAACAGCATATGTTGACTGCATATGAGTTCTTAAATACATGGGATCTCCCAACAGTGAGGCCTACCCCAGCTGCACAGTCACAGACATCTGCTTCTGTTTCGACGTACAAAAGTTAATGAAGCTCGACTCAGAGAGGTAATTAATTCCCCCAGCCCCAGTCCACCCACAGCACACCACTTCACATTCCCATTTATAATCAGTGCATATCAATTCAGGGGCTAAACACTCGGGAAAGTTCATTAAAATCCACTTGAAATCCGTTGACTTTTCCATTGCAGTGATGGTTGTTTAAATGATCCTCCTCTTCATATCTTCATGTAAGGCATAAATTTTTTTTTTGACAGGCGAAAAGCAATGAAGGGGAGGATGTATTTCACTACCAAGTCTCAGAAAGAAGGAAGGATCATGATAAAGACTCACCCCTGTGCTCAGATCCTCTGCTGTGATATGTGTGGCTTTGAGCAGGTACAGTGCCACAGAAAGGTTCATATAAACACTGTGTTTATGGCATGAAATTATATATAAGTACACTGTTAGTTAATAGTACTTGATTTGACTTCACTGTTATTGCTATGCCATTGGTTGCAACATCTCAAGTTCACCACTGGAGATCACTATACGCTAACTCTTCTCTTTTCTTCTCATCTATCCTTTTTCTCAGGTTGATGCAGAACAGTACTATAGTGAATTAGAGGAGAAGCTTACAGATGAGTTTAATGCAGAGAAGAATCGTATCACCATGAAGAGACTGGGCATTGCCTTTGTCACCTTCAGAGATGAGAGGATGACTGCAGTGTAAGCTTTGCTGCACACGCTTTCATTTTGCTGTTCAGTGTTGAAATATGTCTTAGGAAGAACTAGCAGTGGAATTAATTTTGGTTTTCAGAAAAAATGTCACTTTAAGGTCATTTAGAAGAAGTTTAACCCTCTATTGTTAGATAGGAAAATTATTCCACTTTCTATTTTGGATCATTTACAACCAGATTAGAAGTGTTATTTTTAAATTCACAGCCCCCCCACAATAGTTTGTTGCTTCAGGATTACTTTGTGGCATTAGGTTGCTTAATAAAAGAGAACTGAATGACTTTCTTGATTATTATAATTTTTTTGCCATTATCATTTATTATATATTATCTGTTTAGCTGTATTATATATTATCAATAAGTGCAGTAATAAATTACAAAATCACAAAATGTGATATAATAATATGATGATAATATAAACTAAATTATTGCAGGATACAATAAGGTAGCAGCCTCTATGTAATTTGACAGTATATTGTATCTGTGCAGCATCGTGAAGGACTACAGTAGGACACGTTGCCGTCGGAGACTGCAGCAGTCCAGCATCACTACAGTAGTGCGCTCACACCAGTGGGGCGTCCGCTATGCCCCCGCTCCCAATGACATTATCTGGTACGTACAGGTAGAAAGGATGGCCTTGTAAGAGCTAGTACCTTTGCAATCAGGTGCAATAACTACAATAAATTAAATGATACAATGTGTTTGTAAAGGGAAGTATTTATGAAAATTGTATGAAGTAAATGCTTTCCATGCACTCCCTGGCTGTAGTTATAGTGCTGACTTAATGTGTTCATTTCAGCAGATGAATGGAGTTGTGAGCGCCGCTATAGTAAAGCGCCCATTTAATATCATGCTTTTCCTTGCAAACACGCTTTATTCCAGTCCATTTGACTTTGATTGGAGAGACAGAATTGAATTAATTAAGTCTCGCTCCCTGCAGATTCGCTTGTGTGCCTAGACAGCCGCTCTGGCAGCCTCTTATATAATATATGTGTGAATATTGAGCATGTATGTGAGAGTGTAGGGAGGGGGTATCACTCAGATTTCTGCTTCATGCGTCGTTGGGCATGTGTATTATATGGTGTGAGCCTGTGTGTTTGTGTGTGTGTGTGTGAGTGCGTTCGTCCGTGTTATAGAGGTTGTTTTTCTCAAGCTTCTTATTAAAGAGATTCACTGAAGTGTGGATGTTTTCCCACTGAAAGTTGCCTGACTCCTGTTTTGGCTTTGTGGTATCTAACCCTCCTGCATTTAGAGGCTAACAGTCAGATAGCTCAGAGAGCACGCCCTTGAGAAAAATGGGCTTTGAAATGCTGAGTGTGTTTGTGCTGGCTGTAGAGAAGAGAAGCAGATGTCATTTTGGTCTTCAGACATGTTTTTTCTTGGTAGAATCAAAAGGCCATTGCTTATAGGTAGGGGTGGGACATATGACAATATAATATCATTTTCACAATAAATTGAATTACGATAAGCTTTTTTGACTATATAGTGGAGACTGTCATTAAAGAACACTAATATTTCATTAAAAAGGAATTTAGGCTGGGACCCTAAATGATGTAGCTGTATGTGGTTGCATTCTATTGCTAGGAGGTTGCAAGTTTAAATCCTGATGATGCCTGGAGTCCACAAAGGCGTAAATGGTCCTGTTTGGACGTATACTATATAGCCAAAAGAACGCAGACGTTCCTCTTAATTATGTAGTTTAGGTGTTTTAGCCGCACCCATTGCTAACAGGTGTATAAAACAAAGCACATAGCCAAGCAATCTTCACAGACAATCACTGGCAGTAGAATGGTTCGTACTAAAGAGCTCAGTGGCCCAGGGACATTGCACTGTTGTACCACCTTTGCCAGAACTCAGTTTGTGAAATATCTGCCTTGCTAGATCTGCTCCAGTCAAGTGTAAGTGTATTATTGTGAAATGGACGTGTCTAGGAACAGCAACAGCTCAGCTATGAAGTGGTAGACCACAAGAATTCAGAGAGGGGTCACTGAGTGCTAAAGTGCGTAAAAGTCATCTGTCCCCTGTTGCATCACTCATTACAGAGCTCCAGACCGCCTCTGGAAGAAACATCAGCGCAAGAACTGTGAGTTGGAAGCTTAATGAAATGGGTTTCCATGGACGAGCAACTATCCACAAGCCTGAAATCACTATACAAAATTGTGGAAAGCTTTCCCAAAGGAGTGAAGGGTGTTATAGCCACGAAGGCAGGGGGCAATTCCATATTAATGCCCATGCTTATGGAATGGGATGTCCAGCAAGTTCATATAGGTGTGATGGTCAGGTGTTCACATACTCTTGGCCATGTAGCCGTTAGATATGGCACCGATCTGATACCAGGTATCAGTATCGGGCCGATATCAGCGGAAAATGCAGGATCGGAAATCGGAGGGAGATGTAGAATAAGAATTTGTGACATCACAGAAACAGTGAATTCAAAACAGGCTGCTTTGGCAGTTTAGTTTACATATATGGACTGTATGGACTGGAGAGTGAATAGAATGTTTACATACTACCATACTACCTCAAACCTGAAAAAAAATTGAGTGAGAAAATTAAAATTTTCTGCAATTTGAGCCCTTTAAAGCGTAGCAATTTTTGAAAATATTCAGATTTTTATCCATATGAGACTGTGTTCAAAGTTTCAGTGTGGGTCCCGGTATTTGAAAAGAAGACGTGGTGTCATTTAATCTCTAGATATAGTGGTATGCAATTGAAACATTGAATAAAAAAATTACCATAGGCCCAGTGATGGTATACCAAGTTACTGTGGTAACAGCCCACAGTGATGGGAAAAACTCATTTTCCATAGGTGGAAGACTCATGTATTCCCACATTTGAACATAACTGAACTTTTAAACATGTTGGATGATGTGAAATCCTGCATTAATACTGCATAATTGTACCTAACATAGATGTTCTAAAAGCCCTGGTGTTGAGCTGCATTGGTTGAACACGCTCGGTGCTGCTGGTAGATATCACGCCTGTGCAAAAAGCTGACTCTATATTATGATGCACATTTTAGGACATCAGTTACAGACAAAACAGCTTCAGGTCTCTGCAAAACACGTCTCAGCTCTCATACTTTTGATAACTTTTTTTTAATGTGGTACTACAGCTTTGGTGTACTGTATCTATTCTTATTAAACGTCAGAAAAACTGACTATCATGTATGCTGTATCTGTAATATTCAGAGAACTGGAAGTGTATTGACTATGTGTTTCTTCAGGGAGAATCTGTCAGTGTGTGGCTCTCGCTGGTGGCTCCGCTGCGTCCTCCTCAACATCTTCCTCTTCCTCCTTCTCTTCTTCCTCACCACTCCTGCAATCATCGTCAACACTATGGATAAGTTTAACGTCACTCGCCCAGTGGAAAGTCTGCAGGTCAGTGACGATCAGACCTGTCATTCATCTTTATTAGTGGTGTCAAAATTAACACATTGATGTGCTAAATTAATAACACCACTGATTATTTTAATGCCGTTAATTTGGCCCTTCGAACCTTCCATAGTTCTAGCCAAAAGCCCAGCTGCTTGCGTGAGGTTGCTGTGACTCTGAGACTTAACACTGGAAAAAAATGGTTTGTTGACGAATCATTTTTTTACAGTGTAGCCCTCTCGTTCAAATACAGCTTTTGACTGGAAAGTTCCAATAATGGCTCTCTTGATGAAAGTTATTTCCACCTATTGTCACACCATGAACTGTATCACTTACAAGCAAAGCACGCTGCTGATGCTGCAATATCTGTAATATCAGTAACCTTATAAGTAACAGTGCTCACAGGACACTATGAGTAAATCAACAGCTTGCAAACTCCACAAACTAACAAACTCAGTAGCAAAGTGGTATGCTCCAGTTCCCCTCGGAACAAAATGTAGAGTAACAAAATGAGAGGGCTATAATTGCAGAGGAGTCTGAACAAGTTGCTATTACTCTCTGCGTTCACCCTATTTTGATGTTAAATCTAAGTTGAATTATTGATTGTAATAAACAGATTCTGATGAAGCATAGTTTGTCTACTTATAGCTATAAAACAATGCACTGCTTTTTAAATGTAAAAAATCTTTCTTTAGGGGCAAACAAGACAAATGTGATTAATTGCTATTAACTACACTAATGAATGTGATTAATCATTATTTATTATTTTAGTCATTTGAAAATCTTAGTCATTTTAAATCCCAAGTATAGAGTTTGCTTGTTTAGTTTTGCACTGGAGCTACAATGCTAATGTACCTAACAAGTCATGGAAGCTTATACCTTAGCAATTAGCACTGTGCAAACTTACCTCAAGTTGTGTCAAGTTGAGTAATCTCAAGTAGACTTGCTTATGTGGTTTCTAACATTGTATTTCTACTTATAGCCTTCATGATGAATATTACTACTTTTTTGGCCATGCAATGTTCGTTTTTAGACATCAAGGAGGTAAAAGGGAAAGAGAAAACTGTAAATTTCCACTGAACCATTGCTTTATGGCACTTAAATGTGGATCTTCTCTCTTCTCTTTACTTCAGAATCCAGTGATCACACAGTTCTTCCCCACTCTGCTCCTGTGGGCTTTCTCTGTGCTGCTGCCCTTCATCGTCTATTACTCTGCCTTCTTCGAGTGTCACTGGACGAAGTAAGGAACACTATTTTGATTATTGTCCGAATTTTTATGATTTTTAGTTTAATGATTGTTACAATCATATTCCTGTCATAAGAATCGGAATTTCTACTCCTTTACTCTGGTTGCATTCCATAGGCTTACATAAGAAAACCAGTAACAAGCATTCACCCTGACTCAGATGACTGGAACTGTGCTTTACTGCCATCAATCAAAAAACAAAACCGCAACTCTAAACCTAAGCACTACTTACTGTTACTATATGTGTACCACTCCACTTTCATAGCAATTACATAAAGTTATTCTTGCAACATTAACACATTAAATCTTAATGACTAGGTGTATAGTTGCTGTCAAAGGATATTTGTACCTGGTTGGTCATTGTATATCATTGCTTTCCAAAAAAAAACCAAATATCTCCAGAATGAAAACTTGAAAACTACAGAAGGCATAAGCGTTATTTCCTTTTACTATAAGTCAATGTAATGGGTATTTCAGATCATTTCTATTGGTCCATTTAACGTTAAATGTTTACCCAGTGTAAAGGACAGCTGCTGTCAAATGCAGAAAAATAAAAATTGAAAAAAATGGAGATGCATGTTTTTTTGTTGTTTTGTTTTTTGGACAGTGACAATATGCATGGTTTTGTATGAATGTAAAACAGCTAAAACATACTGCATTGACATATTCAATGTAGTGCACAAACATATTGCATAACAGCACAGCAACCCCCCACCCAACCTCCCACCCGAACATGCACACACACTCTCCTGTCAAGCTCTGTGTGTGTGTTTGTGTCACTCACTAGCACTCTTCGCTAGCCTCTTCAGTCTTGTTGTCATAGTGATGACAATAAGGGAATAATGAATGCGCAGTGGTGGCCTCTCACTGTTGCATCTGGATCCTGTGCCACTTTTTGTCATAAATAGAGCGCTTCTACATGAGCACTGGGGGAAGAAGTAAAGCACAGGAGAGTTTTTAGAGTAGGGCCACATGATAAATAATTTGTTAATCAATACCTTCATAATGCAAAAGGATACAATATGCAGATGAATGTTAAATACAGATTTTTTTATTGTGTACTGTGAGCATCCTTACCAACCTCTTGCGATCCAGATGAGTTTCTATAGACCATTCACATCATCTAACGGATGTAATTTTGGTTAAAGTAATGCAGGCCAATTTTTAATGATGCCATATCAAAGGGCCCTTTATATATCGTTGCTATCTCCATTTTTGTCGATTTTTATTTTTCTACATCATTTCAACACACGAGTTGTCCTTTACATTGTTTGAAAAGTTTATGATGAATGGACCAATAGAAATGCTCTAAAATCACTTGGAATAAAATCTCTTTACATTGACTTACCTTGAAAGGTAGGAGTGTTTTTGCTTTCTCCTGTAAAGTTACTATTTTGGAGATACTTGTTTTTCTTTGGACAACAACAATATAATATATATATTATATATATTTATGTCTTCGCATTTTCTGGAGTTGACTTTGTCTGACAGCTGCTGGAGCTTACAGAATTCACATTTCGATTCCACCTTAGCCAAGACAGAGCCAGAGCCAACAGATAAATGGATATAGTGAAGATTAATCCCAAACATGGTTTACTTACTTTTATTAGCTCTCACATATCACAATGATATGCTACAGATTTGTAGATTATACTACATTATGTTAGAAAAATTACTCATAAATTGTAATTTCCGTTCATAAATTGTCATACAAGTACAGTAAGGGCTGAAGAGTGCACTTTGAGAATATCGTTTGACTCCCTTAAGTCGATTACGATGTTAAATTTGAAAGGAATTATTAGAGATGAAGTGTTGACTCCAAACATTTCCACCCCTAGAGTCGTTGGCCAAAAGTTAACCCTGGCCCACAGATGAATTGGAGTCCAACACTTAACTCTTTCAGTGGTAGACTCACCACCACTACTTTATACTCTTCCCATTATCTGTCGCAAGATAATGATCAAGTTACAGGTTTTAGGGAGGCTGGACTATATTAGTAAAAGAAATGGTTTAAAAACATAGTTGGTTATGATGAACTCAGATATGCTGGAAATTCCATTCTGTAGGGAATCAAAATTAACAGGACTGTTTAATCTATGGCCAGAATCACAACAGACATCCATAGTGTAAGAGCTGTAGATAGAGTTAAATTTACATGGTCAGTATGTTCTGTCTGTGTAAATTGTTTGTAGAGGAGGCCATATTGGCACTGGAGGGGTTTTAAATTGAGTAACAGGTAACAGAACAAAACAACAGTACAGCTTCATAATGTGTCTGTGCTGGGTCTTATTCCAGGTCCAGTGAGAATCAGACCACCATGCACAAATGTTTTCTACTGCTGATCTTCATGGTCATTATTCTACCTTCTCTCGGTCTATCCAGGTACTTTTTGCCATTATTGAATGCTGCATGTACACAATAAATGTTTTCAGAATATGTATAAAAAAAGTTAGATTGGAAAAAAGACGCTTTGTATTATTAAATACCAATTTAGCTTGTATCTTCTTCTCAGACCCATGTATGTCATGGATTGATATAACCCACTTTATCTGTTCTCTAGTTTGGATTTTTTCTTCAGGTGGCTCTTCGACATTCACTTCATGGATGAGAAAGATGTGAAGTTCCAGTAAGTCGAAGCTGCTTACAGTATATTTCTCTTATATTTGTATGCAGTTAACCATATAATTTCCTTTCTCATTGTTTTTGATATTTTCTCAGGTGTGTGTTCTTGCCTGATAATGGAGCGTTTTTCGTAAACTATGTCATCACATCGAGCCTGATTGGCACATCGATGGAGTTGCTGCGGATTCCTGCGCTGCTGGTGTACTCGCTGCGCCTCTGCTTCGCCAAGTCAAAGGCTGAACGCATTCACGTTAAACGAGTGAGTACATTATTACTCATCAGTTTATGGTGACGTGAATGATGTTCATGATGAACATGATGTCTGTGAAGGATGCCTAACAGAATTTCTGCCTGTCAGTGAAGAAAAATGCTGGCTCCTCAAAATATGGCGCTTTTTATATTTCAAGGTAATTTGTAAAATTCCATCACCAGAAACTGCTCACATTCTTCTGGCACAGAGTGGCAAGTGCTCACCAGCACCACTGTTAAACAGCCATAGTATTTGTTAGGTGCCATAGAGTTTAACTGTTTTATTCAATCTAAGATGTTATTTTTCTTGCAGAGTCAGGCCTATGAGTTCCAGTTTGGGTTAGAATATGCCTGGACCATGTGCATCTTTTCCATGAGTATGACCTACAGCATTACCTGCCCTGTCATTGTACCATTTGGTGAGTCTGCAATATGGGCATTAGTGTTAAAGAAACATTGGTGGGAGGGGGTGAAAAAATTAAAAGTAAAACCATACAAGATTTTTGTATCTTTCAAAGTTACCAAGAAACAGCTCAAAGTATATTGCAATGGCTTTGGCAACTAGTTTCTGTAATTAACTCACAAAGTTAACAGTGCTGATTTAATGTGATTGCTTTGTTTTCCTGTCATCGCTTGTGATGTTATGAGCAGATGACATGGTGGAAAAATGAGAAAATCAATTCAATTACCCACGGGTCTTGCCCTTAATTCACTGAAATGATGATGTGTTTTTTTATTCAAAACACAATGCAAAATTAAGTTACCTAATTATTGTAATCACTACATCAAACTGGTGTTTTTGCTGTAGTGGACCAACATACCAGGCTATAGCATGCACAAAATAGCACACTTATTTTTATGGTCACCCAGGCTGTCTCTGCAGCTGTCAAAGCTTAAAAGCCTTACTACTTTCAAATTGTTCCATGAAAGTTCACTATCACAGCTTTTCTCTAGCTTTGCACTGGGATTAGGGGTGGGCATTGCTTTCTGCAAATGCAGTTTTAACAGGGCCAATGACCCAGAGTGCACCCCTAAATAGTGGGCATATTTAGGCTGTTAAAGCAATAGTTTGATGAAAAATCAAATTTATATAATTTTCCTCTAATCCAAATTACAGGCAAAATTCAAGGAGATTATGTAATGTACTTCTATCCATTTATGTAGATAACAGTCACACAGTCTCAGAAACAATGAGTTTAGCTAAACTATGAGTTTATAAAGAATGCTGTGCAAAATCTGCCATCTTTTTAAACAACTTCCTCATATAACTCTCCTTGGTTCAGTTCTCCTCACACACGCATTTAATCTCCCTGCTTTTCATCCTTTTCCATTCTGGTTTCTTATTCCCGTCTTTCTCTTGCATCCTACTTTTTCTTTATCTGTGTCTTCCACTCCTCCTCCCTCCACTCCTGTCTTCTACTTCTCTTCCTCAGTGGAGTGTGTGCCGCGTGGGCGTCTGAGCCATATCGCTGACAGTATCTCAGTATCTCTGTGTAACGTGGCCGCGAGGTGTGAACACCACTCTAGTCTTCCAGACACTCCGACCCGTCTAGCCGAGAGCCAGACGCCCACTCCACGCCTGTTCTGTCACCGCCGCACATTATGACTGTTTATTTACTACGCTGCAATCCACCATCATAATTTTCCCCTCTCTACTGAGTTCATTTGGCATCTGCTACTTACATCTGGACTTCACTGTCAGTTTTAACCACACACCTGTGTAATATGGTGTACTTTGTTGCACAAAGCTCCAATAGTCTTCATTCCTAGCAAGCAGGCAGCTCGTTACCTCACACTTTGCTGATGTTCATATACATGAAGCCATTATTTGGCAAAAAAAGACAGATTTACATAATTTTCTCTTTACTTCAAATGTAGCCAGTCAGCCAAGACATGTTTGCTGTCTAAAGTTTGCCACTTTGCATTGCATTGAAGCTGTGAGGCTCATGTCGCTAACAAGTAGTGGAAGCTTATTTCAGTTAGTATCATGCGTAAATCATCACACTTGCCTCAATCAATGTAACTTTGTTAAAGAATCTCAAATACACTCGGTTTCTGACACCGTATGACATACTGTTATCTATATACAAATGGACGAAAGTATATCTAGAAACAGTAAGGGGCTGATGCTGTTCACACACCCATGATACAATCACTGGATTTTTTTTCTGAAGTTTTTTATAAAATTCAAGGAGTTGCTATTTTTGGAGCTTATTTTGTTAGAAAACCTCTGTTTGACAACTTTTATGAACATATGAGCCATAATAATCTTATATGATATTGTCAAAAAATGTATATTGTTACACCCTTATAACACCTAAAGCATCATACACCTCAAACCATGTAAAGTTGTTAATGTCAGATAGACTTGTGTATGTGTTCGCTGATACAGTATATTTTCTATTGTTCATGAAAATGGACAAAAGTATGTCACAAATCTCCCTGATGTTGTTCATCTGTACTTATGTGTTAATGTTTTTATAAAGAAGTAAATCCTGATTTGTGATTGCCTGTGATTTGTCTGTTCTAGGGTTATTGTATCTGATTCTGAAGCACATGGTGGACCGCTATAATATCTACTATGCCTACATCCCCACCAAGCTCAGCCAGCGCATCCACTCAGCTGCTATCAGTCAGGTGCTGGTGGCACCCATACTCTGCATGTTCTGGCTGCTCTTCTTCTCCGTGCTGAGATTTGGTAACCGTCCACTCTTAATTTCCTCATCAGCTGGTTGTCAACATTTAGCACATTTTTTGTTTGGAATAGTTGCCTAGAATGTTGCAGATCTTTCAGATAAAGTGAGGGGTTCCTTTAATTGTGAATAAAAGAATGTACTCTTTAAACTTTCTATGGTTTGAGGACATGTGAAATGTGTAATTACCATATTGTATGATGTCATAGCTGGTCTATTTCTTTTGGTTCTAGGTCCAATGCGACCAATCACTCTCTTCACATTCGTATCTTTACTTTTCTGCATCGTCTTCTCCTTCTTTGGCCTCTGTCTGAAAAAACTGCAGCCTGACAGACTGACAAGCTATCAGGTGAGCTGTGTGATCGTAGACATTGTTGAGTCTTCTTGTATTATAGTAGAGCTAAAACATGTACAGTTGCATAAAAAAGAGACATTTTTGATGAAATGTTCTTAATCTTAGCCAAACAGCTTTTTGTGCTGAGTCATATTTTAACCCATGCTTCAATCCTTATTCTTATGTTTCAGATGTCTGACCAAACAACAGAAGGAGCCTACAGTGATACAGAGAGAAGCACTGCGTCCACCATGACCACTGCTAATGTACCTGCTTCTGAATCCATTTTGTTGAGTGCTGTTTAATTGCGGTAGTACTTGAAGTTGAAGCAGTAAAAGCTTTTCGAAAGCATTTGTCCTATCCCTAACAGCCATCCGTGGCCAGGAGTCCAAGAGAGCATAATTGGCCTCACAATTTGACCCTCCCTCTCCACTATAACCCAGCGCGATGCTAGCCAACATTACAGAATTATTCACAATTTCTCCTTCAAGCATGATGAGCTGTACAAGGAGGTTGTGTTAGCAGCAGTTGGCTGGCTTCACAAGTTTCTGAAGGCTAGCATGTGCTAGCGCTCACCCTTCTAGCTTAGTAGCATCTTAGCTAGCAGGTGGGAATTGCCAACAACTAAATTGAAGAGGAAACATTATGCTAAAAACTTAAATAAAAAAAAACTTAATCTTAAACATAATCTTATGGTAAACAAACTTCTCACCTTAGCCCAAATGTAGTCAATCACTCAAGTTATGTTTGGTGTCTGAAGTTTGATTCTTTAGTTTTGCACTGCAGCTACGAGGCTATTCTAGCTAACAAGTAAGGAATATATATTATATCCACGAACTAGTGCTGTGCAAATTGCTTACATTATTTTCTAAGAAATGTGAAAAATGTTAAATGGCTAGAAGCTGTGGCTGAACCCTTAATTTTGTCCATTTTTGTCAATAATAGGATGTGTCAGAAACCAAACAAGCGAGTCTGTTTGAGATTAATTTACAACTCAACCCAGTTTGGGGCAAATGTGCAATTTAGGCATGCAAGTTTGCACAATGCTAATTGGCAGCTCTGGGGCAGAATTGAAGAAGCAAAACTTGGATGCCAAACATGTCTTGACTGTTCAGCTACATTTGGGGTAAAGAGAAAATTGTGCAAGTTGAATTTTTCTCCGAAGTGTCACTTCAGTCACTCTTTTCACGGTCCCAGTGGCCTCCCATTAAAACATGGAAGGCTGTCCATGCCTGTTGCATGAACAAAACAACAACCACTTTTGATGATTGTCTTCATGTCCACCCACTTATTCCCTTCTCTCTTTCTCTCTGCTCAGCTCTTTATAGCGTCGGTTCTGCTGGAGCCGGAGCTGGGTCTGACCCCCATGCCCTCTCCCGCCCACCAGAGTTATGGCACTATGGGGAACAGCCAAGGTCCGGACCATGAGGACGAGGGGGCAACAGAGAAGGACCTGGAGGAGACACTGGAGACTGAGCTCCAGGATGCCCCCCCAGACCCCTGCTGCTCCAGCCCACTCATGGACAGCCCCATGGACTACCAGTAATGGGCCTATAGCCAGCGCTCCCACCAAAACCTGAAGCCCCAATGCCTCACCTTAGCTAGAGGCTGACACAGAGGCACTATGCTGCATTTTTTTTTGTCCTCAAAAACCTCCGTTTAAGAAGTGAATCTGGCACAGTGAGGGGTTTGTGTAGCCTCTCTTGGTGTTTGCTTTCTACCCTGCCTTCTGTCTTCTCCTTTTCTCTTCTGTTTTTCTTGGGTTTGCATTGCGGCTGCCGGCGTCTGGCACTTTGGCCGACGGAAGCTTGGAAAACTGGACCTTGTGCTTTGGAGGAGTATTTCCTCGGCCCTGTTGAGGTCATGCCCTTGCTCTGTGCATTTTTTTTCTAAGCTCTCGCAGTGCGGCTCCCAAAAACTTGAGACAGTGGACTTCTGTTATGGTCAGGATGTTAGTAAAACTGGACGTAACTGGACATGGGAAGGAATGTATTTGGATCTGTTAATAGCTATCATTCATCTTGCTGTTCCTAGTGTAATGTAAGGCTGTTGATGTCTTTTTTTACTTGCTACTTGGATTTTATGTAACAGTGTAACATTTTTATCGAGGGAGTATTGTGCTTTACTACTGTTATTATTATTCTTATTATTCTTATTCTTATTCTTCTTCTCATTATTATTGTTATTATTATTTGAGATATGTAACCAGGTGAGTCTGGGTGTGTTTGTAACCATTGATTCACAGAGGGTATTTTTCTTTCTCTTTTGTTGCAGCAAGTGAGGGTGCATAAACCATCCATTGGTCATTGACCCAAACACTACACGTATGGTGGTAATCATAATTTTTTTTTTTATTTCTGTTTACTCATTAGAGATTGCGCTACACCACTTTTTCTTTTCTGATACCAGTACCGATTTTAAAATCTTGAGTATTGGCGAATGCTAAAAACAATTCGATATTTATTCCTTAAAAACTATTTAGCTTTAAAACAAGCTATTTTAATCAAAGTGCTTCACTTAAAATGAGCATCTAAAAGTAGACTATCATGCTTAGACTACGCAAACACTCTACTACCCCACAGAAAGAATTACACAGCTAACAACATCATATCATACAATGTGAGTTGAGCTATTTCAGACTAGATTTTCAGACTAGATTTGTTACAGGATTGTTTTTTTCTGTGCAATATCCAGTCCAGCGTTTCTGCTGATATCGGCCCGATACTGATTCCCACTGATTAGGGCTGGACACTTTGGGCAAAATATCTAATCATGATATAGTGACTGAGTTTTGAATTAAATTATTTTATATATAATGTTTGTTTTTGGCCAAAAAGACCAGAATATCCACTATTGAGGCTTGACTGCCAGTTAGTTGTGGTTGTGTGGTCGCATTCACAGCACATGAATGTTGGGTGCCTCTGATTTGTCTAGTTCATCAACAGGTAGTTCACAAGCTGTGTGCTGTTGGGTTAAATTCCCCCGTGAAAACTTGTTAAGACAGCATTGCTGACAACGAAGGCTATAATAAAATCTGTATTCTATTACATACAATTTTAATATAATAACGTTTAATCTTTCAGCCCTACCGTCAATACAGTATGCCTTATCTAGTACTCAAACTTTGGTCACCCATATCTTTGCAACCCAACGTAACTTACCTACCACACACAACAGAACAGAAACACCCAGAATCAAGTGACATGCAGGCTAACTGGAAAAGCAAGACGAGGTGGGTAAAAATCCCAAGCTGTTTATTTGAATGAAACACCTAGCTCAGCATTTGGTATGTTAGTTCCAAGTAAGTTCTCAAAGTGAGAAAGAAAAACATAAGGTACTTTTGTCATACAAACTTGGATTGTCTAGTATTAACATTGCAGTGATTGCATCATGCCAGCGTTTGCCAAGTTGATGCCGAGGCTCTCCAACACCGCATGTTGTTTACAAGACTACAGTACCTTCCTTATTCGTGCCCTATTTCAGTCTATGGCGCTCTCTAACTTGTGAAGTGTTGCCCCAGCTTCTGTAACACTCTAATGCTCTTTGTAAGTTTTGTACTTTGGTCTTTGCTGCTAGCGGCTCTAGGATTGGAAGGGAAGGGAAGGGGTGGGAGGGTTTTCTTGCCAAACTGAATGTAAATGAATTGTGGTTTGTATCGTGCTCTCTTGCTGTGCCTTGAAGAAAGATTTGAAAAAAAAAATCCTTTTCTTAATGTCTGACAATCCAGCATGGCCTGTGATATGCTGCATGGACTGGTGACTACAGAGCAGGAGAATACAAATCGCCAGAAAGCGCCAGTACAAGGTTTATGCACACAGTTCTATACAATTATCACTTTAGCCTGCGGTATATAGATACCCACTCTCTCCACCAGACTTTACATTGAAACAAGAAGACTAGAAATACTCTCAAACAGCACATCCATACACATTCAGCCAGTCATCAGTGCATTCAGTAACTGACACTATTATCCACCCACGCACATACACTAACGCACACATATGTATCGATGTCAGCAGACAAGCCGTACAAGCAGTACTTCAAGAGATGCTGTCTGAATATTAATTTGAATATTAATTTGATTTCTTAATTTGTGCTGACTGTATTTACTAGCATCTGATGTGTAGAATTTGTTTTCTTTGCCTGGTGGAAGTTTATGGAATGTCTTAGGTGTGACAGGGAGCACATTGGTGAGTTGCTGTACCCACTCTACTGTAACTCACTGCACTACAGGAGCAGACCATAAAACCGGCAGAAAAACCCACGACACTGTTGTCAATGGTGTTTTGTTTGATAGAACGAAACAGTGCTGTGAAATAGTGATTTCTTCTGTTTTTGTAAATTTGTCACATTAAATTGTTTCAGATCATCCAACTAATTTTAATATTAGATAAAGACAACACAAGTAAACACAAAACGCAGCTTTTATAAGATAATTCCATTTACTAAAGATAAAGATTTATTCAAAACCTATATCACCCATGTAAAAAAAAAAGTAATTGTCCCCTCAAATCTAAAAACTGGTTGGCCACCTTTGGCTGTAACGACTGCAATCAAACATTTGCGATAACTTGCGATGAGTCATTTACATTACTGTGAAGAAACTTTGCCCCACTTTTCTTTGCAGAATTGTTTTAACTGGGCTACATTAGAGGGTTTCCCAGCATGAACTGCCCATTTAAGGTCTTGCCACAGCATCTCAGTGGGACTAAAGTCAGGACTTTGATTCTGCCACTCCAAAACCTTAATTTTGTTTCTTTTGAGCCATTCAGAGGCTTGCTTGTGTGCTTCAGATCACTGTCCTGCTGCATAACTCAACAACACTTGAGCTTTAGGTCACAAACTGACAGGCGGACATTCTCTTTCAGGATTTTCTGATAGAGAGCAAGTCATCCAGGTCCTGCAGAAGTAAAGCAGCCCCAGACCATCACACTACCACCACCATGTTTGATTATTGGTATGGTGTTCTAATGGTGGGACATGGTGTTAGCTTTATGTCAGATGTAACAGGAGCTGTCTTCCAAGAAGTTCCATGTTTGACTCTTCAGACTGTAGAATAGTATCCCAAAAGTCTTGGGGGTCATCTAGATTTTTGGCAAGTGCGAGACAAGTCACTGTGTTGTTTTTGGTGAGCAGTGGTTTGCGCCTTGCAACTCCTCCATGGATGCCATTTTTGCCACCACTGTTCACCACTGTTCCAAGTTTTCTCCATTTGTGGATAGTACTGTGGTTCGTTGGAGTCCCAGAGCCTTAGTAATGGCATTGTAAACCTTTCCAGACTGGTAGATTTCAGTGACTTTGTTTCACACATATATGTGAATCTCTTTAGAACATGACATTATGTATTGCTTTTTGAGACCATCTAGCCTGCTTCACATTGCCAAGCAGGTTTTATTCAAATGATGTTGAGATTCAACAGGTCTGACAGTAATCATGCCTGGGTGTGGCTAGTGAAATTGAACCCAGTAGTCAAATGAATTTGGTTAACTGGTTGATTTAGTAGCTAAGGGGGCAATTACTTTTTCACACAGGGCCATATAGGGCTGAACAGCATTTTCCTTCAAAAAAAATGAAATCATCATTTAAAGATAGCATTTTGTGTTTACTTGTTGTGTTATCTTTGTCTAATATTAAAACTAGTTTTATGATCTGAAACAGTGTGATAAATTTGCAAAAATAAAAGAAATTGGGAAGGTGGCAAATACTTTTTCACAGCCTTGTGCATACATACATACAGACAGTGACAGATCAAAGGACAAACCATCACTAAGTGTCTTAGTAAGGTGTTGAGCCATCAGGAGCCGCTAGAACAGCTTCAGTGCACTTTGGCAAGTGTCTGAAACTGTATTGGAGAGATGGATCAACATTCTTCCAAGACATTCCCTTACTTGGTGATTATGGAGAGCACTGTCTGACTGTTGATTCCAAATTTCCCATAGGTGTTCAAGTGCATTAAGATCTAATGACTGTGAAGGCCACAGCATATGATTCACATCATTTGTAGACTCATTGAACCGTTCAGTGACCTGTGCCCTGTGGATGGTAGCATTATCTTCCAGGAAGAATTCACTCCTATCAGGACAGAAATATTTCATCATAGGATAAAGTTGATCAGTCGGAATAACTTCATATAGATTTACAGCAACCCTTCTCTCTAAGGGAGTGGATCCAAACTATGCCAACAAACCATGGTATCCCCCAACAACATAACAGAGCCACAAAACCACCTCATTGTAGGGGTCAAGGATTCAGGCCTGTACCGTTCTCTTGGTGTACACCAAACTAAAAGCCTTCTTCCACTTGTGGAGAATATGGTGAAGGATAACTCATATGATCTTATCACTTTTTTTACACATTTCTGTAGACTAGTGCCCTCTTCATTAATCATCTTTCATTGTCACTTGGATCTTTTTCCTATGCCGTCTTGCTCCAAAAGCATTTTTATATATGCCACAGAGCATGATAGGATGCCAGTTGCTTAATTGTTGTGCACTTGTTATGTTTCTCCACTCATTTATTAGTTTTTCCTTTCATCATTTGCCACTTACACCGATCAGGCATAACATTATGACCACCTCCTTGTTTCTACGCTCATTGTCCATTTTATCAGCTCCACTTACTGTATAGTTCTAC
Organism: Colossoma macropomum; assembly: GCF_904425465.1. Lineage (NCBI taxonomy): Eukaryota > Metazoa > Chordata > Actinopteri > Characiformes > Serrasalmidae > Colossoma > Colossoma macropomum. The sequence continues at coordinate 24,986,526 of NW_023494803.1, forward strand.
AATTACAGACTGCAGTCCATCTGTTTCTCTGTATTCTTTGTTAGCCCCCTTTTACCCTGTTCTTCAGTGGTCAGGACACCCATGGACCCTCATAGAGCAGGTATTATTTGGGTGGTGGATCATTCTCAGCACTGCAGTAACACTGATGTGGTGGTGGTGTGTTAGTGTGTGTTGCGCTGGTCTGAGTGGATCAGCTGGAATTTTCAAACACCTCAGTGTCATTGCTGGACTGAGAATAGTCCACCAACCAAAAATATTCAGCGTCCTGTGGGCAGCATCCTGTGACCGCTGATGAAGGACTAGAGGATGACCAACACAAACTGTGCAGCAGCAGATGAGCTATCGTCTCTAACTTTACATCTACAAGGTGGACTGACAAGGTAGGAGTGTCTAATAGAGTGGACAGTGAGTGGACACAGTGTTTAAAAACTCCAGCAGCACTGCTGTGTCTGATCCACTCGTACCAGCACAACACACACTAACACACCACCACCACATTAGTGTTACTGCAGTGCTGAGAATGATCCACCACCCAAATAGTACCTGCTCTGTGAGGGTCCATGGGAGTCCTGACCACTGAAGAACAGGGTAAAAGGGGGCTAACAAAGTATGCAGAGAAACAGATGGACTACAGTCTGTAATTGTAGAACTACAAAGTGCACCTATATAGTAAGTGGAGCTGATAAAATGGACAATGAGCGTAGAAACAAGGACCATACAAACATGGTCATAATGTTATGCCTGATCGGTGTATCTCTACATACTTGCAGTCAAGTGCAAAAGTTTGAATACCTCAGGTAATTTTATATGTTTTGTTGAATTTCTATGTGAAAATTAATGAACACATGTTCCTCTACCAGGAATAAACTTAAATACAGCATTTTTCTGCTAATTTAAGTGCACAATTTCTATGTATTTGCTGAGTTAAACATATTAAACACAATACATAAAATATAAAATGTTTCAATTCCTCCCAATATGTTAAATTCAGCAAATAAACAGTAATTAAGAATTAAAATGTGCTCAATGTAGTGGATGTGCACTTATTTTCAGTTAGAAAATCAACAAAACATGTAATCTGACCAGAGGCAGCAGAACTTTTGCATTCAACTGTCCACAGTCATTTGACAGTAAACCTTGACCTAGTTTTCTCTGTTCAGACTCTTGCCATGCAGTAGTTTTGATAAGGCCAGGGCCCATTCTTCCATGATCGAGCAAGCTAGACAGGCAATTTCTTAAACCAAGCCATTCCATAACTCTTCATGTTGTATGTTCAAAAGTGGCAAAATGGAAGTTACTGTGATAAATAGATTTTTAAGTGCTATAGTTGTGTTTAGTATGCTGTGGCAGGCATCTGCTGGTTTGATTAACACTTTCCCTTTTTCCCTGCTTTGCCCTTGAGCAGTGAGACAGCAATCAAAGTCAGAACAGTGACTTTTTTCTGAGAACACTAAATATCTACCCTTAAGTAAAGACCCTGCAGAGACAGAAGAACGTAAGTAGTATCTTCTCCAGGTTGGAACTACTGCCAATTATGCTTTTACCATCGGAAAAGCTAATGCTATGGCCCAGTGGTCTGTGCTGCACATCAGAGAAAATCCTTGCCCGAAAAACCGAGCACACTCATCCGAAAGATAAATGTGCTCTCTGAAGATCTGCCTCACTGACATTTCTTCATGGCCTTTTAAAATCCATGATTTCTTTCTCCATAAAGATGTGTTCCTTACTTTTTTTTAACAGTCACCACAACAGTAGGTTACCATAAAAAGGACTCAAGTCATATTCCAGAGTGGCAAGTTATGGAAATTTCCACGAATATGAGGTTTGGTGTTCAGAAAGGACAAATGATATTCCATGTGCTCCAGCAACAAATGCCTATGGAAATATGGGATGTGCTCATAAAGAACTATGGGGATATTGATATTAAATTCATAACCCCATTTCCCCCTCATTCACATATTAAATGTCCATCTCAGTGGTTTGGGTATGGGTTCAGTGCTTTTCTTCATCTATTACTTTCCGTTCTCAGAATGAGTGAGAATCTGTGACACAAGCTCTAAAATGTGAATATCTTCAATTGTGTTTGTTTATTAATGTATTCATTTATTCATTTGTTTGTTATATTATAGTACTGTGCAAAATCAGGCACCCTAATTTACTTATTTAATTTTCAGTCAAAACAACCATAAAGTACAAGTTATTCACTTTTTGTCAGAAAAAGCAGAAACATATTTAACATAAAATGACACAGAAGCCTCAATAACTAAATCTAATATAAAATATTTTGGCATTCAGTGTGTTCATTTGTCATTATAACAGCTTCTACGCTTTTTGGGAGACTAGCTTTTTGTTTTTGTAATCTGAAGGGCTATTTTCCCCCTAAAGTTTAGTCTTAGTTGGTTGCATTTTCTGCTTCTCATGATCCAAGTAATCCCAAACTCTTTCAGTGATGTTAAGGTCTGGAGTGGTCAGTCCATTGTTCTGAGAACACCAGCAGCTTCTTGATTGATTTGCAAATGTTCTTCCATTTTTATATTATATATTTTATTTCTCACTAAAAGCTTCTTGACAGCTACACATCTTTTCAGAGTGTTGAGTTGTTGTCTCACTGTGGAAGGATGGACAGAAACTCCTGTGGATTTTTTCAGATCTGAAGCAAGAGTGGAGCTTGATTTGACAACTTTAAGTACTGTTTATCTGATGAGTACAGGTTTGATGGTCTACCAGGTCTTGCCGTTATTAGGAGCCCCATTTTCTCTATCCTTTAATAACTTTTTGAATTCCTGTTTTGGAAATGCTTTTTCACTTGTTTTCCTTAGACTTTCCTCTTCCTCATTCATGTAGATATCTTCTATCTGATCTCCTCATAACTGAATAAATAACTGAATAATGAATCTCCTAAATGAATAACTTTTTGTACTTCATAGCTGTTTTGACTGGTCATTAAATAAATGAAGGTTGCTCTCTGACCCTGTGCACAGGCCTGTAGTTCATTACAATTTCCCCCAGTGTTTGTCACTGCTAAAATTTTTAGCAGACAACCTTAAGAAAAGTAACAGTATTTCTGTCCTTGATTCTTTCTGCCATGCAGTCAATGGTGAACGCTCATGGCTCTTGCTGCAGGCAACTGACCTCGAGAATATATTACTATGCCCATTCACACGTTCATTTGCATGGGCCCTATTGCACTGCACCCTAGTGCTGAAATGGATCAGTGAGCTTCCGCGTTTGGATATTTTTGTATCTGTTTTGTGAGGCAGTGCAATAGTTCAGCAGGCGGAGTGCAGCTAAATGAAAATCACTCAACCTTCAACAAGAGCTACTCATGTGGTTGTGCTTCTACTTCACCTCACCACAGGCCAGAACCTCCACATACAGCAACCAAAGAGTCGTCAGACAGGCTCCAAAAAGCCTAAAGTAAAAGCCAGAGTGTCATGCAAGCATTCATGTGAGCATGGCTAGAAATGTAGACTACTACATTACAGCTTTTAATGAGGCAGTTCAAAAGCCATCATGTGAAGTGTCTTGTCAAGGACTTATGGCAGCGGCACAGCAAGCCTTGACCGGCACGTACAGAGAGAAATTATACAGGCTTTCATCCCCCTGCAGAGTTCCATTTCCCTGGTGGTTGCTATGATCTTCACACTAGTCAAATGTGGCTGAGTTTATGCTGGTGCTCATCTCTCAGAGCTGTCTAGCTTTTAGGAGCAGTGTCTCTGCATACTAAGCAGTCCAGATTGAGCTGGTTCTGCATACATTCAAGCTCATTGAGATTGATTGTGTGCTTTTGTGAGTGCACATGTTTGTGTGTGTCTCAGTGCATATTCATATTGACAGTTTCAACGACTATTGATGACTTATAGATGACAGTGACAAAATACCATGAATAATTATAAAAATCTATGTAACAAAAAACTAGAAAAGCTTAGTTTTGCAAAATCGCCTTAGACTGCATGGCATTTATGATGCACGTGTCAGCAAAACAGGATATATAGTCGTGCACTATGTGCAAGCATTTTAGGTAACATTCTACTTGAGTTCTGCTACATAACATTGACATAACCACACAAACATGTCATGGATAATGTCACATGCTGTCCTGACAGATTATGTTTACTATTATAACAGTGTCATGTTAATATTACTGGTAATTACAGCAGCCATTAGGAGTAGGGGGGTCGATTCTTAGAGGCATCGCGATGCGGACGTGAACGATTCTGAATGGAACGCAAAAGGCGGAACTTGGAAGTGTGGAAGTGCAGCGCCCGGGCGGTCTGAGGCGGCACATAACAAAAACACAACTGTATGAGCGACTGTATGAACAACTGCATTAAAGCCAGGTCAGGAGTCACAACCCAAATGTTAAGAAGAGACATTTTGTCCTTTCAACAAATATCAAACCCCCTTGGGAGCCACAACATTTTATGTCCAGTATGTCTCAGTATGTGCTAATGTTCTAGTATAGGCTAAAAAATATAAACAAAAACGCAGACTTACTTTGCTCTGCTTTAAGATTTAGATTTAGCTATAGCTGCTTTCCTCCCGTCTCCGCCAGAAAACTTTTATTCAAAAGTTGAACAGTTTCTTTTAAAATGTCCCTCAACGTTCGACTGTTTTACGAGGCTGAATTCGCTTCTTATTCTCCAGCTTCTTGTTCGAATTTTCACGTTCCACCTTAAATTCTGCCTGAGGCGCCAAATGTACCATTTAAGGTGGAACAGGAAAATTCGAAAGAGAAGCTGACCTCAGCTTTGCAACTTTTTAGTGTTTGACAGTCTCTCGTTGCAGATTTAACGTACCAGGAAACCAACTGCGCTGCTTATAAATGCGAATAGGTCCATTTTTCTCCGAATGTTTGTCTTAAATCTCTTCCTTTTCGTTCGCTACTAACCAGGTGAGACTGCATTGCTATGTGACCTGCAGTCTGCACGCCTGTTCTTAGTCGTTGAGAACCAGAGCTTTCGTGCTATGTTGCACACATCCCGTCTCGAAGATATTTTATTGACACAGCAATCCCCCCACACTCCCTACAATGAGACCAAAATCGAAGTTATAAAATCACTAAAGAAAATCATAATTCCTCTGAATCATAATTGAATCGTGAGGTGCATAGAGATTCCCACCCCAGCAGCCATACTGTTCAATGTCATGACAGCTTATGTCACAAGCTCATTTCTGCTAGTGTACTCTAGTTTGCCATCATCACAGCAAACATTGTGACATCTATCATGATAATTATCAGTATGACACTGTTATATTACTAAGCATAATCAGTCATGGCAGCATATCTTGCATGACGTGCCAATATTATGATGCAGGGTTACCCATTTTTATTATATTAGTGAGTACAAATTTTAATAAAAAGTGCTATTTTTAATTACTTTTCTGACTTGCTTGATTCAGAACATTAAAGACCCAGCACAGTATTTGGCTTCTTACTCAAAACTTTAGCAAATCTGTAATTATCAGTATACTAATGTTTCACCGAAACATGTTGCCATAATAAATTCTCTTGCTATGCACACAGCACCAATATAACCCTAATATGTTGGAGATTTCTGCCATTTATGTCTAAGACATGAATTAATACCTCATTATTACCTTTATCGTTAATGAGGTAGTTGATTTTGCCACATTCAGAGTTGGATAACTCTAGTTATTGTTTATCTATCTCCTAGTTCAAAATCCAATCTTGCCTCTTGTCATGTAGAAATGTGTTCGGATACTCGAGAACTCCACGTCCCTTTTTGCATGAAAACAATCCTGGTCAGAGTGCTGGCGCCAAATTGGAAACACTAGTGACACCATGTCTAAAAGCTGCTGTGACGCATTTTACACGTCTAATAATAAAAATATGATTTTCTTCACTTCCTTGAAGAGAGCATGACAGCAAAAGGAGCTGTTGTTTCAGGCCACCCTGGCCTCCGCTAGTTGTAAAAAGCGCTATACAAATAAATGTTGTTGTTGTTTTTGTGGTATTATACAAATAAATAATACAAGACTGCATTTTCCATTATAATCTTTTAAGTTCTTCTTATCTACCTGTTGTTTCCGTTATCTCCCCTCTTCAAGACTAAAAGTGGTTTGATCTTCCAGCGCGTACATCTGTGGTGTCGATCGTTTAACTTCTATGTTCTTGGCTATAGATGGCAGTTAGTAGCTGTCCACCAGTTCTGACCTGGTTGAAATGGACCCCAGATCAGGATTTCACAAACAATAGGAGCAGAAACGTAGACAGAGAGAAGGCAAAAAGAGGGCAGGCAAATTCAGACCCATTTCTTTCAGAAAACAGGTGAGCCTAAAGTACCATACTGTAAATATGTTCTAGTAACATGAGTGTGCTGGGTTGGCTAGCTAGTGATTAGCTTAATTAGCCGTCTTTTGTAACATGCACAGGATTTGATTCTATGCAGCAAGAATGCATTTTTAAAGCTGCACTTTGTAACTTTGGCAAATTTGTGAAATTGGCCACCTTTTTTAGGTAAATATAAAATAATCATCCTTTGCAGTAACATAAAGCTTTGCTGAGCCTTTTAACACACAGTTCCAACAATAAATGGCCTTAAATGCTGGAGTTAATTCATAAATGTTCTTAAACACTGCTAGTTTAATATGCAATGAAAAACTATCAAACACTGTAAAGTTGCAAAGCTGAAGTCAGCTTCTTGTTCGAATTGTGCCGTTCCATCTTTAATGGTGCTGCAGTTACATTCTGGCACCTTAGGCACCATTTAAGGCAGAATGGGACAATTCAAACAAGAAGCTGGTGAATGAGAAGCTGACTTCAGCCTCGTAAAAACTTGAACGTTTAGAGGCGTTTTACAAGACTATTCTACTATTATTAACTATTATCTATTAATTATCTACAGTAAATATGATCTATTATCTATTGTTAGTGACTTCAGGCTTATGTCTACGTACTTCTCCTCAATATAAAAAAAGAAAAATTAAAATAAACCAACTACATGTTAGACTTGCCAACAAGGCTCTCAAACAAGCCTGTTTGGTGCATACCTATCATGTCAGTTTGCATGTGTATCAGTCTGAATTTGTTATAAGTTATTAGTGACAAACAACTCGAGGTATGTACAAACTATCAGTGAAATATTGTGTATTTAAGGGTTAAGCCATGAACTATATTGTGATATTTCTTTAATTCTGTTGACAAAATCTCTTATTTCTGCCTCTTTAGAGAACATATTATATTCAAACCATGTTCATAGAAGACGATGAACACTATTCTTAATTTGTTAGACGAATTCTTTGCTCATCATTAATCTCAGAGAGAAAGTAACCCCAACTTTCCCATTTCTGACATCATTTCATGAACTCATACCTGCTGCATACTCAGCGTCAACACAGGAGAGACAAAGAGAGAAATCTGCTTGACATTTTCTCTCAGTCTACTAAGCAACCTCCCTGAGCAGACAGTGTTTGAAAGGTGAAGTCCCAGCGGGCCGCACTGTGCAGCTTTTCCCATGTGCTACAAATAGAAATACAGCTGTGTTGAGTTTGCGTGTTGTGCTTCTACTGTTGGTGTTCTGTCTCTGTTCCACTGCATTTGTTCCACAAAACTGAGGTTTTTTTTGTTGTTTTTTATAAAACTGAATGCTAAGATGGAGTAGCATAATCAGTGTTTAAGTATATTAACCTATGGGTGTTCTGAATTTGATATTGTTACAGTAAGAGTTGTGGGGTTTGCTGTATGCTTAGTAGGCCCATGTGCAAGAAACCAATGAGGAATGAAGAGCAGTATCTTCTAGTATCAACACTGTAATTGGTATTTGGTTGCAGGCAGTACATTAGACAATGTATGCTGCAGGTCAAAAGTATGTAAGCAAGCAATTTTTGAAGGTTCAGAAACATATTGCAGACAGCCAAAAGCCAACACAAGACAGTATGCTTACTGACAACTAGTTTAACCATTCCTTTGTGTTGCCCACAGTCTAGTAGGGCTGGTTAATTCCAGATTTTTGTTTTTTATTTTGGTCCTCAATACCAAAAATCAAGATATAGGGAAATTCAGCATGTTAAATTTACAACATTCATTTAGTTCATTATGTACCATTATGATTTATGTTATCAATTAAGTTAGATTTACTTTCATGTGCCACCACCTCAGTTGTTCCTCAGGGATGTGATGTTAGTTTAATATATAACTTATCAGATCAGCAAGGATCTAATTTGGAGAGCTAACTTTATCTAAATTAAAGGGTAATTCCACCAATTTTTCAAAATATCTGCATAATTGAATTGTTAAGATTGCCACTCAGAGTGGTTTGATGTGAAACGCTCCATTCAAGAGAAATTGCTCAAAGAGGTGGTGATTGAAACCAGACAGTTCAAATGCCTCTAATGGTTAGACAGTTATTACATGAACTGGTTACAAATATGTTGATTAATGTCTGAGACATTTTTTATTATTTTTGCCTAAAAAACATTTTTTACGATAAATTCATAGTGGAGACGTACATGCAGGGCATTGTAAGACAAAAAGGGTCCCCAAAGAAAATATGTTTTTGTCACGTTTACCCTTATTTCATCATTATTAACCTTACACATTAAAAACTTAAAAGATGTGTGCATTCAATATTCATTTTCGATACCACTTATTATTATTATTATTATTATTAGAGGTAGTAGTAGTAGTAGTAGTAGTAGTAGTAGTAGTATTGTTGTTGTTGTTGTTATTGTTTTTGATATTATTATTATTATTAGTAGTAGTAGTAGTAGTAGTAGTAGTATTAACATTATATAATTTAATTTCAAAAATTGCTGTAGGAATTGTGATCCTTGAATCATATCACCACTATTGTAAAGAAATTTGAGTTGGAAATTTCTCTGAATGGCTTTGGTTACATCTCAATGATTGATTTATGCAGAAAAAATGGTGGAATTCCCCTTTAACTTGACTAACAGATGAGCTGACTGGCAGAGAAAAGCTAAACTGTCACATTTCCTGATTCTCCTCCTTCAGGTAGATGTTTCAGCACTGGCAGTGTTGTTTGTCAGCCAGCCTTTTGTCACAAACTTTACATCTGGCTTTTACATTCAACTTTGTTCACAGTAAAAGCTGAATATATCAGGCTTCGAGTGCAGGCAAATTTGAATGTCACCATGAGGAATTGAGTCCAGAGCTTTGCCTGGAAAAGCCTGGAATTGGAGAATCAACTCTTTGGAATTGATTCCCAGCCCTATCATATGGGAAATACCTTCACGTTTTCTGTTCATAATAGTCCCTTACATTGGCTTGTTTTTATTATTTACAAACTCTAATTTAACCCACCTGATTCAGTTAATCAAGCTTTCAAGAGCATCTGAATGTGAGAATCAGGTGGATATGATTAGGGATGCTGTTAACTCTGCAGGCTAATCACCAGGAGAAAAACAAATTAAGAATTTATTAGTTGTACACAGTGCTGCAGACGTTCAATCAAACCCTTTTGTTTTGTGCTAATAAACCCATTACTGCTAATCTTCTCTTGAACAAATAAGTTTGTTTATGTTCCTTCCAAGCTTTTAGCCTGTAGTATACTCTGCAGTACGCTTGAGCTGCAGTAACTGTGTGGTAGCCTACATGTAGACTGACTGTCAATCCTTTGTCATGGAGGAAAGCAGTGGAGAGGTGTAGAGAAGAGGCGCTGAGGCCTTGGCAGAGAATGTATCACAGACGGACACTCTCATTAGAGAGAGGGAACATTAACAGCACGGACTGACATGTACCGTAAGGTGTCATTAGCTCCGTTTCACTGCGGAAGGTGTTGATAGTGTGATATAACTCAGGAGCCTATAGCATGCCATGAAGAAACGCGTAGGCCCTGGGGATGCTTTTTTGAAAGTCCCAGTGCAGCTATCAGGGTATCTGTTTTTAGCATTATCTGCATTACATATAAAAACTCAGAAGACACATAGGCCCAGTGATTTGGATGACAAATAATATGGTGATCTTTGTGTTGTAGACAGTGCAAGTAACAAATAAGTAATTCTCAAGTCCCAAGTCAATTCAAGCTTGTTGGACATAGTAACTGTTACAAGTTTAGCAGCTTGGCAAAAAGTCAGTTTGTGGCTTAAGTCATGTGATTTAATCGACCCCTGTTGTAGATGTTGTGATCTGTAGTTCCTGTTGTAAAGGTATAGTATTTAAATCATTATAAAGAAAAGGTACATTTGTCTAGAATTAACTCTTTTTTCAAAACCATGAGCATCACTTTGTTTACTTCTCAACGAGCAAATTATGCGGAAATATTTTAAATTCTGAAGATTTCGCTTTAAAGGTGCAGTGTGTAAGATTTAGAGGGTATCTTTTAGCAGAAATGGAATATAGTATACAAAACCATGTTTTCATTAGTGTATAATCACCTGTAACTACGAATTGTTGTGTTCTTGTTGGCTTAGAATGAGCCCTTCATATCTACATTGGGAGCGGGTCCTCTTCCAACAGATGCCACCATGTTGTGCCGCAATGTTTCTATAGTTGCCCAGAATGGACAAACCAAACACTGGCTTTTGTGTTTTTACGTTGAAGCGGCAGCTCGAATTTGAGGCGCTACAGTGATTGGAGGACATTGAAAGATGAAGAATCGATGGTTGCTGCTGGTGTTAGCTAACCATTTTGTGTTGCATTTTGAAGTTTGAGAACCCAAATTTTGACAAATGGAGGATCATACAAATTATTATATATTATTAGCACAACAAAAAGCAAGGGAGGGTGAATCCTTGTCATCAAAGAAGCAAAAGCATGAAAAAGCAAAATGAAATTTGGACAGTTGACGGGAGGGGTAAGGGAAAGATATTCAGTTGGTTTCAATCTGCAACCTCACTGCTAGATGCCACTAAATCATACACACTGCACCTTTAAAAGAACACTCCAAAATAAGAAATTTAACCCTCACCACAGCTTTTATAAACATACTTACTCACATCCTACAGCAGTGCTGCAGCAGTCTCTAGAGTGAGACTTCCCAGTTTAAAGACAGGAAAACCCCATTCTGGTGATGTGTATTGAAGGTGGAAGACCTTTTGAAAAACACCAACTGCTTTGGGGTGGAATGTTGGGGCTGGGCTGTTCTGTATTTTTTCTGTTAGCTGACATTATTTGGAAGCTGAATGTCTTATTGCAGCCACATGACTAGTAACTGTCTTTAAATCGTCATTACAATGGACAGAATGGATTATTCAAATGACATAAATTGCTTGCCAGATAAGGTGGGTAACAAGCTAAAAGCTAAAGTTTGCAAGGTAGCTAGCTGGCTAATTTGACTTCTCTGGTCAAAAGGGTAAAAAGAATTGTTGTTTTCTGTACAATTTTGTTCGATGACCGAGGGAAGAGTTACACTAATGCTAGCTTTGTTGGATTTATTACCCTGTAGCTCAGCGATTTGGATAACATAAGATTGGTTGACATTACAGGGATTCCCAATGGCTGTATAATGTATTTGCGTAATGCATGCTGGGTATTGTAGTAAAAGAACACTGATGAACAAAAACATTAAAAATGATATAAAACTATGAATTCTATTAAACTGATGAGGCTGATTGCTTTAGGCTCCACTACAGAATACTGCACAACATAACAAATAACGTATTAAGCTCTAGTTTTAGGCTTGCTTGCCCTTTTTGCAGAGCTAAATTAGCTTGCTGCTTGTTACTAGCTCAACACAGATCTTCCAGCTGGTTACCATACTAGGTAAAGTATGCAGAGGTGGCTCTTCCCCTAAGAACACTTGTCCTGAGGGCAGCATTGCTCGCCATAAACTTCCAATAAGACAGCTGCCTTTGCACCAGGCGTTCTTTCTAAACAGATCAGATGAGGCAGCACACACTTCAGCCAAACAGAACCTTCATAGCCCTTCACTCTCAGTATGCCCTTCCCTGCCACTCTACAGACTTTAATTGTGCGTCTCCGTCTCTAGATAGAAACCCCACTTCAGACATTCTCGTGCTCGGCTTCGCAGCCGTTGCCATGGTGATTTCCAGTGCCCTGCTTCCAAAACATACTGCAGACTTTCTATAAATAATAATCTCCTAGTCTGTTTTATTGTTCATTTTCCTTAGTTGGTCCCCCACCCCTTCTACCATGTCTAACTACAGGAGACGGATATAGCACAAGCATGTATTGTGTGTTCTGAGATTTCAAAGAACAGCGTGTCCAGAGATGTGCCTACTGGAATTACAGCATTTTGGCAATTTTGGGTATAAGCTCTTGCAGTGTTTTTGCATGTGCAAATGTCTCAATCGCCAAGACAACTTCAAAAAGTAGCAATGTATGGAATTCTGGGTGGCTTTAGGTGTCTTTAAGGTAGCAGTATGAGGACAGATGCTGATATGAGACCAGCCATAGAGTGTGTGGGAGGCAGTTCTTGGCCTGTGTGGGCATTGGAGACCGTTCCTAGACCTGACAGTCAGCTCAGAAAGTGACATTTACAATAATGCAGTGTAATTGAATCTGGAAACGCCTCGTCTGCTGCAGAGAGCCAGTGAGTAGTGTTGGGTACTGGAGCTCAAACCAACCTCAATATCTCAACAACACAGACATTGTCACAGTGGGTTTGGCTTATTAGGGAGACAGAGAGAAAGATAAAGAGGCCATGCACATTATTACTACTGGATCCTTTTGATTCTTGGAAATGAGATGAGCTGTGATGTGTACAATTATGTGCAATGATTGCTACTCAGAGAATGGAGTTGAGAAAAGACAATTTTCCACGTGCTCCAGCAATAGAAATGCGGAATGTACTCATAAATAAGGATGGGGATATTGATATTTAATTAATTGAGCCTTCATTCACATATTAAATGTCCATCTCAGTGGTTTGGGTGTGGGTACAGTGGGTTTTCTTCATCTTTTATTTCTTTCTCAGAATAACAAGGCATCTGTGAGGCCTGAAGCAGCAATAAAACACTGGATGAGACAGAGCTATAAACCCTATGTTACAGAAATCTATAGAAACAGACAGGGGAGACAGCACCAAGAGAGGTTTCGTCAAATAACACGATCTTACTCCAGCAAAATGACACATGTAATAAACTTTATTCATGTTATTTGAACACAAGAGCTCCAAACGAATTGTGACAGAGAATCATGACAGAGCCCAATACTGTCTGAGTTACAGCCTGGTTGCTTGAAGAAACAGAAGATGTACAGTGTTTGTGAAGCATCAGTATTTTTGGTTGAGGAGTCAGGTCATATCATCGCTGTTCTTTAGCAGCTACATAAGTGAGGTAGACATCTAGACACTTCAGTTACAGAATACCAAGAGAATAAAGAATATTACTGGATCAAATACAGCATTACACTCACACAACACATCAAGGAATAAATAGATATGGACCACAACAAGTGTGCTTAGTGCCGTAAGAATATTTACACCTTAAAACACTGCTTACATTGATTTAACATTTCAAAAAGATTGAGAGAATGCGCCTGTCAGTTTCATTAAATCAATTCAAGATTACTTTCTGTATTGAGAGTCAATGACATCTCAAGAGTTACTCGAAAGCCATCTACATCTGTTTAATCTAACTCTTGACTACGAGAGAAAAACGTATTTTTACACAAAAAAGTCATACAGCACCACAGAGTAGTGACAATATACCATTATCTATCCACATACACACTGCAATACAAAAATAGGTTATAAATACAGTAGTTGGTATGATACAGAGAACCAAGACCTATGCAATAGATCAGTAACTTAGTCTTGGTAAAGTTGTAGACTAGGGGAGAGCGGGGCATAATCTAATGCGGGGTAAAACGTAACATGCAAATTTTGACAGCAGTTGGACAGATACTTCTTGAAGACCTGAAATTTTTGTACTATTAAAGTGACATTATTCATCTTAAGTGTTTTTTCAATTACTGAGATGTGTATAAGTCCTCAAATTCACACACACTTTATTTTATCTCCATCTTGGTGACTGTTAATGTAGCATCATTTTAAAGCAAGGAAATAACTCACAGTGAGAGCTAGCCAGGCTAATGTATGGCCTCCACGTGGTGGGGTTAGTTGCACCTAGGGCTAAGACAACTAACCGAAAACATCGATAAATTCAAAAATGAAAATTCTTGGTAATGCATAATCTTATCAGTCAGTTGGCTTGATGACATTTGCGCTTCCCATTTACATCACTTGCAGTACAGGATCATGCACAACCCAAAAAGATCTAAAGCTTCAGTAGCACTGGAAAGACGAATTGTTGTATGATATATAAAACTGAACTCATTGGGCACAGCAGCACAATGGCCAGGTGCAAGTATGTGAGATATTATTCGTTGATGGCAAAAACCCACCATAATGAGACAATAATATCTGATTAAAATCGTAGTCAAAAGTGCATTTAGTCTTTCAGCTAATTCTGTTTTGGTTTAGCAGACAGAATGAGCAGCGTTGGCTTAACTAAACTGTCTAAACTGCTTAGCTAAACTATACTGTTATCAGGGTTGCTTGTATGCCAGTGGAGACAGACTAGCTTGGATTTTTTTTTTCTCAGTGTTTTAGTCGTCTGTGCACACAAAAACAGAGCTTTAGACCATGAGATTTTGTGAAACTCTTGTGAAATTCTGTATTTCAATGTTGACTGATAAAATGGTAAAAACACATATATCAGAAAATATTGACATCATGCGCATGATTTTTACTGTTTTATGTGTGATGAGCTGCTTCAGTTCTCTGTACCTGACAAGGCTAATGGCTGGACTGTGTGTGACTGTCTGTGATATTATTGACCACACAGAAGCTATTTATTTTATTTTGGCTTTATCATCAGAGAAGAAATACAGAACAAACAGAGTTTCCAGGAGCAATGCTGACAATCTGTTGCTGTGCCCTTGATAAAAGCTGCTTTTAGAAAATATGAATAAGAAGATATGGTGTTTTTTGGTTGTTTTTTTGTAAAGAAAGAATAATCAGACTAATTCAGACTAAACTTTGCTGGTTTTTGTTTCCCAACTAATTGATAAATGGATGCCATAATGGACTAATTGATTATGAAAATAGTGGTTTGTTGCAGCCCTAGTCATAAAGCAGTGTTACAGCTAACCCCCACTGAATAATATTAAAGATGTTCATATCCTCTTATGTAAATTCAAAATTTGTTTTATGCACAGATTTATCAGAAGAGATGAAAGCAAATTTATTTAAATTTTACCATTCTGATACCATTCTCAGTTCCATTTTGTGGTCAAAAATAAGTTTGCTAGTGTTTGACTCTCTTTTCACTAAACATCTTAATTTTTATAAATATTTTTATGTATTTAACTTGGAAAGCTAGTCTGGTTCAAACAACATTGTATTGAATTAATTGTTTTTGAATCAACTTACCAGACTTTTTAGCAACCATTATGATTAGCCTTTCCCCCTTTTAAAATCAGCCCCACCTATAGGGTAAGTGGTAATATTTGCACTCCTGCCACTTCAGGCTCAACTGGCTGAATAGGTGTTGAAAGCAAAGTTTACATTGTCGTTTGTAGCAGAGATGTATATGTAGCTTTTCTAGTGAATAGCAACAAAGTGTGTTAGGTTGTGCCCCACTCTCCACTATATTCTTAAGACAATGTCATTGTCGGTTGGCACATGTTAAAATACTTGGCATCATCAGTTTAAATGTAGCAATATTTCCCAAAGAAATTGAACAGCGTTATCATAGTGCTATTAAGATACTTTGATACTCTATTTGTAGCAGCAAAAAGGAAATCATCGCTTTTAACTTCTTACGGCTCATATTTATGCAAACAAACATGATTCCAATCCCTTTGTTACAGTGTGCAAGCCATATAAAACAAAAATTATACAAAAAATGGCATTCAGAAGCAGTGTTGGTTAAAATAAATAAATTCAGACTTAATCTTTATTATGCCAGATTTCAATTGCACCGGTGATTAATGTACCACCCCCTATTCTGAACCAGTGAGGAGATCTGTCACTGCTGCTGGATCATCTGTACATGATATAACAGTCTCTTCATGGTAAGTAACAGTCTGGCCAAGTCTTCTGTGAGTGTATAAAAAATAACTGTATGAAATATGAACATGTAAGGTAGTAACGTGGCACAGAATAACTAACAGTCTTTGTAATCTTGTGGGAAAGCTTCTGTAACAGTCATAATCATTCATTCATTGCAGTAATATTCATACTGATGGACTGTCTTTTTTCAAGCCATTCTTCATCACCTTCACTGACTGCTTACTTGTCATACTAGAAAAAGTTAAACTTTCATACCTGGAAAAGGATCTGTGCACCTCACGTAGATTAAACAATATACTACCATTTGAATTTGGCTAATTTACTGCGCTAGAATAGAACTTACATTACACAGTTTATTAGATTATGAGTTAGAACGTTATGGGAGCTTTGTAGCATGTGGTTTTCCAAAGGAGCTTTGAGAGCGGTCTAGACATGCCTTTCAGCTCTGTGTTGTACAGGCTGACTGGTGCATAGTCAAATCTACGTTTCATGAGACTCATGTAAAAAACATCACAAACAGCACAACAGCCATTACAGAAAGTTTGAGGAGACACATCGAGCCATTATATACAAGGCAAGTTCCAGTCGTGAGGCATCACCCTTAAACAACCCCCCCCCCATGTTGACTCAGCTTCAAAAGATCAAACCTACAAATTATTGCCCCCAAAGCTTTCATCGTCTCTAACCACTTGCTAGAAAAAGATCAGATGGCATACACTAGTGATATTTAGGCAGTCAGCACCTAAACTTGCTTAAGCGCATCTGGTAACGCCTGGCTTCTCTGCCCAAGCTACACTACAAAGCAGCCGCATGTCTGCCACTGATTGACCTAGCTTCAGTGTAATTCTTACTTTATCTTCTGCTGCTGCTCAATTGGACTTGTGTTCTCCATTTTTGGCCCAGCCTCTGGTCATGGCAGACACCACGATACTGTACATGTTGAGCCAGGCCTGACGCAGTGCAGCTGTGTAGCCTGCCCCCAGACTGCACTGCAGCATGTAGAGCAGGGCCTCTCCAACCACCTGACCAACAGAGACATGAACATGCAAACAATAAGGTCACACTAAGGCGGATTTCTTATCATTGTCAAAAGTAATATCTGACTGAAAAAAATAGTTTAATGGAATTTTGTCTAATGCAGAAGGAAGCCAGATATGTAATGCTACTGTTAGTAAGTTGATTAACATGTCTGTATTTAGTCAGTGCATTTCTTTATCACTGTGGGGGGGGGTTCCCATAGGAATGGTTGTCTGACATATTTGCACAATCATCTTGGGTATTATAGTGAGATATTGATGGATGAAAATGCAAAAAGGATGCAAAATCCTGAATTCTGTCAAACCGATGAGGCTGAGGAATATGATGCTGCACTACAGACTACGGCAAATAATATATCAGTAGGACTTGAACTTCAAATGGGCGCAATTACACAGAGCAGTGCCAAGCACGGTTTGTTTATTTGAGCTCAAGCTGTGTTTGTCTTCAGTTAAAAGCACAGCCATCAGACCATCAGATTTAGGGAAAACACAACTCTTACCTTCTAGTTGAGGATGAAGTTTCCAAGCACTGCTGTATGACACTAAGTGCACCGGAATGTAAGCAAGAATGGTAAGCTGATGTGTCATTGTGTGAAGTTTGACTTTCTAAACTGTCAGCTAATCTAATATTAGCCAGCAATATAGCTGACATCAACGTATCTAGCATGTATGATAGCAGATACAAATATGTTTTTGCTTCTGCCCAGAAGCAGACAGCTCTGGGCCGATTCTGGCTTTCATACTAGTTGTGGTTGACTTCCGGGCAGATGTTAGGCATGTGGGCAAGAATAGGGCCAGATGTCGGACAGCTGTGTATGGTTTTGACTTGAGGGCCAATTCTGGCATGAATGTTCTGGCCCAACAATGTGGTCGAATGAAGAGAGCCATAGCACAGTTACGCTGTGGCAGATCCATGTTTGGAAATGAGGAAAATGTACAATTAACTCGTCTCTGCACATGATTCTGTCTAATTGTAGACATTTGTGTGAGTGTGCAAACACAACAGAGCAGTGTGACAGTAAAGTTATAGTGCAGTGTTAGCTTGTATGTTAAGCTAGCTATCAAATAAGATCAATGTAGAAGCAGCTACACATCTTGGTTATAACACTAAGGTTAGTCTGTTATTATTTGTAGGAACAGCATGAAATGAAAGGGCCATAGTCTCATTTAAACATGTAGGTGTTGGAATTTAGCTGTTTGATGCTTCATCACAGTAATGACCTGTCACATACAAAATTTACTCAAATACAAAATTTACCAATTTTGAGCATTATTACCCCCACCCATACCCTGCACCCCATTTCACCCACAAAAAAAAACACTATGGGGCTAATGAAGCAGAAAATTAATGGGCGCCTATACCAACAATTAGCATTCTGCATGCTGCAAAATGCATCTAGGTGAAATCATATACATTTGCTAATGTTGTACCACATAATGTTATCTATTAGAAAAAGGGTTCTTGATGGTTACTTGGTGGGTGTAAACTGTTATCTACAGTAGCTCCAGTGCAAACTAAAGAAGCAAACTTCGGACACCAGACATGTCTTGGCTTATTGACTATATTTTTAGACTTATTTTAGACACTAATAGACCTGCTGCTTTATTTATTTCAATGGGCAAAGAAGATTACTTCCTTGGACTCAAGGTTTTGCTATTTTTTTTAAGTCTTACTTGTCATCATTGTTAAGCCTTATTACTCAGTAACTACTAGTAGGTTATTTAGTAACTTCTATTAAACTAATTCATTTATGTGGTTCTCAGTGATGAATTGACATTTGGAAACACCATAGTGTGGTTTAGGACTTGGAAGTATTTTCTGAGAGAATCCTCATTGACTATGTAATTTAGTCCAAGAAGCATCTTTGAAAAACTAATTTTTAAATTTGTAAGCATTCTTCCTGCTCTGAATATAGATGCTGAGTGGCATACTCACAGCAAAGGACTGGGTTTTGACGCCAACAGCTTGGTGCTTCTTGCCCAGGTTCAACAAAAAGTCTTCCAAAGTATGCAGGTCATCAAGATGGCTGACAGCTGCGTCAATCACCAACATCACCTGGACAGATGCACAGGTGCTCAGTGATTTAAAATTTTTGTAACCATCAGCATCTCACACAAAGTCAGCCTGTGTTAAATACTCAAAGGCCAGTTCTGGTCTTGGAGGACCGCTGCCTGGCATATTATGGTGTCTTCTTTGCTCTAACCCACCCAGTCCAACTAATCAGTTAACTAATTCATCCATTAATTTCCGAGTTGTACTGAGCACTAAAATGTCCAGGGATTCAGGATCAGGAACCACCCTACTATGAAGACTCACTCAAGAGTGCAGCAAACAGGGAAAGAATTCACTGGCCTCACCTTGGTGACATGCTCCAGGAACTCTGGGCTGGAGAGGCACTCTGGCACGACTCCACACTTGGTTTTGTAGTTGAACAGGGACAGCAGAGTTGGGTCCAGCTCAAAAAGCCTATAAAAAACAGCAGTATTGTAGAATTCCAGTAGTGCTACAGACCTCTCTTTACATTGGTGGTACTTTTCCACGTCGTTCTGAGAGGCAGTGGATTCGAACAGGAATAGAGATCCTGTCGCCAAGCAACAAGTCAAGCCTCTGGGTGAAGTGTAGTGAGACGCATCAGACAACCGTGAGATGAATGTTTGATGTGTTTGTTTACTTTGGATGGGCCAGGTGTTTACAGACATATGACTCGAACTAAATGTCATTAACTGGGCATGTGAGCTATCATTTTGATTTGAATGATTCAGCTGTCATTAAATAATCAAAAACACATGGATTTTGTAATGAATTTTAAACAGTGTCTCACTGCACACAGTAAATACAGAAACTGTATCCTTTACTTTTTATCAAAATCAATAATACTTGATTTAAAGAATTGAAGAAATTCACAGTTAGTTCTCTAAGTCTTTCACATTATAAAAATGCAATTTTGAAAATTTCCTATCTTTAATATTCTGTTCTGTCCCAAGATCTTATCCCAGACTATGTGACCCTATCATTCCATCATCTGTCTCCTAATATAATGTAACATGGTAGTTAAGCATGCATACTCTACCTTGTAAACATGACAATGCCATGTGGGACCTTGTTCTTGCCGAGGTTCTCCCAGCTGTCCCGGATCAGCTCCTTGTCTTTGCCTGAGAGTTTCTCCATGCTGTCAGTCTGTGAAGTGTTTGCACTGCCAAAGCTAGCACAAGGAATATTGCATCAAACTGAAAGTGTCCACTGAATCAAGCCAGGACTTCCTGATGCACTGTTTCCATTTCCTTAATCCCAGAACGAGGAAGGTCTTTACTTCTGCTCCACCTGAAAGAGCAGACAAAACATACAATCATTAAGCATCCTGAGAAAATCAGGCAACTACTTTCTCATAACAGGAGAGTGATGAACCACAGCTTCAAAGGTGAAGATCATTCAACTACACTGGTCAGGAAGGATACCTGGATGAAATTTGTCCTAGCCTCCTAGTACCGTGTAGTTTCTTGTGCTAAGGTGACGTACCTTTGCTTGTCTGCTCTGTACTGACCTTGCTTTCTCAGTAGCTTCTTCTGCCTCTCTCGGGCATTGGGATTTCAGGGTGTTCTGTGTGAATATGTGCATGTAAAGCCTGTAGTGTTTGTTCTCTCTCTCTCTCTCTCTCTCTCTCTCTCTCTCTCTCTCTCTCCTTTCTCTTGCTATCTCTATCTCTCTTTTTCTCTCTCTCTGTCTTTCTCTATGTCTCTCTCCCTCGCTCTCTGCTCCCTCTCCCCTCACTGAAGACTTGCTCCCTCACAGACATTCGTTTGATGTGCAGTCAAAGTGAGATGATAAGGTATATGGTGTCATTGCTTCTCTATCCATTGCCTCTCTGTGCCTTATTCGTACATACTCCTACATACTGTCATCCTCCTATACACTACATGCTCATATAGACTGCAAACAGGAGGACAGTGAGCAGAGAACATATCTTAATGCAAGAAGCATGATGAAGATGTTGCGAACCACAGCTCCTCCTGCAGGTGAGACCCTGGCCTTCAACAGAAAGGAAAATCAATTCATATTTCATAAGCTCGTATGCAAAGCAAATGCAATGTATATTCTGTAAGTGAATTTGCTACATCCGGTGCCAAAGAGTTGTTCTATTAGTTACGACTGCATTTTTATCTAAATCTAAATCTAATCAAAATTTGCTACATCCGGTGCCAAAGAGTTGTTCTATTAGTTACGACTGCATTTTTATCTAAATCTAAATCTAATCAAAATTAGAGGGCCCATATGCTTCATTTTAAATGCATTTATTTTTTCTCCTTAGGTCCACTGTGGGTTTATATAGCAAAAATGGTCATAATTCATTTTTACATGACCATTTTCCAACCTGTCTTGATTCCTTTGTATTAGGCTTTTTTCTTACTCTTCCTTTAAGGCTGGTTTATGTAAATGAGCTCTTTTCTGATTAGCTGCCCTGTACTGTGCCTCATTCTGAAAGCTGATCAAGTTGAAACACTCCTTGTAACTTCACAGTAGGCTGAATATATGGATATATGTAAATGTGTTTTTGTAACATTACAGCAACAGAACATTCAAAATAAGACACTTTTTGCAGCTTAGTTTCCATATATGAACATATAAACTGTGTTGACTGGGGAGTGAACTATATGTTTTGAAAGTTTAGCATGGTTACACTGCATGAAGTTTGTTTATGAAAATTCCAGTTTTCCACAAAACGGGCAATTTAAAATTTCCCTTTTTTATGCTGTACAGATAAAAGTATGTATCCATTCACAAAGTGAGGTTTTGACATCACATGAAGAAAATATTAGATGTGATTCAGCTCACATGTTTTGTTCATTTAAAGCTTTTTTCTGGAAGAAATTCTGTGTAAAAGCTCATGCATGCTGAATAAACTTGTGATCTGAAGGTTTCAGTCTTCATTTTGGCCTGAAAAAATTTGGTTACAAATCTGCAGGATCTAACAGCTAACAGTGAACACACATGTCAGCACCAGTACACCACACTTTAGGAGCCATCAGATAATGCACTGATCTGCCCCGGACTCAGATCGGAGACCCACTTAGATACTTAAAAGGACAAGTGGAGCCACTGCTAATACAGAAAATGATCACACCTCATCACCTTATCTGATTATAGGAGCATGTGTCGGCTGATTTATCAGTTAAGTGATTGGAATTCCTTTTCAGTCAGTACAAAAGAAAAAAAATGACTGCATACATCTTCCCAGGTTCAGAAGTGCAGTGCTGTCATTGTGAGGGACAATCTGTCGGAAAACTGAGTGGGCTCAGAGATGATAGGGTAGCAGGAGCGAGCACAGTTGCCATGACGACCTTGCAGGAGCCCTTGAACTTTCCATCATGTGATGCTGAAAGCTCAGGCCAGAGCACGTCTCTCCAACCCCAGTTCTCCTCAGGCTGTACGGTAGCTTGAGTGAACGTATGAGTGGGTATACACCATATCTGGCGTTTTGTGGAACCATGCGTGACACTCCGCTTCTCATAGGATTCACTCGCAAATACCTTGATCCTGATGTTTCATTTCTTTCACTGAGGGAACTCTCATGGTAAAGAGAATGCATGAGCATGCTACACTGAAAAAAGGATGCATTTTTTACATGATTCTAAGATCATTTCTGCATGAACAAAATACATCAACACAATTTGGTTTTCAGTTTACTTACTTACACCATAATATGTAATTCATACTGAAATAATGTACATATGTGACTCAGGCAAATTCAATGCACTGTTTTTTTTCAGTGTACTGCCACGCCAGAAATGCATGAGGATGAAATCCCGTTTTTTTTTTCTTTATTGCACTTATTAAGTAACTGCATCTGTCATACACATCCTTTAGAAATGTTCAGGCTATGTACACAAGACTTTTATCACGAGGAAAGTGTAAATACCACACTAAGTTTGATTCTTCTTCTCTAAAAAGCACTTCCTCAGTTACATGTACGTATACTACAACATAATCTTATCATGAAAAAATTCCTGAATTTTTTTTTGCTTTAAAATGCGCTCTCGGTGATGACTTTCAAATACAATTATGCAGGAAATGAACAATCTAATACCCAAATTTGTGTAGGATACACAAGCTTCATTCACAACATACACAGTAATGGGCAAGTTCATTTTAGTCAAAATGGCCACTAAGTGCATTTTTCAGTGTCAAGAAAAAAAAAAAACTGAAAAAATATTTAACAGAATTTAACAGAAGATTATACTAAAGCCTCAACAACTTAATATCATTTCAGTTTTCAGTATTTTGTGTGCCCACTCTTTGCCTTTATGGGAGCTGGGAGCTTCCATTCTCTTTGGGAGACTTGCTTTTTCCACACCTCCAAAGTTCAGTCCTAGAAGTTGTTTGCATTTTCAGATTCTCACAATCCAAGTAATCCCAAATACATTCAGTGATGTTGAGGTCTGGGCTCAGGGGGGTCAGTCCATTGTTGTTCTGAGAACACCAGCAGTGTCTTTGTCTGATTTGCAATTTGAATAAAATGTTTTTACTTTTTTGTCTATTTCCTTTTCTCAGTAAAGGCTTCTTGACAGCTACACACACATCCTTTATACCCCATAGCATTGAGTTGTCTTCTTACAGTGGCAGGATGCACAGAAACACTTCTGGATTTTTTTCAGATTTGAGAGTGGAGCTTGATCCTCTATCTCAAAGATGAAAGCTTTAAGTATTGTTTATTTCGTATACCAGTGGTTTGGTGGTCTACGAGGTCTTGCACGGTTGTTAGGAGTCCCATTTTCACTATCTTTTAAAAAGTTTTGTAAACTTTTCACTTATTTTTCTTTCACTTTCCCCTTCCTTATGCAAGTGGACCATCTTATATCTAATGTGCGTTTTGACTGGAACCTGAATAAATGAAATAATGAAAGGCAGTCTCTTACTTTTGCATAATACTGTACTTCCCACAGGAAATAAAATGTTTTAGTGTTCTCTTTACCCCATATGAGACATGAGTTTAAACTTTTTAAGAGAACAAATACTGCAGTGGATAAAGCACAATTTATATTTAGATTACATAACTCAGATTTCAGAAATATGTTTAACATGTGCTGGAACATTTGCGCTTTTCATTTCCAAAACATAGATCACCAAAGCAATCAGAAATAGGTTTGAGGGAGTGTTCACTGTGAGTTCAGTCAGGGTAGAAACGCTCTTGATGTGGTGGGCAGCTGGGGCAGTACACTAACATGAGGCTTTTTTTTTACGATGATAGATAAATAGCCGTGGCTGTTTACTTCAGCCGTACTGCGGTTCTCGAAATAGCCAGACTTCATCCTCAAGATTTACATCTCTGAAATGTGAATTTCAGATGGGCCTTGTCCTAAAAGGAACTTGTCATATCGCGTTATTCCTGTATTTATTCAAATGGTGTTTGGAGAATAAAGCTGTCCTCTGTGACAGTTATAGGTAATAATTATGGCACTGTTGTCCATCATCACCTTGACTTCATAATCCCACAGTTGACAAACGGTGGGGCGAAAGTGTATTTTCTGTATCCCACAGTAAAGTTCCCCCTGATTTAATGTTAGTTAATGTTTTGTGGTGCAAACCCTCAGGAGACCCACCGCCGCAAACTTTGAAAGGTGTAATGTCATCTGTGTGGTCGCAAACATGATTTAATGGGCAATAAGTAAAACTCAAGCAAACACAACGCTTTTAATATTCAGTTCCCCTGGTTACTAAGGATTTGTTTTAGGCTCCCAAGTGTTTCTCCGCAACCAGTGATACATTTAGAACCATGAAATCCCAAACTGCCTTTGATTTTTTTACATTTTATTTTAAGAAGCATGTTGCAAGGCCGGAATGCATTTTAGAATCAAAATCATACTGCTACACTTTAAAAAGTGTAAAAAAAAATGCTTACAAACACATTTCAAGACAAACAATAAAAAAATAAAAGAAAAATATATTAAATTACCATCAAAAGTTTGGGGATGCCTAGCTTTTCAAAATCTTTTGTGATGCAATTGATCATGTTTACTTTCTCAGTTTGCAATAACTTATTAAAAACAAGAATCCAACCACATTTCCAAAAAAGTTGGAAAGCTGTGTAAAATTAAATTGAAATGTGCAAATCATTTAAACCTATATTTAATTAAAGTTAATAGCGAAAACACAACATATCAAATGTTGAAATTGGGACATTTTATTGTTTTTGAAAAATACATGTCCATTTTGCATTTGATGCCAGCAACACATTTCAAAAAAGTTGGGACGGGGGCATGTTTACCACTGTGTTTCATCACCTCTTCTTTTAACAACACTCTGTAAGCGTTTGGGAACTGAGGAGACACTGCTGTAGTTTTGAAAGTGAAATGTTTTCCTGTTCTTGCTTGATATAGGATTTCAGCTGCTCAACAGTTCAGGGTCTCCTTTGTCATATTTTCTGCTTTATCATGTGCCAAATGTTTTTAGTGGTGACAGGTCTGGACTGCAGGCAGGCCAGTTGAGCAGCTGGATTGTTTTACTACAGAGCAATGCTGTTGTAATACTTGGAGAATGTGGTTTGACATTGGCTATGTTTACATGCAAAGATTTTTGCCAATCCGATTGAATACAATCCGATTACAGATTCAGACTGAGGTGTTTATATGCACACTCTATTCAACGATTTGATGGAAAATCTTCGTTTACATGCTCACTACAAGTAATCCGATGCAAAATGACGCGCATGCGTGGAGTAGCGTTTAGAGTAAACGTTACCATGACAGCGAACATCACGTGAGGTCCAGTCCGCGTGATATGAGTTTCCAGTTGGCGCGCTTGTGTTTTAATTGCTTTAAAATGATGCCAGACTCAGGAAAACGTGCTTCTCATGTCCTTATAAAGGAAGCGGCGAGAGGAAGACGTCGTGTTCTGAGACTCATAAGCTGGACGTCCGTCCCACCGCCGTCTTTTAAAGCTCAGAGCATAAACTTCGTCTCCTCTGCATCTGTGATTTTCAAAAAGAATTTCAAATTTTGATTCATTTGACCTCTGGACAGTTTTCCACTTCACCTTAAATGAGCATGGACCCAGAGAAGGCAGCGGCCTTTTTGGATCCTGTTTATATATGGTTTCTTCTTAGCATGGTAGATTTTTAACTTGCGTTTGTGGATGTAGCGATGAACTGTTTTCAAAATGGTTTTTGGAACCGTTTCTGAGTCCATGCAGTGATATCCACTACAGAATCAGGTCTGTTTTTAATCCAGTGCTGCCTGAGGGCCCAAAGATCATGGGCAGCCAATATTGGTTTTTGGCCTTGTGCTCTACATACAGAGATTTTTCCAGATTCTCTGAATCTTTTAATTATATTATGTGCTTTTTTAATGATTTTAATGATATATAAGCTCCTTGCAATTTTATGTCGAGACATGTTACTCTTGAACTGTTGCACTATTTGATCGTGCAGTCTTTCACAGAGTGATGAACCCTTCCTCATCTTTACTTCTGAAAGACCCTGCCTCTCTGAGATGTTCTTTCTATACTCAGTTATGTTACAGGTCAGCAACTGGTTAGATGTTCCACCAAGTGTTTTTTTTTTAACATTACACAACTTTACTAGTCTTTTGTTCCCCTGTCCTAACTTTTTTTGGAACATGTTGTTGGCATCAAATTCAAAAGCAGGTTTTGCCATAAAAATGATTTGCCAGTTTTATTTTCCAAACGTTTGTCAAAAGCACATATTAAAAAAAAAATCCGGCTGTGCGTTCACTGCATGACTGAAACAGCTCTTCTTTACTGGTGCGCACTGTAGCTGTGGGTTATGTGTGTGCACAGTGGCAAAAATGTCACTGCCATGATTTAATATATTGTATGTATCATACAATTCTCAAACCACCAGGATGCGCTTAGTGAATTAAGCAGTATTTTATAATATTGCACGGTTTTCAATCACACAAAGCAGAACAGAAGTTCAGTTCATCACACCAGCCGAAAATGAACATGCATTACCTGTTTTCTTTTATTTCTGATAGATTATGTTGACATACTGTTTTAGTGCCTTAATATAATTACTTAATTACTATGAAATTATTATGGTCTTAATGTGTAAGAACTCCTTTTCTATTATTAATTTGACTTACTAATTCAAAATCTCAAGAAAATCAGTCATTATTTCAACCTAAGGGGTCACAATTTGAACCTTAAACACAAAGAGAAAAACTTTCAGTCTCGTTTGTAGAAGAAACACACTTTTTTATAAAAAGCATGTGAGCTAAACATGTGGTTATATTGTCATATTTTAATGAAGTGGCTCCTGTGTTCAATTGCATGGAAGTTATTAGTAGATTATCTGCTATCGGTAATTAACGCCACTCTTAGTAAGTATAACAGGAAAGTAACAGAGAGAAAAGTAAGATTATATTTATAGACAAAAAAGAGGTGTCCCCAAACTTTTGATGGACAGCATTCCTAAAAGCACCTTAGCCTTAGGATCATCTTAAATAGTAGAGGGAGTGTTCACTGTGATGCTCACTCTACCATATAAGAATCATCTCACTGTTGAGATGCTTTTGTGAAAAAAAACAGCCTTTAATGATATGAATGCACCAGTGTTCTTGTGTCTGACCGCGGCATGCTCCTCACCGCATCATCAAACATATCTGATTCTTATACCAGCTCCTTGCTCACTGTCAGCAAACTTCTTCCGCTTTGGTTTTCACGCTCTCTTCTGTTCCCTCATCGCATTGCCCGCTGTCTTCCCCACTTCCTTCCCTGCAGCAGTTGCAGTTTATTATACCTTCTATCCATACAGTCACTACATCATAACTTCTCAGGCTTATATTCCTTTAGTGTCTCCAAGCATAACATAACATATCATTCTATATGAAAGTATAGCATATGGCTCATTAAATTTCCAGTGGAGGAGTCAAATTTAACTTTAATGTGTATATTATGGATCATTAAAGAGGGACTAAAATTATACCACCCTCTGAAACCTGGATAAGTATTTAACATGCTGCTTCACTGTTAACTGTATGATGATGTGGCACTGACAACATTCCACTTATAGAATAGGTCAGCTTCAAAAAAAAGCACAAATATGTACCTTTGAAAAGTGAATACAAAGTAAATAGTATTTATGTGCTAGTATGGTAAGTGCAAGTCACTAGAAGCAACGCTGTGGGACTGAGTCATACATTTTATTTATGTAAATATACAAATGTGCACTGTTTGTAAAGCAAATGTGTGTGCATACCTTTCCTGGGTGTCAGTTTCAGAGCTGTGCTGATCCCCATCACTGTCAGAGTCTGTATCCTTATTTTTTGATGTCTGGCTTTCGTCATTTTCTCCCTTGGATCTTACAAAGTTTTCATCCAAGCCTGCTTGCTCTAGGGTGGTTCTGTATCTGCGCTCTGCATCGCTCTTTGCATTTTTCTATTAGAAAGAATATAAAAAATAAAACTAAACTGGAAATGAAACACTGAAGTATGGTTGCAGGCTCTGGCTGGTTGCAAAAGTCAGAGACCAGCCTTTTGTATATTTAATTTCCAGTCACAACAGCCATTAATTTCAAGTTATTCATTTTTCAGTGCCAGGAAAAAAGCTGAAAACATATATTTAACTGAAAATTGCACCAAAGCCTCAACAATTTAATATAATATCTCTTTGCCTATATTCAGCGGAAAAAAGGGAAAGTATTTAGGGGGTGAAAGAGTCTGTGTGTTGAGAAACCACAACAGCGGAACTTGTATACATTTTTTCCTCAGTGATTAACACTCATTAAACAGAAAATATTGGGGATGCCCATGTTGTTATCGGAGTCAAAACAGACCAGAGTGTATAAAAGGGATTAAACTGGGCTGGAGTGCACTTAAGTGGAACTCGTATTAACAGAGTACATGTTTGCAGATCTAATATCAATAATCAGCTCCACCAGTTCAGCAGTTAAATTGGTTGTTGATGTTAGGTAGGAAGCAGATTTTTTTCAGAGGCCCCGCCATGTCTTCGCACTGACCTGTCTTTATTACAGTGTCCATTCTTTTCAGCAGACTCGCTTTCAGTTTTTCAAAGAAATCTCCAAGGATATTTTTCCACACCTCCAAAGTTCAGTTAGAAGTTGCATTTTCTCACAATCAAAGTAATACCAAACAAAGTCAGTGATGTTGACGTCTGGGCTCTGGGATAGTCAGTCCATTGTTCTGAGAACACCAGCAGCATCTTTGTTTGATAAGTATCTCTTGATCTTCTCAGCAGTGTGCTTGGAGTCGTTATCTTGCTGTAGAATGAATTTCTTCCAGGATGTTTTCTGAATTATACTGTATAATGTATTAAAACCTGTTTGTACTCATCAGCATTCATGATGTCTTCAATCAAAAACAAGTCACTAAATCCAGACATTGTTACTGTAACGTGCCAAGCAGATTCAGACGCTCGCAGATGTAAAACTCCAAGGAGGCTTTACTGATAGAATCACAATCCAAAGTCGTTGTCACAAAACAATCATGGGTCAATTCCAGAAAGCACAAAAGAAGCAAACACTCAATCATAACACCAGGTTGAATGTCCAAAAAGGGAGAGGCAAAAATGTAATCAGGAATACAGGCAAAAGGTCAAAAATCAGAGATCGTACACAATGGCAAATAATCCGAAGGGCAGAGCAAAAAGGGCAAAGTCGAGAAACGAAAGGCAAAGGTCATACACGAAAAAACATACAATGGAAAGAGCGCTTAGTAGATCACGCAGTGGATACAATACCTCGCAAAGTCCCTATGCTAAAGCCCGGGCTATAAACTAAACTAGAGTTGTCATATGATCAAGAACACAGGTGACACCCATTAGAATTCAGGTGAACGAGAACACTGATAGGAGCAGGAAGTCACGTGAGGAGTCAGGTGATCTCCCATAGAATTCTGGGATGTTGAGTCCAGGTTAGTGTCGGCATTGGCTGTGTGGAGGTCATGTGATCTCCCAGAGGATTCTGGGAGATTGAGTCCGAATCCAATGAGGTACTCGGAGGATGCGTGACAGTTACACATCCCCAAACATTCACTGATCCTCCACTTGCTCACTGATGGCCTGAAGAGTTTTTCCTTGCTTCAATGGCACACATACTGCCTTCTCAAAGATCTCAAATTTAGACCCAGTTGATAAAAGTTCTTGACAGCTACACATCCTTTCAAACTCAAAATAGTGTTGTCTTCCCACACCTGTGATTTTTTTCAAATCTGAAGCTCAGTTCAGAACAGTGGAGCTTGATTTTCTCCAATCTCTCAAAGATGAAAGCTTTAAGAAATGTCTATGTGCTGATACCAGTTTTGGTGATCTAATAGGTCTCAAACTTTTGTTAGAAGTCCCATTATCTCTGTATCATATAATCATTTTTTGAAATTCAGTTTTGGACCTTTAGTTCCCTTATTTTCCCTTCATGATGCAAGTTGATTATTTTATATATTTTTAATTATTTTAGTCTTTTTGAAGGGTAACAATGTCAGACTCCTTTGGGACATCTTTTTTTCTTAGGAGGACACAGCTGTAACTCACTGGATTTAAGATTAGAATGATGGAAAAGTTAAAATGGAAGTAACATGCACAAAAATAAAGAGTAAAAACGAAATACAAATTAAACACTGATAGATTTCATATTATATTCAGTGTTGGAGACTGTTGTGTAATTTTCTGTTAAATGTATGTTTTCTCTGGAAATTTATTAAACAAAAGGGTATGTTTACGAATTAAAAGCATATTGTGCTGACAATCAAATTACAAAAAGGCTGCACTTGTACCTGTGAGACCTGTTCGAAGAGGTACGGGCGGGCTGTGACTCGAGCTTTCATCTCCCTCAGTTCTCTTTTATAATCTTTCGCCCTCTCTTGATCAGCGTGTCTACAGTGATAAGAAAAAATAATGAATTCAGACGTTCATACTAATAAACATACTGATTATGTCATAAAAACATGACCTGGTTGCTCCTTAAGGTCAGAAGAAGAGTGCCTGCCTGTGCTGCTTGAGTTTCTCCTGATAGACTTCTTTCAGACTCCTATGTGGGTCCATGGCCTTGGCCCGTGCTGCTACTGCTCTACTCATGGCTTGAGAATTCATTCGGTGTTGTTTCATCCACTCAGCGTTTTCCTGCTCCTTACTGTCCCGCAGCTCCAGAGACTTCCTGCATAGTGTGGAAAAAAAATGAGAACAAAAAGGAAAAATTTAGGAATCATTTCCTTGGAAAGGTCCACTTTCTATTCAGTCTCAGGCCTACTAAGTTCCTTTATGATCTAAGCCTAAAAGTATCCGCCAGGCTGGGTATAGCTTTAATGTAACTTACAGTACAGTAAAATTACAGTATCATGTTACAGTATCATCTATGTCATCAGCACAGACTCAGTAATACCAGTTACTGTACACAGATATTCAGTGTAACAAATTGAAATAGAGTGCAAAGAAAAGAATGGGTAACGCTTCAATATAGGGGGACATCATATTGTCCTGTTTTTGTGCTTATTAAGACATAACAAGCCAAAAGTTGGTAATTAAAGGGCTGTTTATTACTACATTATTAAGCAGGGTAAAGTAAGCATTTTTCCTGAGCACTTTAATGCTCTTATTATACCTTAACAAGCCAGTGTTGTCTATTACTGCATTATTAAGTAATAAGGGTAAAAAAACACATTTGCTAGAGCACTTTTGTTTGTGTATTATATATCATACTCTTTTATGTAACATTTTAGGTGTCCTTTATTATACCCATAGTAAGCAATATAAAGTTAGCCGGCAACAAACTTTGCCTAACTAAGCAATTAAACCAACAACTACTAATTAAATTAATGCTTGTTACTTCATTATTACACAGAAACTAGGAGGAATTAAGCATTTTTCAATGCATGTACTTCTGGTTTAAAATGCACTTTACTTTAGATGACACTTTGCTGTGTCAGGGAAAAAAACAGAGAAATATAGAGTATAATATACATTATATAATATAGTATAGTATAATAGTTATTAGCTTTCTAGAGCTTCCTGCTCACCTTATAGCCATGGACCTTTTTCTCGCAGCATCCGTTATGTACGTTGGAAGAGTATCCATGGATAACGATGTCAAGCCACCAAAAGAATTGCTTCTCTTTAAACTGCTCTTGCTTGTAGAGCTCTAATGATAGGAAAATGAAAAGTTACAGTACACACATCTTAGGAATTTTAAAAGACTTCAAAGAAGACCTCAAATAGCAATTGAATTTAATTTTGTTTGACCTAAAACCTCAAATAAGAATTTATTATTTAAATTTACAAAACAAAAAAAGCAATGAAAGTGAAACCAACCAGCGGTTGGTCTGTGCTGCTTCTGCTGTGACGTGGCTGGAGAGTAGATGTGCGCAGTTTGAATGGTTGGCAGAGGGTAACCTCTCTCCTTTCTGCTGTTTCCGTCAGCTTTTTCCGGAAGGCCTGGTACAGCTTATCAAAGTCTGGGACCTGAGCATTGATCACTGGTCGGAAGGATGACCTTTGCTCTAAAAAGCCAAGTACTCTGCTCTTGGTCCTCTGGGCAGTGCGTGCCTGCTGGCCATCAGCTCTGGGTGCCTGGCTCTGGATGGGGGCTGAAGAGGCCCTGAGGGTCTCCTGAGCCCTCGCCTGAATGCGGATCTTCCTCTTCTGCTCCTCCTCTGTGACATTAATTGAAGATTAGAAATTCTGAAGGTAAAGCTTTGCAATAAATGAAGAGCTTTATTTTACCCCAAATGCTGTTGATCTGCCAGGACACGTTAGCAAAATTCAGGCTTTATTTATATATGTTATTTAGTGTCATTAATCACATAAAAATCCGATTTGAGATCACAGCTGTATGCAAAACTTTGAGCACCACTTTTTCTTGATTTTTGAAGTGACAAAGTAACACAATCACTGCAGCAAACCACTACAGCCAACTGCTTCCAGATCACAATTTTTACTGTCCAAAATGTCATTAAGAAACCTATTAAGAAATTGGAAGTGTGGAGGTCAAGGCAAAACAACAAAAAGGTCAAGACAAAAAAAACTCTCAGATGGAACTGCTTGTATCCTGGCCAAAAAGCCAAAGAAAACCCCCAAAATGACAACAGAGAATCTGCTGGAAGGTTTATGTGACTCAGCAGTGGTAGGAGTGGTGGTGCACTGTTATACTGTGCAGCGTTTTTTGCACAAACATGATTATGCATGGAAGAGTTTTCATAAGGAAACCTTATCTGCAAATCACAAATTTCATCATGTTCATAAAATGTGCAAAACAACATCTAGATATGCCAGAGATGTTATTGAAACAAGTGTTGTGGACTGATGAAGTAAAAATAGAACACTTTGGCTACAATCACTAAAGTTATGTTTGGGGAAAAAAGGAGCAGCATTTGATGAAAAGAACACCTTGTCAACTGTTAAGGGGGCAGATCTATTGTGCTTTGGGTTGTGTGGCAGCCAGTGGCACAGGAAACCCTGCACAAGTTTAGGAAGAATGAATTCCACTAAATGTCAGCATAAGATATCTGTTGGCTGTCCAAACTGTTACACATCAAAATTGCTTTTTTCTATCTTTTACGTTAATCAAATATAAACTAAATCATAAAAAATGTAATTTGGCCAAGAGTACCCAAACATTTGCATACACTTGTACATAAAACCTCAACACACAAATGACTGATGATTTATGCAGTTTGCACAGTGCTAAATGGTGGAGTATAGTTTTCCATTACTTATTAGCTACACTATACTCATAGCTGTGGAAGCAAACTTCAGACACCAAACATGCTTTAGCTGATGGTCTACATTTAAGGTAAAAGGAGTGTAAATTTGATTTTCATTGAACTATTCCTTTAAACAAGGAGGCTGATTGCTACTCTGTTCCAGAAAAATAAATATGAAGGATAGACTAACGGTTTTACAGCCGACTTACTGCTTACATATCTTTTGCTTACAAGCTCTGACTACAAATAGTAATAAATAGGCTACAGATGTGGCAAAAGTGCTGCCTCTTAATCTGTGGTGATGAAACTGTATGAGGAGGACCTTTTAAATGTTCAGAGATGGCTGGGTCTGTTACTGCATTAGGTACAGTTTTCCTCCTTCCAGCATGCTTGCTGGTTTCACTCTGTTTGTCAGTGGCTTTCTCCTGCTTTGCCCTCTCTTTCGTCCGCTCTCTCTGGTGGAAAGTAAAGGGTCTCTGCATGGATAAGAGGACCTCTTTCCTCTGCTGCCGCCACTCCTGCCTCATCCGTTCCTGCTCACTGACAATATTATCATAAAGGGACTTGAAGACATGCTCAGGGACAGGTGCTACACGGAACTGTTTCTGACACTCAGCCCAGTCTATTTCCTCTTTATCAAATATGGTTTGCTTGGACTCTTTGGCCTGGAGAAGAGCTTGCCTCCGGCTCCCACAAGTCTGGGGCATAACTGGATCAAAAGACTTCCCCAGGTTCATCTTGGTACTCAGATCAGGTGTGGAGGAGGATCTCTTTGGTCTATTAAACCTTTAGGTTTAGAGAGACAACAGCATTACCACATGCAACAATAAGCACAATATACACTTTCAGTGACATATTTAAGAGGTACAGCAGTGTTTATGAACTATATCAAACTGTTTTATTTATTTTTTTTAAAATAGGGAAAATTCAGTTTTTTCATGACAAGGCCCCTTTAAATAAATAATTCCAGATTTTCAATGTAGTCTTAGACTTTGGACCTCACAACTTTTATCCAGTGCTGATTCAGTACTAGTCAAAAGACACATCAGCCTCCCTCATCGAGTTATCAGGATGTTCCATCAGGTGAGTCCAAACTTCTGACTAGTATTGTATCTGTAACAAGTGCGTCTTATAACGAGTGAACTTACATGTAGGTATCTCCTCTGTTTTTAACACTGTTCCCATCACTACTGGGAGTTTCTTGTGGTCCACTGGTCTTATGTGAAGTGTCTCTGTTTTCAGAGAGCAGAGAATTCTGTAGTATTCTACTTTCCAGACCAGCCTGGTGCTGCAGCTCAATCTGCTGGAGCTGCTGCCGGTGTGTAGCTTTCAGGAATTCTAAATGCTGCTCCAGAAATATCTCAGACCTCTCCCTGTCCTCTGAATAGGAATGTAGTTTCTCTGAAATTCCCATCATCCCTTGCTGAGCAATGCTCTTTTCAGACATGGAATCTTCTAAGGGTGGGAAAGCCTGGAAAGAGTAGCAATTTAACTTAACATTAGTCATTTACATTTTCAAGAAATACAAAGTTTGTCATGAGATGACAATTCTGGAAAGCTTATGAGAGCATTTCCATAAGCTTTTTATGGGGAAATATTGTGCAGTATATATATCATTGTGCAGTATATATATCATACATTCCATACATGTATATATATATACATGTATGGAATGTATACACACACACATGAGCCTATCCCAGCTGTCATTGGGTGGAAGTCAGGATACACAATATATATACAAAAAGTCAGTAAGTATTTATGTACTCTGAAAAACTCTAATATTATTAAATACAAATAACATGAATGCAATAAGTAGTGATTTTATGTGTGAGTGTGAGGCATCAAGAAGAAATCTGGATCCAAACCTGTGTTCTTCTCACAAGTTATCAGCTACTAAAGCTAGAAAAAAAAGAAACATAGTTAGTGCTTAGCCTACTACTGATACACAACATAAGGTTACATAGTATTCAGTACAAAAACAAACCAAAATAGAACAGAATAGAATAGAATAGAACATACACTCTAAAAAACATGTTTTTTCAAGGGTTCTTCAGTTCTATTTAGAACCATAAGTTCTACATAGAACAATTTCATGCTTAAATGGTTCTTTGCATGGTGAACTGGTTCTCTTCAGATTGATGGAGAACATGTATGAACATTTTTAAAAAGTGGTTCTATATAGCACCATTAAGGGTTCTTTAACTGTTTTGATGTCAAGTTTGTAACAATAGATAAACCCTTTTTGGTTTTATACAGAACCACTTTCAGCAAATAGAACATAAACTCTTCAAAAAGATTGTTCTTCAAGGGTTCTTTAGTTCTATTTAGAACCATGAGTTCTATATAGAACAATTTCATGCTTAAATGGTGAAATGGTTCTTCAGATTGATAAAAAAATGTGTCGTACATGAACATTTTTGAAAATAGTTCTATATAGCACCAATAAGGGTTCTTTTATTGTTACGATGTCTAGCTTGTAACAATAGATAAACGCTTTTTGATTATATATAGAACCATTTTCAAAAAGGTTCATCGTAGAACCATATACTACACATTCTCCATCAATCTGAAAAATGAAAAGCAGGAAATGGTTCTACACAGAACTCGTGGTTCTAAGCAGAACCATTCCTTTTGCTAAAGAACCCTTAAAGAAAAATCTTTTTTAAGAGTGTAGCACTGGTGTTTCTTGGGCTATGCTGTGAGTGAACAGCGCCTGTTGCATTGGAAAGTGGTGGGTTGTCGTTGCTATGGCAACCATAACGCCGAATCCACAACACGCCATTATTTTGGTGGAAATCTCGTAAAAGCGAATGTTTCTGTCATCTATGAGACATACATGTGTGCGCTTAAAGTGGCTGCACATAAATGTTAACTTACACTGGGCTATTGAGAAATGTTACAGTCGATTTGCCTCTAAGTTAATGCAGCTTACAATTCTGTCCAGCGATTTACTCAGGCTCCTCACCGGCTCCTCATCTGATTCACGGTGCGGCCAACATGACGCAGTCACGGACGCACCCAGACATAATCCGATGATGGTATTTTACTTTTCATTTCCCTGGAACGGTCGCCAGACGCCTCTGGACTTGATCTCTAGCGCACTAATCCCCACCCACCGGCGCCCGAGGACGCGCAAATACGATGGGCTTAATATTGGAAACTGTATGGAAAAAACGCTTATTGTTCTTTCAAGGTATGATAAGCGATGAAACATTCCCTGAAACAATTACAGTGGAAAATTTATCCTTTCATATCCAGCATCTTATTTTTAGAAGATATCCTTCCTCTTTTGAATGTCTTCCTGCAATTTCCCTCCAGGGCAATAGATGGCGGTAAATCTAATACATCAGCACTTTATTGTGTACATTGTGGGAGCTCTAACATCGTAAAGGAACATAGTAACTTATCCACGTTTTTGAAATTTATATATAAGTACAAGTCAATATCTTTAATATAGAAAGCTGATATTAATGGAATTAGTTTTGGAAAGCCCCTTAACGAGACAGGAAGTCGACTGCGTGTTGAGCTCTTACGCAGCAGCAGCTGCATCAACATGGCCAGAGGAGAGAAAGTGAACTAGTCCTGATGTCGAATAAGAGGACAAACTGAAGGAGAACTGCTCTGATTTTGTGCTGTAGCGTTCTATATACGAACAGAGCGCACTCGCCTCGTCCTCTGCTGAGTTACAATGTTCACTTTAAGGAGAATTAGACTGACCGCAGCTGTGGCAGCAGCGCGGCCGTGCGTTAACGTTACGGTTAGGAGCGTGAACGGAGCCAGATTAGGAAACTTTGCCAGAGGCTTCTCGTCCTCCGAGCCCGACGAGGAATCGGGCAAAGCCCAAAATGATGTATACGACATAATAATATCCGGCGGAGGCATGGTGGGGACCGCTATGGCATGCTCTCTTGGTGAGTGTCGCCCAGTGTCAACATTCTCGACGAAGCTGAAGTTGCTTCCGATTCTCCAGCTCCTTTTTCGAATTTTCCAGTTCCACCTTGAATGGACCAGCAATTACATTCTGGCGCGTGCAGTGGCGCCTCAAACGCTAAACCGTAACTGTTGCACCATTTAAGGTGGAACGGGAAAATTCGAACAAGAAGGTGGAGGATAGGAAGCAACTTCAGCTTCGTACATTCTTGCAGCTTACTGTCCAAACAACCGGTTTACGTCCCTTTCCTTCCGTGTTTTGTGTACAAAGCTTCGACTTCGTGCGAGTTAAGAATCTCCCACGATTTGCTTAAGTACAGCGTTGTCAAACATCCCTAGCCATAACGTTAATTTCCCCCCTCGCTTTTCTCTGACCCCAGCCTTCTCCACATGAAGGCGAAGCACTTATTTTGTTTGATGGAAGTATTTAGTTAGGCAGCGAATAACTGCCCTCACCAGTTAAGGCTGCAATTGAGGTTTCAGTGAAACGCACACTCCCGGGTGCAAACGTGCCAAGGTGCAATTAAAATGCACATCTTATGAAAACTAGAATTCTCATGCTATCACCACTTTCATGCAAGAGGCAAAATGCTCTGGCTTTGTCATGCCACTAGAAATAGCCTCCTCGCCATTTAGCATAAGTGTCTGTTTTTGTTTCTACAGGCTTTGATCCAAATTTGCAAGGCAAAAAGATTCTTCTGCTGGAAGCTGGTCCTAAGAAAGAGATGGACAGGGCACCTGAGGTGTACAGCACAAGGGTCAGCTCTATCAGCCCTGGTTCAGCAACACTCCTGAGCGGTACATTGCATCACACTGACATTCACATGTAATCCTCAATTCATGTAGTGATCATATTTCACTGACTGTCAAATATTTGGTTCATTTGGATTTGGTTCAGTCCAGTACTATTTAATTCAACAGTACAGTCATTATGTCCAAATGTGCATTAAAACAAATTACTTGATCTCAGCTGTGTAGTGCAGTGCATAACAGGTGCATTAGACCTTGACAAAGTTCTGTTGCATACATACAACAAAAACACTATATAAATAGCTTCCAAACAACAGATATAGAATAATGAGCAGCAGTGTTACCAGCGTAAGAAGGGCTGGGCAATATGACAATATACAGATTTTTTTTTTTTTGTGTGTGTGATAAATTATATCACAATACAATACAGTTTGCTTTTCTGAACATATTGTAGATATCATCAGAACTTGTAGAACACTGACCAGCTGCATGTTTCATTACGAAGAGAGCAAAATTAGTCCTGTTTAACTGGATTTAGTGCAACACAGTATGCCAAATATTGAATAAAATCATTGTATTCTCAGTTTTTGATAGTACGTTTTAAAATGTAGCACTACTGGTTCTTTTTTCTCTGTTCCAGCTAATCAGATTTCTGAAAAAAAAAAAATATATTGTAACATTGTGTATCGTGAAGTATCGTGATAGATTTTTGTCACATCGCCCGCCTCTAAGCGTAAGTGAGTAGAATTACTCTAAAATCTGAGTTAAAAAATAAATTCAAAGATTTAGAGAAAACGGCACTGCTGACAACCGTGCAAGACCTTGTAGATCACCGTCAGATAAACCGTAAATAAAGCTTTCATCTTTGAGAGGTGGGAAAAAATCAAGTTCCACGCTTGCTCAGATCTGAAGAAATCCACAGGTGTTTTTATCTGTTCTTTGAGAAGACAACTCAGCACTATGGGTCCAAAAGGATGTGTAGCTTTCAAGAAGCTGTTACTGAGAAAAGGAAATAAACAAAAAAGAAAAAATATGCACACCAAACAAATGAAGCTGCTGGTGTTATCAGACCAATTAATTGACCACCCTACAGTCCAAACATCAGCAACATTGAATGTGTTTGGGATTACTTCAATTGTGAGAAGCAGAAAATGCAAACTACTTCTAAGCCTGAAATATCCTTGCAGATTTCTTTGAAAAACTTAACGCAAGTCTCCTGAAAAGAATAGAAGCTGTCATAATGGCAAAGGATGGACACACTAACATACAATTGTGATAAATTGTACTTAATCTTAGAGGCTGAAAAATGAGTAACTTGTGTTTAGTGGCTGTTTTGACAGGAAATTAAATAAATGACTTTTGCACAGTTCTGTATATAGATTGATATTTTTGTACTTACAATTTTTTAAGCTTTGGAAAATGGGAGATGCAAACCAAATTGAATTTCCATGAACAATTGCAATAAAAATAGTCTGTTCTGATTGGGCTTTAGGGGAAAAAATAAAATACAAGAAAATGAGTCCTTACAACAGAGTGGCATTCAGACAGTAAAGACAGTAAAGACCAGATGACCTGCATGGTAAGAAAAACAAGATGATTTTCACAACATAATGTGGAACAGTGTATCAGAACAAGGCACTAAACATAGCCCCCTGTGTCTGGATGGCCTTAACTGATAAATTGTGTAAACACCTTGTCTCATTAATTATACGGAAAAGCTGTAGTCGTTCTGACTTCATTGAAGATTTTATCAGTCTAGTAGTTCAGCTAGTTTGTTAAGGGCAAAAATGCATGCCAGTGACATGACTAGTACTAAGATGTGATGTACTCTTTTACAGTGAGTCAGTTAAGTCTTTCTAGATTGTACCGCAGCTTCCCATGTGTCATCCTGTAAAGGAATGAATGGTTGGCTTAATTTAAAACAACATTATGGTGAATTGAAGGGCATTATCCAATCTGTGGGTACCTGGCGGGGAAAAGTACATCTGGTCCAATGATAGCAAAGCTCTTAGAGAGGACACTCCCTGTCATTAAGCCTATTTGCAGCGATGCTTGTGTATAGAAGATCCACCAGGAAGTAGGTCAGTGAATGACCTACTGGCTCTTTCTGGCACATGGGTCATGGCAAAAATTTGGAGGCATGACTGTTGTCCCTATTCATTTCATTCCATCACTGTATTCATTTTACTTGAACTGTTTGGTGCAATTTGAGGGAAATATACATTATGTGGGCAACTTTGAAGGTTCAGTTTTGTCTAAACAAAACCTAGTTTATCAGGCCCTGCCATAAAACTGGATACAAAGTGCACAATACAGATTCTAAAAATGCCTTTAAAAAATACAATCAAATGTTGAAATATATTATAAATATATTTTTATCACACGTAAATAATTGGTATCATAATTTCAAATGTGTCGTTTAGCCCTGTTTTATTATTTATCCTCTAACATACAAAGAATCATTCATTATTTTGAGCTTAAGTCTCCCTGCTTACCCAGAATCTGATCATTGAATCTATGCTGTATTATAATATTGTTACAACCGTTTAACTTGCAGTTAATGGATATGCCAACTGGGCATGCATGAGAGTCAGCAGTGGCAAAGCCTGATTAATCTGCTAATCCTTTTAAATTCTCTTTCATACAATGACTCAGCTATCTTTTTATATCGCAGGTCTTGGCGCTTGGGATCATATTGTCAATTTGAGATGCAAACCCTACCAAAAAATGCAGGTTAGTATACAATAACTGGCATCTGGGAAAATAAACAAAGGTATTGTCATTAAATCTAAAAGTACTGCAGTTGTGTACATTACTAAAATTTTATGTTCCATAGACTGAAGGGGGAAAAGCCTTTCTTTTCTACGCTGGGTGGGTCAGCAGTGAAGGTTTCTTTCTGTTCCAGCATTGTAACAAACCACATGACCATGTAGTTAGCCAGTAATATGGAACTGAGGGGCCAAACATAAAGATGGTCTTCCTGTACCTTCAAAATAGAACAATGTTAGGCTTAATTAAAAGACAGAGAGACACCAATTTCCAAAAAAACATGTAATTAGAAAAATAAAAAAGGCTAAATAAGCTTCAATGTTACAAATTTAAACTCCCACATACACAAAAGTATGGCACAGTAAGTTTTCCGTGGTCAATGAAGCCATCAAGTAAAAC
Organism: Colossoma macropomum; assembly: GCF_904425465.1. Taxonomy (NCBI): domain Eukaryota; kingdom Metazoa; phylum Chordata; class Actinopteri; order Characiformes; family Serrasalmidae; genus Colossoma; species Colossoma macropomum. The sequence continues at coordinate 25,028,035 of NW_023494803.1, forward strand.
AAAAAATAGTCATATTTTGCTCATTCCATTGTGCTGGTGCTCAAAGCATACATAGCCAGCTGGCAATTAATGCCTTAGACTTCAGCATTTAGAATATGAGCGATCCATTTGAAAAGCAAAAGCCCCAAACGCAGAGTCAACAGACCTGTTTGTGATTACTGCGTTTAGTATTTATGTATTAGAATCTGGTTTAATGTGCTGCTATAAATCGCCATGGCAGATTGAAATAAGAGCCTAGTTCCCCTGTCTTCTAATTAGGCAGAATTGTGGGGAAAACAGGGGTTGGAGATAAAAGCTACAGATGTCAGTAGCAAAGGACCCTTAGTTTCTACACTGTGGTAGAAATGTGGGTCCACCTCGTAAGATGTGGCTATTTTTTGGCCAAAAAGCCATCTTGTGGTTTCTGGTCCAGTGAAGGGATGTCATCAGAGGTTGCCGTATGGAGACATCCCTCACCCGCTATGCCTTTTCTGTACCCCTTAACTTCTCTCTTTTTTTTGTGTTGTGTATGTTTTTATGTTCAAACAAGGGAAGGAATTGCAATGGATTGAGGTCAACCTACAAGGTTCCCTCTCATTCTTCCATTAAGACTTAGTGGTTAGAGGCAAAACACCAAAATGAGTTTGGGAAATGCCACGTACCAAAAGAGTATATTTTAAAATTTTGAAGGTTTGCTATAGAGGTATCGGCTTGCCTTTTCTTTCCAAAGCAGTCTGTACCTTGTCAAGTATCACTGGAGCAAAAGTAGACATGTTAAAAGGCTCATTTTTGGCAATGGCCATTTTAATTTGGCCGTGACTAAAAGTACATAGCAACACACAGCAACATGAAACTTATCAACAGTGGTGTTTTTCCTACGTGTAAAATTGTAATTCTGGGTTTGGTCACGTTTTAAATCTTCCACCCAACCGTGTATCAGAAAGTGCAAACCCACCACTGTTAGTGGTTTTAGTATGGGCATATCCCAAGTGCTTTATGACCAAAAAGATAAAAAGCCGTTGCATTTTGTTGCCCAGGGACTAAATTGCTTGTACCTTAGTAACGAGTCAGTTGATGTCTTAAGAAAAACAGCTGTGTCAACAGCTAAGTCATGCTGTCTTGTTAAAGCAAATCTAATATTTTACAGGCTGAAAAGCACACCACCCTAAAAAGCTGGCCCTCATACACTGCAACAAACACTGAGCAGAAAATTTAGCGTGACAGTAATGTTCACGTATTTGTTATTTATTATTTTACTGACTTTAAATGCAGGCATAAATCTACATAAAGAATGCTATTTCATATTTCTACTTTGCCTCAGAGAGTTTAAGTGAACCATGCAACCCCAAGGGGTGTTGGTGGCCTTTGCTGAACCCAGATTGATGCTTGGTTGGCCAAACATTAGGCCTTAGCTGAATATCTTTGATGTGTTCTAGTTCGGCGTCTTTTGTGCCCTCTTGGAAGTCCAGAAATAGGAGCTGAGTAGTCCATTTAAGGATAGAGTTGTGAACCACAGCAGTAATTGGCCCTTTCCTTTAGGTTTGGGATGCCTGTTCAGATGCCCTGATTACGTTTGATAAGGAGAATCTGCAGGACGAGATGGCGTACGTCGTAGAGAACGATGTCATCGTGGCCGCTCTGACTAAACAGCTGCAGACGCTCTCTGGTAACTGGCTCTTTTTGAACTTTGATTAATTATCAAGTTATTTATGTGTTTGCTTTTTGGGATCCTAGATTTACATGATACACAGCTCAGATGTGGGTTTTGATTAGAGTGAAAAACTGAACCAAGGGATTAAAACTCATGTTCTGTCAACGTCACTTACAAAATAAGTAAACATTGGTTTTCTACAACTTAAAAACTGCAAGTTGTGGCTCCTGCTACTGTGCAACCTTCAGTTTTCCACTAACAGCACGCTACTATTCACTATTTATTGCTTTTTTTTCTGCTCTTGAGAGCTTCCTATAGTGCTTAATGGGCTGCTCCTGCTGGGCCTGTAGACCGGAGCCTGGAGTGGACCCACTTGGTTCTACAGCTGTCCTGGCACATGATGTCACCACAAGCTGTTCCTTCCTGTCCTGTTGCTTTTGTTTATTCTTACTTTTTCCTTTTGAACCTTTTTTTGCCTTTTTTTTAAAGACCTAGCCTCTTTTGATGAGCCCATGTTTTCCCTGCTATTTCAATCATGCAGCACATTTCTGCTGGTGGGAATTAGTGTTTCCATAAGTTTCTGGTGCCATGTGCAGACACGTGCAGTGGTCTATTGACCCATTTGAAAAACCACACTTTTGCAGTGGAGCATCTCACAAACTCTGGGCACCAAAGTGCTGACAGCATTTAGCTACAACAAATTGTTGTTATAATTAACTTCTCTCAAGCTGCCTCTGCAAATGTACTCATGTCCTTTTAAAAACATGGCTTTTTTTTTACAACAACAGAAAAAAACAGAAATCATCTTAAACTCAGTAGATGTGGCAGCACGTGTGGATTCATGTGCAAGTTGAGCTTTCTTCCTCTTTTTCTTTTTTTTCTTGTTTTCTTGTAGTTTTGTCCTTCTGCTGTTGCTGCAACAGAGCTACACTGACATTTCCAGCTGGGTTTTTGCAAAACTCTGCTTTGGAATCAGAAGAAGTAGCCAGTATTTGTCACTTTGTGTACAAGCACTAATGTTCAGTTTTGTGGACAGAATGGTCTCCAGATGAGGGCATAATTCCGACTCCTTTCATGTGGTGGATTGCTGGCCACTAGTAATTGTAAGAGAAGTGGATTTGTTTCTTAATTTTATTTTCTCTGTAGTATGGGTAATTGTTAGCTGCTTGAGTGTGTTTTATGATCTGTTTGTAGATAAACAGCATTAGTCAGTGAAATGTGGCAAGGCTCATTACCAGGATCGTCAGTGTGACCTTGGCCTTGCCAATTAAAGGGAAACCAGTAGTGTTTTATGGCGTGGTGTACTGATTCTCAGCTCTTTCTTTAGGACTTCAAAACCATGTTTTCCTTTTTCTGCTGGTTTGATCCCCCAAATCTCTTAAGAGGAAAGAGGAAGGAAAGAACATTTTGATGAGTGTCTGTTTAAAGCAACAGTTCTGTGACTAATCAGATTTATTTGAATTATCCTTTACAGCAGATCAGCAGTCAGCTAGTCTGAAGTTTGCTTGTTTAGCTTTGCACTGGAGCTAAAAGGCTAATATAGCTAAGAAATAATGGAAGATTATGACCACTTGCGTCGTACCTGAATCATCACACGCTTGTCTCAGTCAAAGTAAAATTGTTAACTAATCTAGTGTACACTTGCTTATGTGGTTTGTATCACTGTAGTAGCGGCCACTGTCAAACCTGAATTTTGTCCACACTTCTGTTCGTTCTTGGTACTCGTTCTGTTTCATAACAGCGAAACGGAGAAAATACTAGAGTAGTGAAATCTACCTAGTAAGCCTTTACCTGCTGTGATGTTTTTTCCCTTGAATTATGGTAATGGGTGGGTAATTTTCAAACTTTTTATGCATAGTTAAGTAGGCTAGCTGGTGGTTGTAATCCTCGTTATAATGTCTCTGAGCCTTAACGTTCATTAGCTGTCTCCTCAACCTTTAAATCCCCACCCCACCCCTTCAAATAAATGAAATTCTGGCTATGTCACTGTGTCATACCAGAAAACACATGAGCAAGTGAGATGCATGTGCATGATGCAGTCTTTGAGATATGGGAATTGTGGGAATCCCGCATAGACTAAACATTATGCTCTTCTGAAGTGCAATAAAAACTTCAGTATGTGCATCTCTACGTTGCATGATGCTTATTGGTGATTATAATCTTGGTGATTATTATACTTGTTTGCAATGCGGAAATAGATATAAGCTTCTGTTGTTTATTAGCTACAGTAGCCTCGTAGCTCCAGTTCATATTACAAATTGTGTGAATTTGTTTTTTTGTCAAGGTATCACGTTTAAACTTAGAGGTTAGGGCTCAGATTTTGTCGCTCAATTCAAGAATTTCAAGTTCTTTACTTTTTTAACCCTGGATATTTGCACATGCTCTTTCCTCCTTTCATGTTTTATCCAGAACAAGTTGAAGTGCAGTACAGAACAAGAGTGGTAAAGTACACCTGGCCCAGGCCTTACCAAGTTGCTGACTCCATTCCTTGGGTGCAAGTGACTTTAGCCAGTGGACAGACTTTGCAGACCAAGCTGCTGGTGAGAAGAATGTAGTGGGTGTGTGGTTTACTCAGCTTTACTCATATAAGAAACTTTTGAGAGGGTAATATGCTGCTGTATATACTCCCTGCTCTTACAGATTGGGGCTGACGGACCCAACTCCATGGTGCGGAGGGAGGCAGGGATCCCCACTGTCAAGTGGAATTATGACCAGTCTGCTGTAGTAGCTGTTCTGCATTTATCTGAGGTATGTTGAGAGCTTTACTGGCACAACATGCCACCGTTTACTGTGTGTATGGTCATTGGCATGCAATCTGAGAGCTTTTGGTCATTTGAAAGTATTTCAGTTAACCCTGCTTTCCTCTTTTGACTTTTTGTGTTTCTCGTATGTACAGCCCACTGAGAACAACGTGGCATGGCAGAGGTTCCTCCCAACAGGACCTATCGCAATGCTCCCGGTAAGCTGCCACTGACTGTAGAAGAAGGTGGATTGGTCAGGCAGTCGCGATTCACGCTATACCCCGCCGATGAGCATCGTACAAACTGGATCATTACAGTCTTACTTTATCAATACAGTTTTCAAACCGCGTTGAGTTGTTAAGTAATCTCAAATATACTTGATTTGTTTCTAAAACTGTATGATATACTGATATGTATTAAAATGTACAAAAGTATGTTTGATAAAAAAAAATGAATGGTAGCAACATTTTGAAGCCTGTCTTTACTTTTGTCCATTTTTTTGTAGATAGCAGTATTAGAAAACAAAGGCAGGCAGGCAGTTTGCATAATGCTAAACTGGTAGCTGTAACCTTTTGTTACATTAGTATTGTCACTTCTGTATAAAACTAAAGAAGCAAACGTATTTAGGCTGAGTTAAAGGAACATTGTTTGATTTTAAGGCCCAGTTAACATTTAAAGTGTCTGAATAGAAACAGCATGTATTCATGAATTTCACTTGAAATTTATATATATATATATATATATATATATATATATATATATATATATATATATATATATATATATATATATATAAATAAAATGTTTGTGGTGATTAGTTGTCAGACGCAGAGAGCTCCTTGGTCTGGTCCACCAGCCACCAGCATGCAGAAGAACTCCTGCAGATGGATGAGGAGAGCTTTGTGGATGCCATCAACTCTGCGTTTGTAAGTCATTTACAGTTTATCCTTGTGTCAAGAACAACTGTACTCCAGTAGAATGGTATTTTGCATTGATTTTTGGAGCTCAACTGTCCACCTACACTGCATGTCAAATGTTTGGGGACACCTAGCTTTTCAGGATGTTTTTAATGCAAGTCGGCATGCTACCTTTGTCAGTTTGAAGGAACATATTATGACTAACCATCTTTATTTTGAGAACAATATCACATACTATTTTGCAAATAACTCCACACCCCAGGCATTTTTTAGCTGATGTCATGTGATGTCAGCACTCATCACTCAAATGTCAGTAGGGATGGATCAGAAACTTTAAATATTCAGATAGTCATGAAAGTGTAAAAACGCTTTTCTCTAACATTTTACGTTCTCAAATTGGACAACCATGAAATGTCTGAACTTTATACTGCACCAGAGGGCAGTGTAGGGCATGCATCTGTGTTTTGGTCAGAGTTTCTAATCTGTTTAGTCTAATGAAGGAAGCATAGAAAGACTACGGCAGCCTTCTAAAGGCTAGGGCGCAACGGACAAGAAGTGGCTGCCACAGAGCACAGCTATAGCACATATAAGCGTCACAGAAAAGCACTATTAAACAATACGCTCAGTTTAGTTTCACACTCTGCTCCTATAGATTTAACTTTCAGCATGATTTAGTGAAATGATTACCTTTGGTATCAGCTAACTAACTCTTCACACACAATGTGACTAGGCTAATACTGTTAGCCAAGATGAAAACAGACACATAGCATTTGTCTATTTTGAGTTCAAGAAAGTTTGTGTCAGTTCCGACACCAAAACCGAAGTCACACAGTTTTTGATTGACCCTTCCCAGAAAACGTTTAACAATAGTTCTGGCTTGGCTGCTCTTCATCAGGGCTTAACGCCTTTGACCTGGCCCTCACACAGATGCACACCTCACAGGGTTTTATATGTTGAAGGCCAAAAAACCTCCCCTGTTCCCAAGCTGGCTATTTTTACTGAGGCTACTGGTCACAGGCCTGCGTGTTTGAGTCATGCTGGCACTCATGACTGGTTGGCTAATTAAACCCATGTCTTGCCAGTGTTGTTCATTATTGCATGGAACGTTTTTTCTTCAGACCAAACATAGTCAAATTTGCGACCTGGTCAGCAACTTATTTTAATTAGTTAGAATGTGTAGAATAAAGATATCACACTTGTGAATGTGCATTGTTTAGTCACACATGTTTTGTTGCCCCTTGCTACACAGTATTCCTCAATATTCATTCAATATTCCTGAAAATTACTCATCAAACAAAAAAGCCATGTGCATGCTCCTTTTAACCTGAGATTTTTGAGAGACTGCTTGCTGCTGGACATGCAGATTGGATAACTGGTCTTCTACTTCCAAGTCCAAGCCCAAGCCCTTGCATCACTGCCAAAATGACTTTATCCCTCAAAAGAATTAAGTTATCAAGGGAAAATAGCCCCTGTGGTTACATAGATGCTCATAAGGTGCTGGTTGTACTGTCCAAGTGTTTGTCCTTGATGACTGTGCTGAAGATCATCCAGTTGGAGTTTTGCATCTTTATTGTAATCTATGCTCTTCCAGTTCATTTGTCTACCAGTTTTATTTTTCTTGTTTTCTATAGTGGAGTAATGAGAACCAGTCTGATCTGATAGAGGCTGCCGGCTCTCTGTTTCGCACTGCCCTGTCCGTCCTCATGCCCGACGGTACCTCCACCCGCCAGCTTCCGCCCAGCGTGGCAGGCATTGGTCCAAAGAGCCGGGTCATGTTCCCTCTGGGCATGGGCCATGCCTCTGAGTACATCCGCCACAGAGTGGCCCTAATTGGGTATGTATATCTGAGGTCTTTATGGGCACTAGTTGGTGGTTTTGCAAACCATGTGGATGTTTTTTTTTGTGGAAACTTCTTTGTGTAAGTCCTTTGTTCTCCAGCTATAGTTATACCAAACTAAAAATCATTTGAATTCATGATTTGTATATTTCTTTGTTTTTTTTCTGTATTGAAATGATAGGGTATAGTTCAGTCTGTCACAGTGACCGCAGGGTTTATTCCTAACCTTGACTTGTTCCTTCGTCTTTCAGAGATGCTGCACATAGAGTGCACCCTTTAGCAGGCCAAGGTGCCAATCTAGGTTTTGGGGATGTGGCCTGTCTGACACAGGTGCTAAGCCAAGCAGCATTTAATGGGAAAGACCTTGGTGAGTGTACCAACATGAACAGCCAGGCCGTATAAAAACGACTTTGTACACTCATTTTCTTGTATCTCTCATATTCATAGGCTGAAATATAGTGTTTTCATTTAATAAACATAGTACTGTCACAGCTGTCTGTTAGAAATGCATGTGGTGAGCGGAGTTTCCTAGTCCATTTCTTCAGAGTTCCTACAGCAAGACTAGATGCAAGGTCTATTGCCCTACACTGAACATCTTTGTTCTATCTTGACAAAATATAGACTACTGTGTACTGTCTGGTGGTCACATTGACTTGGTGCATTGAGGACAAGCAAAAGATCATATTAGAAACTTTCCAATAGCTCAGTCACGTTGAATGAGCATGATAAGAAATGCTATGGCCTTGGCTGGTCTGTGGTCAGAAGTTCCGCTCATCTGTTACTGAATGAGTTTTCATATTAGACTTTATACCTGAGGCCACACTCGAAGATCAGAATGTCCCATGATGTAAGTTCTTTTCCATTTCTCTAACCACAAACAATTCTACAGAGCTTTTTAATATACAGAAGCATCTGTAAACTTATTTTATGTTTTTGGTTCACATCTCTGCCAGGAACACTGTGCATTACTTCCCACCACAAATGGAAATCTTGATATCAGCATTCTTTTGAGTTTCAATGCCATACGATTACCAAGTCAGGGATAGTACATTCAATGCAGTGTAGCTTTAAGTATAGATGAACAGGTAATTTTTTGTACAGGAGAAACAAAGACGCTCTAATGCTCGCCTTTGCATTGCTTACTATACTGTACATACAATTTAAAAAAGCCTATGCTGTGACGCTTTGCCATTTAATTTCCAGGGGCCATGCAGCACCTGCTGGAATATGAGACTGAGCGGCAGAGGCACAACCTGCCCATGATGGCTGCCATCGACCTCATGAAGAGGTTGTACTCCACCAATGCTGCCCCCATGGTGCTGCTGAGAACCTTTGGCCTGCAAGCTACCAATGCACTACCACCCCTCAAAGTAAGACCCCTGTGTTATGTCTGTATCTTGTGCAAGTATCCATTTCCATCTACTTGGCTCAAAACGTTTTAATATTTTTTATTTTAAATCCAATGTTCACTTCCCTATTGATGGCAGTCCTTTGTTAGGAAGAGATTTTTGCTCTAAGTCCGTTGCCTTCGGATCCTTTCTGTGATCTTTTTATTTCTGTCTCTTCATCATCTTTTTATCCTCTGTCATCTAGGACTTTCTTCTCATCTCTTTCCAATTCCCTTTGAGCCTCTTTTCACCTCTCTTACATTTGCTCCCTCTTTTGACTTTGGCTCCTCTGGTGTCTCCTTGCTCTCTAACCCCATCCCCCTTCTTGTCCTTTGATTACATGCCTTTATATGCAGGACCGTGTCTGTAATTTACATGGTCAGGAGCTACTACTACAGCTAAGTTTAGCCCCAAATTTACTGTTACCGAAACTGTGTGGGTGGAGTTGCAAGGCTGCGCACAAGCAGTGTTGGCTTGTGTTTTCACACTCCTTTTATTACAGGCCACTGAACCGGTTTCATTCTTTTTACTAAGCGATCTTGACCAATAAGACCATAACTTGTTGCGAGGGATTCTCCTGGGAGGCTATGAGGTTATCTCTCATATTATACTAGATGCTAAGTCCTGATTTATGCCAGTTAAATGTAGGGTTACGAGAAGGAGAATATGTACTTTTCCCTCCTGGATCCAAAGAGAAAATAGGCATTTCTTGCAGTTTTGTGAATTGTATGTGTAGTACATCTTAGGAAAGTGCAGACCTAAGATTAATTATATGTTTTCTCTCTTGTGCCCACAGGAGCAGATTATTGCATATGCCAGCAAGTAAAAAACTGTTTGCATGCAGGCAGTTGTGTATTGGGACTACAATATGGCAAAGCAACTTTGCCCCTTCAATGTAAAAGTGTAAATTAATAAATTTATATTTTAAGTCTGAATGTGTTTGTCTGAGTTATTTAATTCTGCTTGCCATTTCTGTTCGAGACTTCCTGTGGTAGAGCCCTAGGACCAAGGATGTTGCCAGTTGAGTGTTGAACAACTGGATCCAAATTGGCTTGTCGTCTTCTGCCCTTGTTCTAAGAAGACATGGTTTGTAAACTCATTTTCTAGCTCTAAACAAGCTCAAAATCCTGTGACATCATCTAACAAACCAATTATACATAAGTGTGGGATACAGATATTCCCAACTGCAGTATGCTCTTGTATACGCAGTTCTTCTGAGCACAGTTTGCCTGGAGCCCATATGTGACGAACACAAAAAGTAGAAACCCAGTATTTCCAAGATACAGTGTCCTAAGCTCTTTCAGGATGATTTTTAGAATCTAAATATCTGCACACTGCTTAACTCTTTAAAAAATGTACAACTGTTCATTATAAACTATGGATATGTTTTGAAGAGGAAAGGATGAATTAGCAGTGGCCCCAAAATATAGCCTTGAGGCACCTCACACCAAACCATTCTTTTATAGATCATGGATCATTAGCGGGTGAATTAACTCTATATGATCTTGCAAATGATGTTCATATGAAATAACTACTCATTATGAATATTTTCACAATATTCTATTAAAACACAATTCCATGTAACAGATTTGATCTTATGACTATGTTCAGAAGGAATTTTCTGCAATGAGAGTTGACTTTTTTATTGACATGATGCATGTACATATTTCATAAACAACATTGACTGAGACTGAAGCATATTTATAGCGTTTGCTGTGTTTTGATCAGTAAAAGACTAAAGCATTACAAAGCTTTTTTTTTCAAAAAGCAACAAAAGAAAAGCAGTACATAATAGTATTATACAGTTGTATCAAAAACATCACTACTGATTGTTGATATATACAGTAACTTTATAGGCAGATTAGGACTAGTTTGTTAAAACAGTCATGGATAGATACAAGTAAAAGGACTGAATTTGTACTATTATGCATTTTACATATCCATATATAATAAATATTTATACAATAATTCACAAACAGCACTTACAGTAAGTGCACTGAGCAAAAAGACTTTAAACAAATGTTCCTGTGGAGGTGTTCAGGTTATCTGAAGGGGATTTCCTGTAATGTGACTAATATAATGTAAAGCAAACAGTGTACTAATATTGCTGGTCAACTCTGTAGTTATGGTAAAAACCTGAGTAATTATGAGTTGGACAAATCAACAATGCTTTTACAATTTTGTTCTCTCAAAATCTTGTCCACAATACCTGCAGCATTCTAGAATTCCAGTTGTAGCACCATGTTCCAGTCCAACGTTCAAACAGCAAAGATTCTCAACATACAAACAGACATACATAAATACACACGTACAGAAATACAACAGCATTCATGTACTCAGCTGAGTGACAAGGGGGTGTTTCGCACAGCAGGATTTGTCAGTTTAACCAGATAACTTAAACCCAAAGTCAAGTCTGTCTAAAAAGAAAAAAGCTGAGCGACACTGTTATTGGAAAATCCTCAATTTTGGGCTTAAGTTATCTGGCTAACTAAGAAATCTTGCTTAAGGAATATCCCCAAGATGATTTACTCCTGCATCTATCTCTACCTGTTTTCACCCATTTCGTTCCTGCTTGTTGAGAATATGAACATTTCTAACATTTAAGTCATATCGACACTAAATTAACTGCTGTAGCATTACTAGGAAAGTGTTATGTGCTAGCCTGAAGGGGTTGATTGCTAAAATTGGATATATTCATTTTCATAACTTGGATCGATTTATTTCTTAGTACTAGTTTCTGTGCAAATACAGAACAACCAAGTACTAACAGAGAGATAGTATAGTAACTGCAAAATTTACAAGGAGCTCCAAATCTTTCCCTTAAATGAAACTTTCTACCCCCCATTGCAAATATGCCACTGCATAATTCTGCACCACAGCACAAGCCGAAGTCCTTGAAAAGCTGTGAATAGTCGCATTAAACCTAACTACACATCACAAACTCAAAGACTGCCAAAATAGACAGGCAGCGCCTCAGGTGAGACGAAAGCTGAAAAAAAAAAATGTAAACGTTCAAGTTACAAAAATAAACTAATCATGGGTTAAACATACAGTAGAAATAGCAGGTTGGCCTGGCCATTTTTACAAAAATATAGTGATTTCTTTGTGGACAGTTTTCCGGGTGTTTGCATGGCAGTGAGGGAGGAAGGCATGGTGTTTGGATGCTGCAGTGCAAGGCTGGTTCAAACTTGGTGAGGAGTGTTTTAGGGGTGTAGGCGAGGTTCCCCACTCTGACCCTGTGTTTTCCCCGCCCGGTGGCACCCGTACGTCTGCAGGCCTTAGTGAATGTTCAGGTTGTGGAAAAAATCGAAAGTGGCCCCCAAGGCCCAACTCGTTTCAACATTGTTCACCTTTTTAGTAAGCTGTGGGAGAGAAACAGGTAGATTATACATAATTATCATTATGTTGCCTAAATTAGCTTATCTTACTGCCATTCAAAGCCACAAATAGACCTCTACTGAATGTAATTCTACCAAACAATGTTAATTCGGACAACTCGCTACTCATAACTACGTAGAACATCACCCTCTGATTTAATGTAATCCTTCCCAGAAAAAGAAGGCTGTAGTGTCACCACAGTGAAAATACCCACCTGCAGAACAGTGCTGTCCTTGAAACCGAATCCCTCTTTCAGAAGGCAGGTGATGTAGGTCATGTCCATACATAAGAAAGGACTGATGGGACGGTATTTGGTCATCTTGTTGCAAACTTGACAAAAGAGAAAGAATCGTATATATGTTTTAGATTCCTTGTCAAATCTTGACAAATGAATATGATTTCATTTCTATTTTAAAAACTGTAGGTCAGTTTTTAACTGGAAAGTGAATCACAAGATTCTGGGAAGAATTATGTAAAACACTCGAGAGACTAATGCAGGTCAGTCTGTCATGTCATTGTGAAAAGAAGGCCCACACATTGTTTTTGAGATCTTTATTTAGCTGACTGTGCTAAGGAATTGTTTCATGCCCTAGTTTGCACATGTTATAACATTGTGTCAAGCCTCAAGGGGCAAGCTGTGCCAGGTTGTCAAGTCTTCTCGTACAGGGTGTGCCGTGAAATCTTAGCGCCTCTTGTTAGATATCAGGCAACGAGTGTATCACAGCCAAAGAAAACGGTCTGTTGCCAAGGATGCCCTGAGTGCCAAAAGTGGCTCATCGAGGCCATGCGACAGTGTTCACACTACACAAATAAAAGCCTTTCATAAGACACCAACTCATTCCTCCTCATGATAAATCTAGCGCTTCAGTGACACTTATTATTTGACGTGATCTGGCTAATGAGCCAAAGGCGATGAATCAATCTCAGGTGTCAGGCTCTGTTTTGGAACACTGTGCTGCATGTAATGGTCAGCTACGCCCTGTGCAGCTGCATGTGCACCCAGGTCGACATTACTTTATCGCAGAAATTGCATAACTCATATTCAGAAAGTGCCAAGGTAGCAGACTGAGGAGATGCAGAGGCAGTAGAACACACAGAGTCAGGTATTTGTGTGGGAGAGGAACAGGGTGTGTTTATGTGGTGTCGGAGCTGTCATTTTGTGAAGGCTGTGCGATTGTCGGGAGCCTAGAATGCAAATAAGCACAGAGAGTTTATGTTTGTACAGTGTGTGCGGCAAAGACTTTGACCCGCATGGACGTAAGAGTGAGGGAAAACATCCAAAGTCTGGCGTCTTACCTTCCTTGGCTCTCTTCTTGAAATCTCTGACCTCCACAACACCGCCTCGGGAGCCATCTGAAAGAAAGACGGTACATTTTTTAATTATCTTAATAAAATTCTCATCATCTGCAAATGAACATTGTGATGATAATCTAAATAACTGTTTTTTTTTTTTTAAATAATCAGTATTTCCTACCAATAAGGCCGGATTCCACAGCTCTGTCATAGTAGTAGGAGAAGGCATAGAAGACGCTGTTTCCCTTCACTTCAAAGGGCTGGTGGATGATTCCTTTCACCACCCGCATCACCTCATGATAGCACAGCTTGTACCCTGCATAACCTGTGGATGCAGGATCTAATGAGATTTGAGGTACTTTTACAGTGTTCTTCTCACAAGACGTGTGATGCAGTGCTTTCAAGTCTTTTTTAAGACTTTTTAAATCATTTTGGTGATTTTTGTACAGTATGTTCTTCAAAACTAAGATACAGTGCAAAAATGACCTCTCATAGGCTGCCACAGAGCATAGTTTCAGGTCCAAAATGGTATTGTATACTCTCATTCATTTGTTACTGTGTGATTTATGAATACATATTTTAATATGTGCACTGAAGTTACTTTGCATAAAATTATTGTTTAGTTATCTTGATAGCTAGTAGTCTGGTTGTACTAGCAAAAGACTTGAAATACATTTTTTCAAAATATGGATGAAATTTGTTATATATTTAAATATATTCTTTACATTAAAAAAATTTACACTTTCATATAATATATACATATATTTTCACACACTGATGTGTATGTGCATATATTGGCATATGTTTAAATGGCACATTTAAGTATATTTAGCACACTTTAAAACACCTTCCATATGAGCAAAGCAATGATGTATAGAAACACATCGCTACCCACAACATTCAAATGAGCTTACAGCGGGTGGCTTATCACGTGTTCTGTTCCTGTCTCATTTTATGCCCCATGGAAGCCTGTGGGAGGTCATTTAGAGGGTTTTCTTGTTTCAGAGGCATGTATTTTGGATGAAAACCACAAAAACCTCTGAAACCTGGAAAAAAAGGTTTTGAGGAAAAATGTTGCACCGTTCCTTTAAGAGTTCACCACAAACACTTCAGGGGAGAGGTTTCCCCTCATGAAGCTCCAAATAGACTGCTTTCGCACATACTGAAATGAGCTGGCTGTATAGTCACATCTAGCAGCAGGAAACCATGTACTGGCCGTGACTACACCTTAGCGGAGCCCCCCTCTGCTGGCCATTCCCCACTAAGATTAATCTGCTAACTATGCAAAAAGAGTAATATCCCAAGTGTGTGACTAAACCCGTATCTTTTAGCTACACGACTGCAGTAAGGGAGTGTTATATCATTTGAGGACACAACTAACAATTTTCCCTTCACTTAAATACAATGTTTACAGTATTATTATTGTTCAAACGCCTGCTGAGAGGTGGACAATTACATGAAACTGGCAAGACGCTGCAAAGCTGTTTGGCTCCACAATTTCACAATGACGCCCTCACTAAAGCACTGTCAAATTAATGTCTTAAAGTCAGTTTTACTCAGCCTTGTGTAATGAGTTACTCATTTCATGTAACTTTGGAACATCACTATGTAATCCCTTTATTCATTTAAAATTATTACTGCATTAGATGCCTGAGCACCTAAGCTTTGACATTTATTTATATTTTTGTTGTGGAAATTGCATTCCACGTTAATCTCTTACCATCTGGGATTCCGCTGACTTTGTAAGTGAGCCCACCAAAGGTCCAATCCTCTCTGAACTTCTTTGGTAAACAAGAACTTGTGAAAACCTTCCAGTCAAGACCTGGAGGAGAAGAGGAAGGGTTTTAACCAGCAGAGAACCTTGGAAAGATGATTTGAATGTAAATAGGTAAACTATCTAAAAAAAGAAAACAACTGAAGAAGCATTACCATCTGCACCAAGTGCGCCAAGAGTTGCCAGTCGGGCTGCTATGAGTCCATTTCCAAGGTAACTATATAAGGAAAGGAGATTAAAAAAAAAAGGTATTTCAGAAAAATAAGATAGCTTAGAATATAAACATACAAAATAAAAGGCTTTAGAAAGATACCTGTGAGTGTAAAGGTCATAAGTGCTGTTGAACATGTCGATACGAGCAATGTAGCTAGGAGGAGCAGTTACCACTGTTTTCTGTGAAGAGGGAAAAGAACAAATTAGGATAAACTATATTTTCTCTGTTCTAGTAATTTTTCTCTGCTATGATAAATTTACTGACTATAGACCTACTTTAGATTTTGGGAGGAATGTGATTTGAGTTGAACCTCCACCGAGATCCAGGATACCCACGGTTCTTCTGGTTTTAGCATACAAGTGACCTGTAAGACAAAAGTACAGCAAAATTGTATAAAGATTGAAATTGAAATACTTTAAGTTCACCACACCACTGTATGCAGAATTAGAATCTGTCATGACCAACAGGTAATGTCCCTGTTTAATTAAAGGAATAGGTTGACCAAACATGCTAGCATGGCTTAGAATGAAGCCAGTAGCCACTAATTAGCATGATGTTATCTGCAGAATATCTCTTCAGGTATCTCTGAAGGTCTTAATCACCTAGAGCAGGTGTGTTAGAATAGAATTGGAGCTAAACTCTGCAGGGTGGTAGATCTCCAGAACCAGGATTGGGAACTCCTGATCTAGATCGTATTTGTAGAGCAGTGGTCAGCAACCCTTTTTCTGGAGATCTACTTTCCCACAGATTTTAGTTCCAACCTGTGTATAACATGCTGACCCCACCCTACCAAACACTACTGCTTTTGATCCAGCCAATCAAGCACTTCTGAAGAAGTTAACTGACTAGAACAGGAAGATAGATCTCCAGAACCAGGGTTGGTGACCACTGTTGTAGAGGCTTGCAGCATGTGGTTTTCTGTCAGCCACAGTAGAGACAAAGCCTTTTGTTTAGGCGTTTTGTAAATAAATTACATCTGTTCTGAGGCAGCCTTCCCTAAAGTGAAATTTGTAAAAGGCCAGTGGAGCCTGTCAGAGGCATATGGTGGGGGCTGAGTCATGGGCCGCAAGACTCCACACTAACCATCAACTGATACCATCACTGACACCACTTTAGTAAAAAATGAGCAATACTTAACCTGTCAAGAAGTTCACTGTGACCCAAGCCAGCACCCCTGTTGAGAGAAAGAGAGAATGGGGAAATCATAAGATACTATGTAAAATTTTGAATTAAGGCAACTGGTGGCATGAAGACAAATGAGATAGTTGCAGCACATTTAATTTGTTGATTAGTGGATGACTGACCAAGTTCAACCTCCTTCTCAACTTCTATCATGAGCTTCATAGTAGAATCTAGTCTGTAAACTGTGTAGTTGTCATATTTGTAGACAACTAATGCTGAACTGAACAAATTTATGTCTAGAGAGCATTTCTGAGTAATCTTCTTGTGATGAGTACTGATTTCAAGATAGCTGTTATCAACAACAGCTGTTGCTTCCATATTATCAAGATATGATTTCTTGATGCTGGCAGCCTACACCCTACTTTGGTATATGTGGCCACTGCTGAGTCATTGCCATAACTGTGCCACCTGCTATTAGTGGTTTCAGGCTCTGCCAGAGAGTTCAGACTGATGTGAAGTACATGCAGTGCATGTTTCTTCATTAAGGTCAGATCTCATTTCATAATAAAAGTGTCCAGATTTCAGGGCCATCAGGGACCAGCCCAGGTAATCAGACATGTCTGAGATGTGATATTACTCACAGCTCATAAAAGCAGGTAATGACTTGTACATCTGAGCTTGCAATGAAAAAATATGTCAACCCAAATGAGAAAAAGGATGTGGAGGATTATTTAATAGTACAGAATCACGTGTGGGAGGATGACCAGACGAAATTGTTTCATTAAGGTTTTCCTGGTTAAACAAAATGGCAGCTTTCAAAGTTCAAGTTACATTATGGGCATTTGATGAAAGATCATGTTGAAAGAACTGAAAATGTTAAGTGAAGGAGAAAGAAAAGCAAAATAGGGGACTTTTTTAGCAGTTAAACTTACCTTCATTTGTACCATTCATGATAGAGACACTGTTGTTCGGTACAAAGAAAGGAGATTCGTCAAAAACTTCTTTGACCTGCGGATGCAAGCATAAATTTCAGAGTTGGGTCACAATAACTGCAAAAGAATCAAACCTCAAGTGTTTATGATGTATTTCAATATGTTGTATATTGGAATATGTAATGGGACAACATAACCCTCAAACTAAACCAATCCCTTTTATCTGGAGTCTGAGGGAAGTACACTGAATCAGTCTTGGGCAAAGACGTCTGTAGCTGGGGGAGTTTGAAACCACATCTGTGGTTGCTGTGGTGGCGAAAAATACAATTCATAAGCCAGCCAGGCCCCCTCTTCTCCAGACAGCCTCAGAACAGCTGCTTTTTTATGCAATAGCAGCTTCTCTTTTTCTCTCCTTCTCTTTCTTTTCCTCTCATCTTGAACAAAACGTGGTTAACATCTCCCTGTCTTTTGGCGGAACGTTCGGTTTCTCCGCCAAACTGTCTGAGGTAAAGAGGAATGGAGAAAAAGAGCAAGGGAGTGAGAAAGAGAGCTTTGCCTCACCTCATCCAGCAGGGCTTTGGCTTTCTCCTCGGGCAGCAGCCGCAGGCCAGCAGTGGCTTTCAGTACCACGGGAGTCTGCCGCCACTCCTCCTTGGGTACCGTTTTTTTGGCCACCTTCAGAAGCTGCCTGATGGTGTCTCCACCCTGAAGAACAAGACAGCATTTACCATTATCAGCCTGCTTGAATACATGTGGAGGTAGAGTCTAAACTGGTGAACAGGACCAGTAATAAACAGGTGAATGTCAACAGCTACAAATAAAGGACTCAACGAAGGGTGGAATTTTTGACTGCATTTCCAAACACTGCGTTGAGGACACAGAGAACTAACAAAGCAGTTGCACAACATGGCAGGTCAGCTCATGTTTTTACATGGTCAGCGGCAAATTGGAAAAGTACATATGCTGCTATGAAAATAACTGTGTGGTCACAGAATGAAACGATGCATTGCTGGACAGTCTGGAGTTCAGATTCCATAGTAGGAGCACGAGTGCTGACAATTTTATCATTAGGTGGAAATAACCAAATAATTACATGGTTCATCTGTCTGCACATTGTGGAAAATATAATAGCTATTAGGATGTAGTAGCAAAAATAGTGTCCATAAGAATGTGATGAGAACGTTATGGGCTTACCACTTCAGGCTTATCGGCATATGCAGACAGTCCAGGCTTCACTGCATGGTACATTTCATTGTCAAGCACTGGCAGCCCAGCTGTGGAAGAGATACACACATACATTTCAGGTAAAACAGCTGGAGACATCTGGCAAAAGAAGGTGCACATTAGCTATGGACTGCGTACAGCTCATCTCCTTTCTCCAGTCCTTACGAGGCTATTGTGCCTGTGCTTAGATGCTTGGCCATTGTGGAGAGACCACAAATGGCGACCACCAAGATTTTTCCAGACAGGCAAATTAGCAGTTTCTTCGGACTCAGAGTTTACATCATCGGCTGATGCCATGTCTCCACGTGATGGAAGGGTCGAAAAACGATTACTACATTATCAGTCCAAACCCACTAATCTTTGGTTGCACTGGCTGCAACGTCTCAAAAGTGCAAACCACTGCATATCTCTCTCACTTCCTCCTCTCTCTTTCTCTCCCCACATGGAGCTTTCTGTTTGTCTTAGCACCAAAGAGCGAATGAGGCTGCAGTAAACCCAGACGCTGCAAGGAGACAGCGCTTGCTTAGAGAGAGAGAGAGAGGGAGAGACAGAGGGAGTGAGAGAGAGAGGAGTCAACTGAGTCTACAAGGCAGGACTCCACAGGATCATTCTGAGTTCATGCTGCAATGCTGTGTCCTGACAATGGATGTTACTTAGGACAGGAAAACGGGGCAACTGGAGCAAGAAACATTCACATCCATGGCTAAAGAGATTATATTATCTGAGATCTACATCCAATTATTCAGTAAAGGACATACTCAATGGAGGCACAAGACAGTGAACACAGGATCAGAGAAAGAACTCACCTGGGTCCTTCTGAATGAACTTGTAGATATGGATGCGAGTGCCGGTGCTGCCGGCATCAAACATGATCCCATAGAAGATACGGCTGAAATTGTGCAGACGTGGCGGCACAACCTCAACAGGCGGCTCTGTGGGTACCACGGGGGGCAGCTGGTTGTCCATGTTGCTGGCACGGTGGCTGTACGTGCGGTGGCGGAGGTTGTACACGTGTTGGCTGTAGTATGTAGCATCTGCTAGGAAGAACCCAGCCAAAAGCCACACGGACACCACCGACAGGAGCAACAACTGCTGTGGCATGGTTTCACAAGCCGGCACAGTCAGCAGCTGGAGTTTCTTTAAATGTTTGAATGGAGGAAAGTGTGTTGGATGATTTTTGCTTGCTTTTGCGGAGAAGAAGGCTGAGGAGCGTGCAGATGCAGATGAAGGTCAGCAGAAGAGGTGAGAAGCAGGAGAAGAGGAGGTGGAGAGAAGCAGCAATGAGACAGAGAGAGAAAGAGACAGAGAGAGAGAGAGAGTGAAGATAGAGACACACTCAGGACTGGATGGTCATCGGTTAACAGTATATAAAGACATAAGGGTTTGGCAGGGGGCCACGCCAAGCAAGGCCATCCACCAATCCTGAGCCTCTCCGTCTCAGGTCCTCTAGGAGCCATCCCCCAATCATCCCTTCCTCTCCCTAACCAAAGAATGGGTCTGGAATACCTGCTAAACAGCACAATTTCTTTCTACTCAATTATTGGCAATGTGCAATAGCTCCTACCAACCCACAGCACCATCATCTGAAGTTGCTTAAAAGCTTAGAAAGACTCCTAAAAAAGAAAAAGCAGTGTATATTAAGACTTCAAAACAGAGTGGAGGACCGAGACTAGGAGCATTGCTCTTAAAATACGCTTTATGAGTGTACTTAATTAAAACTTACGCTCTTACTTGCTACTTGCAGTCAGTTTTGTTACTTAAACAGTTTTCTCTCTTGACAACCATTTCACCCTCCAGATGCAAACTTTTAATTCATTTAAGTCAGCTTCTTTCCCTGACATTTCCAGAGATATCATGAATCAGCTACTGAAAACTCTAAATTAAACTGCTTGGTGTTGCATTACACATACGCATAGCGGCTAATTGAGACATAGCTAATTTGAGTTTATTATTCATCTCATGACTTCTAAATGTGGGCTTTTTCCTTTCTCTTTTGTTTTAAAAAGGAGAGCAAAGAAACGTAGACATTATCTAATTTATTGTGTGACTTTGTGGTGAGGGTATAAAATTGCACTATAATCATTAAAACTAGGGCTCTAAAAGTGCTTTAGCAAAAAGACTGGACACAGACATGGCTGTGAGTAATTGTGGGACATGGGGGTTACTTGTGTTGTTTTCTCATTTGCCACCTGACGTCTTGCAGACCGTACTATTGCACGTCTGCGTCGGTGTTACTGCCTACATTCAAAAAGACCTCCTTCAGATACTGTGCTAAGAGAATGTGAGGATAAATTTCAAGTATTATATTACTGCCTTGAAGTAAATGGCCAAAAAATGCTTAATAAAAGCATTTTTATGCATAAAGTGCCTCTGAATGCATACAGTGCCTTCTACACAGAAGCGAGTGTGTGTGTGGCTTGGAACTGGCAACAAAAAGCATGTGAAAAATCATCTACAGCCCACTCATCTCAATGACCACAGGATTTTCAGCTAGAGGAGAAAATATCCTCAGGCTGACATAAAGAGAAAGCATGAGAACTATGAGCGGTTACGCTTTCCTTCTGAAGTAGGTGTTTGGCCGAGGGGGGGAAAAATGTTTTTTAACCATCTTTTTGGTTCTCATTGCTGTGTCTTCATTTGCTTTGAGGCATGAGCGTGCCAGGAGCTGTGATGTGGTGCTGCAGGCAAGAAGACCTTAAGTGAACCATGCATTTTAGAGTGGGGTTTTCTCCACCCTGTTAACGTGAAATCCCCCCAACACACACATACACACCGCTAAATGAATTGTTTTGTATTACTCTGTGGCATTTAGCTGGGTCACCGCAACTTGCATCCTCTTTTCTTTTCTTGCAACAAATGAACGTGGTTCACCACACAGTGTGGCTTCAGAGTGGAACCGCTACTGCACTGTGTGAGAGGGAATTGAGGAGAGGAGACATGGAATGGGCTGAGGAGGATCCCAGGCTGGGGCTTTAGTGTGGAGGGCAGGAAGGAGGGCCATGGAGAGGGCAGAAGAGGGAGGGAGGGAGGGAGAGCTGGAGGAACTCAGGGAGGGGTGGAGTTTAGGGTGGAGTTTGGCACTGTCTGTGCTCCCATCATGCCATTCCAGTCCCGGGCCACTCGACTGAGCAAAGCAACTGTTCCAACGCTGTAATTTGGACCTAAAAATATTACACTTTCTTTCCTCTTTCACTGCTTTTTTCAAATCCTGTGGTACCCCATTATGGTCTTTTCTCCGTTGCCAAGCATGCATGCGCTGGATCTCTTATTGACCTCTGACAATTTAAGAGGACACTCCTGCCCATGCCATGATAACAGCACTGTGCCCTTTGTGAGCTCATTTAAAGGAACTGGCCACCAAAAAATTTACTTTACACAATTTTTCCCTTACCTTAAACACAGTTGATAAGCCAACTGTGTCCAAAATGCTTCTTTAGTTTTGCACTGGAGTAAAGGGGCTAATATGGTAGACGTACAGTTCTGTGCAAAATCCGAGATCATGACTACCCCTCCCTTCACTTATTTATTTTTCAGCCAAAATGAACATTAAGTACAAATTATTCATTTTTCAGGAGATGTTTCTGAGGAGATTAGATAAGTTTATAAGAAAAGGGAAAGTCAAAGGAAAATAAGGGAAAAAGCAGGAGTTTCCAAGACTAGAGTTTAAAAGATTCTTAAAATATTCTGAAAAAATGGGACTCCAAACAACAATACAAGACTTGGTAGACCACCAAACCTGTCTCTGTCAGATAAACACTACTTACAGCTTTAATCTTTGAGAGAGAGGAGAAAATCAAGCTCCACTCTTGCTTCAGATCTGGAAAAATCCACAGGTGTTCCTGTCCATCCTTCCACTGTGAGAGGACAACACTATGGGTCTGAAAAGATAGGTAGCTGTTAAGAAGCTATTACTGAAGAAAGGAAGAGCATTTGCAAAATCAAACAAAGAGGCTGCCGGTGTTCTCAGAACAATGAACTGGCCACCCCATGTCCAGATGTCAACATCACTGAATATATTTGGGATTGTAAGAAGCTGAAAATTCAGAAAATGCAGAAAATGCAATCAACTTCTAAGACTGAACTTTGGAGGTGTGGAAAAATATTCCTGCAGATTTCTTAAAAAAATTGAGATGTAAAAAATAAATGTATTATATTCTGTTGTTCAGACTTCTGTGTAATTTTATGTTAAATATATGTTTTCTGCTTTTTCCTGATGTAGCGCTCTTTTGACTGGAAATTAAATAAATGTAAGGCTGGTCTCTGACTTTTGCACAGTACTGCATGTCAGCCAAAAAAAGACTTACATTACTTTTAGGCTAAATTAGCCCTGTAGCTCCATAGTAAAACTAAAGAAGGAAACGTCTGACACCAAATGCATCATGGCTGATCAACTACACTTGGGTTAAAGGGAAAATTTTGCAAATTTTATTTTTTGGTGAATAATTCCTTTAAAAGGTGGCTGGCTGCCATTTGAGTGTCATGAAAATGTACTCACTGTCTTCAAAGAATGACTATATCCTGTCTATTCATCTGGTTCCCTACAGATTCCCTTGCAGTCTGTATCAAGCTGCTTCACGGTATATGATATAAGACCATGTGCTGATGAGTTTTGGCAGTAGTTGCTTGCCCTGTTTTTCTCACACAGATGAAGCACACACATAATTATGTGTACGCATAACTGCAGACAATTACTGACAAAGCATTCTGTACGTCCATGGATGCTCACAATACATCATAAATTGTGTTTACAGCATGAAGCAAAGCAATTACAGTGCATTATCCAACTGATGTGATGAAAAATGTGATGGAATCAAAGCCTGACAAGCTAAAAACCCATTTAGGCATTCTGGACTGACAGATGTTTTGCCGCAGAGGAACAATGACAATTTGGATGAATTTGTTGCCCTACCATGATGATCAGCATCCTGTAATCCACATTACAGTGAAAATAAGCACTCTGAAAACAATGGAATACTACTTCAGCATATAAAAAATAGGAACAATAAGAAACAAAATAAAGTTTGCCTGGTCATAAAAGGAAAACTGATCTGTTCGTTTGTGCAAAAGCAGTGATTAAGCAATGAATTTGTCATGACTCAGTGTTCAAATTGCTTGAGCTATTTCAACATGTGCCACTGAAGTTAGTAAATTAGACCCTTTATGTCTTTTTATCCTCTTTACGCATGGTGGATATTACTAAATTACTCAACTAATGGGTGCAAGTTCTGGCAGATTGAGCTTACAAGTATATCGCATTTTGTCTGAAGGCCTCTGTCTTCTGTGTAATCAGGAAATGATTAAAGCTATCTTTTTTGGGCCTTGTGACAAGTGAATATCATTTTCAAACACCTGTGACAAAGCATTGCTACATCATCATGCATTGTTACTCATTACTGATTCAAACTGCACAAGAGTCTTCCAACATAAGGTGTTCTCCCTGTTTTGTAAGCTGATCCTTCCAGAGTTAGAAACCCATTATAAATATACTACACAGTCCACCGCAGGAATGCCATGTTTGTGGGTGTCCTGCCCAACAACTCCCATTGAAGAGGCCAAAACCTTGTAATTACAATTTCAGTGATAATGACAGCTTGAAAATGTTCACGGTTATTTCTATAGTGAGAAAGGGGCTGGGGGATGGGATGCTTTCGCCTGTCTCAGCAATTAGCTTTAAATTTAGTTGCTTAACAGCATACATGTGCTAGGGCTTCAGCCCCTATACATTTACAGTAGCTCCACCCTAAAGTTTTCCCGTATGCTACTTTGGTGATTTTTTCTGCTTGCGGAATGTTCTATGGACATCCTCCAGTTACATCAGAAATGAGCGCTTGTAGAGAAATGAGTAGTTTGGAGGCCGGCAACTGGACTGGGTGCAGGCATGCAAAGCCAGGGTGGTGCAGCTGGATGGATTCAAAATGATGTTCTGCGCTAAGTTTACATTGTTTTTCAGAGGGCTTGGCTTTCTGAGAATGCTAAGTCAACTGCAATTTTGTTTAACTTCTGCGGCTAGTCCGCAGCTTATGTAATCTTTAGTTATAGTTACATCTTGCATGATGTCTGAATCTGTCAATCATCTAAGCCGAGTTCCCCTCAATGGGAGAAGTGCCCAGCCTTCCTTCCCTCGGTTCTTTTTCAAATTAATCCTCACACTAGGTACCAGACAAAGGTAAAATTGTAAAGAAATCTTCCAGAGGGGAGGTGGTTCAAAAGACTGGATGGGTTGGGTAAGGGTACTCTTGATACGTTCAAGGCAACTTGGTGGGTAAATCTCAACGATGGATGGAATTAATGTATCACAGACATCTTAGGTGATATTACATCAGCATTAATCCATGGGGGACTGGTAGTCTCACAACAGGATGATTTTTGGCCTTTTCTTTTTTTACTTGGTGGGATGGTATGTACATGCATGGCCCCTCATATGAAGCCCTGGCCACTGGTGAGCAACTGCCACACGGACCAAGAAAACAAAAGAATACGACGTGGCCGCTACTAGTCAATACAATGACTGAACTCATAGATTCATTGTGATTAGCCAAGATGAGAAAGCTGATCCCTGTGCATTGAAAGTTTAAGGAAAAAGGTCTCTCATGTATTGCATAATTTTATCACCTAAATTTGCTTCAGTACTTTGCAGTTCAAGCTGGCACCCGATAAAAGTGTTTACTACCTAGGATTAAAATCTATTTGCTGAATGGATATGAGCAAATCACCACTGATGAAAAGGGATCAAACTGAAAACAGTGGGATCAGTGCAGGAAGGAATGGAGTCCCGGCCTCCTACCGTCTCTATAGTAACAGTGGTAAACAAGATGTCAGAGGACCTGTGAAGAAGCGCAAGTCTACACTATTCATTGTTTTCTTAATATTTCAACCAAGAAGTATGCCGAAGAAAAAGGGAAAGAAGGGAAAGAAAGCGAAAGGGTAAGCAAGAATTTGCTGTTTGTTAAAGGTCACATTTGTGTAAGCGAACGATATCAAGGCGCTACAGAAATGCAAGCTAACGTTTACTATTACGGAGCATGTTGCTAGGTAGCCGTGAGAGTTCAGTGTTCAGTAATGTCAGTATTCAGTAACGTTAGCTAACGTTAACTGTTAATAAATAAGACCTCTAGCTATGCCGTTTATTAATTATATACTGTAATTTATCAATCTTTCCATCAGAACCGTTAGCAATTACTCATATTACTGTGTTTAAACATCAAATCCGTCTAAATATTAACAGTATCTAACTAGTGAAATTGGCGCATAGGGACTGGCGTAGGGATGCTAATGCGTAGCAGGTCAGGGAACTTTCTAGACCAGTTAGCAAAAGTGTTATTTTGCCCATATTTCGCACTCTGGTAAATATCAAACATGGGTCTAGTATTATAAATTGCAACATGTTTCATGAGTTTTTTTCTGAGGCAGCCTCATTCACTGCGCATATGAGTCGTCATTTTTAAACGAGTACAAAGAAGAAAAATAATTGCGTTTAACAATGAAAACTGTAGTTTTGTTGGAACATACTTTTTCATATTTAATATTTCATATTACAAGTATTGGCCCAAATATTACCAATCAAAATGCACGGCAAACTAATCAATCAATGAATCAATCAATAATTCAAAAGTGTAAGTCTGACCAATCATTACAGCCTGGGGTATTTCCGCAATATCCATTTAAAGGTACAGTATGTAAGATTTAGGGGGGATATATTAGCAGAAATAGAACATTGTATGCAAAACCATGTTTTCATTAGTGTATAATTACCTGTAACTATGAAACGTTGTGTTTTCATTGGCTTAGAATGAGCCCTTTATATCTACATATTGAGCGGGTCTGTCACTACCCAATCTAAACCAGAAACCCGATTTGGACCACCCATACGCAGCAACGGTATGTCATTTCCACTATCATTTTACAATGCTGCTGTGCGTACGTAGTCCAGCTCAGGTTGGTTGACGTACACTTCCACACATGCGTAGTCCAAAACAGGTTTCCGGTTTAAATTGGGTAGTGACAGGGTCCTCTTCCAACGTAGTCCGCCATGTTGTACTTACAGTAGCCCAGAATGAACAAACCAAACACTGGCTCTAGAGAGTCAAGAAAAGGCGAGGGATGGTGACTCCTTGTCATCAAAGAAGCTAAAATATGACAGTCACCATAGGTTTTAATACACACTTGGAAAAGGAAGGGTGAGAGAAGGGTATTCAGTTGGTTGCAATCTGCAACCTCACTGCTAGATGAGGAATCACTCAGCTAAATCTTGCACACTGCACTTTTAAGTGCGAAAAATGACAAAATAGTATACAGAACCACAATGCATTTAGTTAGTTCATTTGTTAATTAGTTTAGTTAACTACGTATGTATCTAGCAGTATATCTGACTTCTTGTCTTTTACATTTGACTATGTATGTGTCTGTTTCTCAGTTTAGCTACTTTTTGACAACCGGACATATCTTTCTTATTTATCTAGAAAGGGACAGAAAGAAGGCAAACGTGAGTCGAAATTGGATAAAGAGTCTGATGTGGAGAGGGCTAAAGCCAACGCAACCCTGTGGGAGGCCAGACTGGAGGTGACGGAAGGTTCACGGGTGGAATATCGTGAAGCTGCTCGCAGACTAGCCAGGGCCAATGAAGAACTCACAAATCAGCAGTATAGAGCTGAGAAGGACATGATTGATATAATTGCTTTCCTGAAGAAGAAAGACCTTGAAAAAGAAGCAAAGGTTGGCCTAAATGTGTTTTCTTGAATGAAAGCGTTGGTTTGGCAATCCATGACGCAGCTTTTGCTCATCAGATAGCAGATGTGTGCCAACATGTCATAGCAGCTTGCCATTCTAATCTGTTTGTGGTGTTTATTGCCTTCTTTGTTTCCACAGATTGTTGCCCTGGAAGAACAGCTAAAAGAGCAGAAGTCAAAAGCCTTACAAGAAAAAGAGCTTGTAGTAAGTGCCCACAGTCCTGAGGACTGCCAAGCTATTCCCCCAGGGAAACAGTATTTGTGTGCTTAGCCATTAGATATAAACATACAAACCATGTTCCAAGAACAGGGGCTGACTACACAGATCACTGCAAACAGGTCAGAATTTGGCACAGGACATTTTTACATGACCAGCAGTGCCAGCTTCATGAATGTCGTATAGATAGCTTCCTGCCAATCATAATATTTCATATATCACAGCCTGTTTATTATGCTCTCTGTTGGGTGGCTGACTGGCACCTACAGTAAACCTAGAATCTCTAAGAATGTGTAATATTGCTCCCAACAAACAGTATTCCCTTCTAATTACACACATGCTTACTTAGTTCATTTATAGTGTAAAAAAAACAAAGTAAGCATAAAACTTTATAACAGAACCCCAACATTTGCAGTCATGTAATCCTGTTCTGTGGTGCCAAAAACTCTGTAATTAAAATCTGTGTTCTCCTGGTATGCTTCAGCCAGTTTCAATATGTGCCAAGTTATTCATCCTCACGTGTCTTATGGTTTCTTGGTAGCAAATTACAAATGTCACTTCAACGTTATTATTATGTTGATGAAAGCTTTTTATAAGCCCAATTCTTGAACATGAATGCATTACAGGGATTTTTATGTAATTCCAAATGGTAGCTAACCATCAGACCACTTGCAACAGCAGTAGTCTCTCTGAAAAGTTAGAAAATGTGCTGCTTTGGTCAACAGCTGTTTTCATTTAACATCTCTTACTTCATGCTGGTAAAAATGGGTCCCAATAAGTGTTGGCTAACAACAAAAAAACCTTGGTCTGGACAAACTTAAAACATCCCCTTTTTAGACACTCATGGCAATGTCACATTTGCCCATGTAGCATTATTCTGGAAAATACATTGTTGTGGTGAACTCAGATGCAATTTCAAGGCCAACCCCACTTGGACTGTGTAATGTGATAAAACACTTCATCTTGAAAAAGGACTTAGCTAATGGAAACCCTCTAAAGCAGTCACAGTGTTGAAAAAAAAAAAGAAAGAAAAAACAGTGGGCGCCTGCTTTTGTTGCTTCTTTTGTTAAATAAATGGTCTGACATGTGACTGAGCTGTGGGAGAAAGTCACTCAGCCAAAGTATTATTTCATCAAGTCTTTTCCAGCTCTAGCCTTGTGCCCTTGCCACTTTCTGACAGCAATTAAAAAAATGCCATTTAAGCAAAGGAAGAAGGAACAAAATGCAGCTGGACCTGCACAATAAATCTCATTTCAACCAATATTACAAATCAGACCTTCAGAACTGTCTAATTGCATAAAAGTTGGGATTTAGATAATTAGACCTTAAAACTGTGATGGCAAAGTTAATGAATGGTAGTCACACTTGTCCTGTTAATGGCAAATATGTTTTTCAAATCTGTAAATATGTGAAATTTGTGAAAGAATGACTGCCATTAGAATACTGCTAGTAAACTCATCATAAAATGGCTAGTTTTATAAATGCCTTTTAGTTTTACAAAAAAACATACCATTGCAAATATGTAATTTCATATGTAATCCCTTAAGTGATGCTAGTTGTAAGGAATTTAGCCAGCATTCTCTAGGCATTTTGTAACTGGATCAAACAATCTAACACTGAATTATAGCTTTTGTATGGACTGCTCTTTCAGTTGTTTTGACTCTGGTTTTCACATTGTTGCATTTAGCTGCATTCTGCTTCAGTGCTCATTTGGGTATGGATATTATTTGGAATAATAATGTATTTGTAAATACAGGTGTATATATGAGTGTATATAGAGCTGTCACTGTTGTTTATATTAGTAATCAAGTAACCCATGAGTATTTTGATGATTAATCCAGTTATCTGTGTGTAAAAGTTGCCTGAACTTAACAGTAACATACTATGCAGAGTCTTTCCAAGATTCCACAGTGCTTTACTTAAAAACAATCAGTGGGGTCCAAAAGTCTGAGACCACATTGTAAATCTGGGATAGTTTTCATTTAAATTTAGAATTAAACAATAGCAACAAAATTACAACGAAAATTTATGAAAAGTAAAAAAATAAATAAATAGTCAGCATTCTACACTATTTCTATGTTGTGATTCAAATTTAAGTAGATATGTGATACTGACCATGTTGAGGCCTTTGTACAGAAAGGTCAAAATTTTTTTAGTCTTATCTCTTCTGTTGAAGTTAGTAAAGAGTTAGTAAAATATGCATCATCAGGGTATCTGCTGGTTTGAGAATTTGAGATATTTTGAGAAATATTTAATAAGCTTTCCATGGCCCCCCAAATCAATATATATAGAGCAGTGTTTAATGTAGAAATCTTCAAATTACAAGTAACCCGACTACCACCCCTGTGACATTATTCATTTCTGTTTGTGCTTCTATGGGAATTTTAATGTTCTGTGGAGCAGCAGTGATGTACATTCACTTCCAACACAGGGTTTAGAACTACTCAAGCAAACTCTACTTAAACAAGAACATTTGAATCATTTGAAGCCTGTAATGGACATTTAAGTGACATATTCTCTATTAGATTTGGATGTCAGGTGAGGGGCGGACCAGCCACTTCACTGCCACTTTACCCAGCAGTTTTATTGGCAACTGGCACTTCAGAGTCACTGCACTAGCAGTTTTTACTATGGAGTATTTACTGGAGCTGCACTCTCAATTCTGTTAGTGACTGGCGCTTCACTGGCAGTTTCATTAGTGACCCGCACTTCACGGCATTTTTATTAACAATTGGCCCTTCACGGGTACTTTCAGTGACTGCTGCCATGGCTCCAGCAAGCATGTATGTGCAGAAGTATGTGCTGCGAGGCAGAAGGTCAAACTTCTGTTTCATAACACTTGGCTTGGAAAGTTATAATGCCTGGATACAGTGGTCTCTGAATAGCTCCAGTTGCTGGTATTTTTCTGGTGGGCAGCCATGAGCGCTTTACTTTGGTCTGCATGGAAAGGCCATAGGCCATATGAACTTTGTAATTCTTACCCCAGCGGTTATAGGGCTGCCCTCCCAGAGTAGTCTTGTATGTAGAAGTAACCTCCTTCTATTCCTAGTCCTTCAACTGCCAATTTTTCAGAAAGGAAAAGGGCACATGGCCGTCCCTATTATCATGAGTGCTGGGCTGCCGACCATTTATTTTGGTTGCTTGGCTGTTGCAGGTTGCGGAGTATATGCAGAAGGTTAATGAGCTGGAGGAGAAGTTTAAGAAGAGGTCCAATGATTTCCGCATGATTCAAGTGGAACTGAAGAACATCAAGGAGTTCCACAAGAAGAAGGCCCAGATGGAACAAGAGCTGAGCACTGTACAATAATACAGATTATGCAATTCAGGAGGAGTATAGTTTCAAATAGCTTTTTAAACAAATAGATGAAAACATTCTTAAGACCATGTGACAGATGAGGGACATACCACCATGATAATAACAGCATCAACAATAATAACACCTTTTTTCTGTGGTCTGTGGTTGACAAAATAGGTCTATAGAGAAGTGGTTGTCAAACCGGTCCTCAGGGACCCCAAGCCGGTCCACATTTTTGTTTAGTCCCAACTCCCAGAGAGACAGAGCAAAAATTATGGACCGTCTGGTACTGTTCTTGTCACCCAGAGACATTAAAAGCATGATATTTTTGAAAAGACGAAAAGAAACTTTGAAATGTAAGCTTTTAATGTTTCTATGTTACGATACCAACGTGAATGCTGACCATTCAGGATCAGCTTACTGTGATAAATAGCACGTATAAAATATTAGTGATGTGGGACATAATGACAGTAGTTGTAATGGCAAAATTAATGGGTAAAGAGACTTTAATGTGTCTGATAGCAAGTGTTGATTCCCTTTTCCAGATTAAAGAAAGTATGTACATTGCTGACCGTGAACACAAGGACAGTCTTGCAAGAATGGAGCACAAATTCTTCAGTGAGAAGGTATGCATATTTTTGTTACACAATCATGATAAAATACAGGTATTGGTACATGATGCGATTGTGATATGCTGTGTAATATATTAGAAAACACATCAGTGAATCAGTAATCGTGGTTAAAAATTTACTTACGTTTTTTTGACCAAAATAATTTACTTTTTTATCACTATTCATTAGAACACCCATACAAAAAACTCCAGAATTTAATTGTTCAAGATGCTCGTAGCACAAAGTAAAACACTGATTGTTAAAACTGTGTGATTGTGAGGGCTCATTTTCATCTTGCGACCTTCTCCGCTATCAGTATTGCAAAGGCCAATGCTGCAAGTTATATTTTGCAGTCCTAATGCATATGAAACAAGTGAAAACAAATTATTAGTGTCTGCTTTGTGAAATGAAAACTGACTGTAAAGAGAGAAATACATTTGAAAACGGCAGTAAACTGCAACAGTCACTTGTGTATCCTCCTCTGTCCAGGTTCGTTTAGAAAAGGAAGCGGAGCAGAGAATTGCTCAGCTAGCAGAGAAAGCCCACAATGAAGCGATTGTGTGAGTGTCTTTTCTGTCCATCTTTCCCTTTTTGCCTTCTTCCAATTACAGGCTAATTTTACTCTTCAAACTGCACCGTCACACAGCAAGGGAAAATAAATAACCTTTGTAGAAAAACAAGGTTATTATCGTGACCACACTACATTTTTCTTTCTGGAGATAGTATACATCATCTAAGCCAATGATTATATCCTCAACAGAGGAGATTACTCTGCAAACAGTGCGTATGAAAGTGTTCATGTCTGAACATGTGCGTGTATATGTACAAGGGCATTTTTCATGGCCACAGCAAAAGCCATATGTTAGTTTTGCTTGATTAGTTTACCAAAGCCAGTGTAGCAAACCTTCTAATATCTCACTTCTTGATGTGGCACTTTGGTGGTAAGTCTCTCTTTGCCAGGGAGTTGCCATTTTAGAGTGTTTCCACAGGACAATCCTCCACCTGCTCCCCAGACCAAGCACTTGTGGTCAGCCTAATTCAATTATATGAGTCACAGCTAAGTGGAATGAAAACGAGGCCAATCCCTCAGAATTGTACAGCTCTGGAATTTTTGGGCAATTAGAGGGAGTTTCAGCCATACTGTACATCAGCTGATTACTCCTTTGACACCCTTTTGGTGTCTTAGTCACTTTAGGCTGATGGTATGCAGAGTAGAGTGTCTTTATTAGGATCGTTTGACAGGGAACTCTTTTTGCATCTGTTTGTTGTCAGATTCAATCTGTGTGTGAGGCACATAAGAATTAGGAACATAAATCTGTACATAAAACATGCAGCAAAGTTTACTGTCAATAACAGTTTGCTAGCTGCTAAAGAACATAGCAATTTAGCTTTTAGTACTTAGTTAGTACCATGTCTTGTATTATACTGCTGAAGTTATCCAGAGGTTTTCTGCTTTCTTTCCTGGTCCATTGTTCACAGGCAGCTGGATGATGCGTCCCGTTCTGTGTTCAAGGAGAATGTGCGTTTGAATGAGGCACTGGGGTACCACCTGAAAGAGGTGGAGGAGCTGAGGAAGACCAATGAGGCCCTAGCAAGGGAGAACGCCTCCCTTACCCTGCATAAGGTACCATCATTATGGATATGTTCCTCTCTCTCTCTTCCACTGTACAAACGACTACACTCTCTTCCCTTTTTCTCAATAAGGCATGCAATATTGACATGCAATAAATATTTAGCCCCCTAACTTAAACGTCCTTCCAACAAAAATCAAGAGATGCTACTGGAATGAGACAGTGCTTTGACGAACAAGTAGCCTCCTATGCAGGGGTTCCCCTAGGATGGCCTCTCAATGACAGCTCTGTGCAAAAGCTCTAATGCCAGACCACCATCTTCTTATTTTTGGATAATTGGGTTATTTGACAGCTTGTGAGGACTGGAGACTTTCCCAGTGTCCTAGGAGCATAAATGTCCTCAAAACGTAATTAAGGCAACAGCTATATTTAGTGGTTCACAAATGACTAAAGTCATGAATTGAGGAGCTCCAAAAGGCAGTATTACTAACAGTTTGAGCAGACATGGGGAAATCCTCCCTCAGCCAAAAACGACATACAAGAGAGACAAAGAGAAGCCACCTTTAGAAATAATGAGTAAGTAAATGAAATTCATAGCTATTTTGTTATTCTAGTAGTTCCTGATCTCTGGTGGGTGTGCTGGGAATGGTATTTCCCCCCCTCTGGTGTTTATTTGCACTGGGCTGTGTGTGTTTGTGTTCACTTGTGGCGGCTCTTTCTCCTCACCTCCACTCTGGGAGCCAGTCTCCCGTCTCTCTGTGGCCTGGCATGCTGCATACTTTCCATCACTCCCCCTCCCTTTCTCTCTCTCTCTGTCCTCTCCCGTTGTCCACTGTGGCCTGTTGCTGACATATGCAATTGATGGGACTCCTGCATTGGGCACTGCATGGCACACATGCACACATGCATGCTTGATTTCACAAATGTATGCCAACCCCAGTCACTAGACGTGTAGAAATACCTTGTGGACATGAGTACACATTACTGTGAATCAAGCCGGTGGGGGAAGAAGTGGAAGTCATAAAAGAATAGGGTATAAATTTTAGTAACTGGCCTGACCCAGACGCTGATATTATGTAATTATGTAATGGCCATCCATTCCAGTGTCCGCTGACTCACTGCCCCCACAGGAGACGAGTGAGCTGATGACGAAAGAGAATGTGGCCCAGCTGGCGGCTCAGCGGAGCGAGATCTCTGAGCTCAGGGCCAGAGTCGCCACACTGGAGCAGGCCCTAAGCATCATGGCAGGCGAGTTTGAGCGGGAGAAGGCAGCTGTGCGGGAACGTGCTGTGGTCAGTGCTCAGGCCGGCAGCGTGGAGCTGGAGAAGCTCCAGAAGCTGCTGTCCATGCGTGAGCATGAGATGAGCCGAGTGAAGCGGCTGGCGCGCGGAATTGTGGAGCAGCGCACAGAGCTTGAACTTTTCTTCCATGAGGCTCTGGCTCAGGTTAAGCAGGAGATCGCAGCCAGCCAGCTCCAGTACAGGTACACCCAGCAAACACATGCTAGAAAATGGGGACAGCTGCATTTTACAAGCAGGACTAAGTTGAAGACCTGAAAATTAGTTGTGTCAACTTAGAGTTAATGACATGAAGCATGATCTGCTGTAGTTAATTATGATTATTCATAGGTACCATTTATTTTATTTAAAGTAGACAGGCAGATGATTCGCAAAATTTAATCGCAGAAATTGTTTTAAAGTCTGTAATCAAACCTAATTTGATTTCTAAAAAAATGAGGCAAGAGTGAAATAATAATTATTTGGGCATTTTAGATAATTAACATGAATCATTGCTTGCTTTTAACCCATTTATAATTGCATTTGCTCACTGAAATAATGTATAAAGACAGAAAGCAATGGAGGCATATCGCAGACGAATGAGCGAAGCACGGACAGGGAGGACAGAGTACCCCCGCATACGCACGTTCAACAAGGCTCCCCACAGCACCAACAATGTTTACACTGACCTGGAAGAGGCTGAGAAGTGGTGAGTCAAAACAGGCCACTACTTGAAGTGTTAGCATGCCTATGGTCCACACTAATCCCTTATCCACAGC
Source organism: Colossoma macropomum (assembly GCF_904425465.1). NCBI lineage: Eukaryota > Metazoa > Chordata > Actinopteri > Characiformes > Serrasalmidae > Colossoma > Colossoma macropomum. Next base: position 25,062,961 of record NW_023494803.1, read on the forward strand.
AGGGTTAGTCAGGGCTAGAGTTTGCTCAATTTTTGCTGCAATTGGGTTTTCCCAAAAAGCTTTTAATCAGACTATATATCCTCTATTGCATCAGCTTAGTCATGGCGTGGTACTCTGACAGTGAAAAGTGTTATCAGAGCCATATGCTTTGTACACTATATGGCCAAAAGTATGTGGACACCCCTCCTAATTATTGAGTTTAGGCGTTTTAGCCACACCTATTGCTGACAGGTGTATAAAATCAAGTACATAACCAGGCAGTCTTCATAGACAAACATTTGCAGTACAATTGATTGGACTTTAGTGACTCATTGACTTTAAACTCAGTGACCAAACGTGGCACTGTCACAGGATTCCACTTTTCTCATTAGTCACTGTAGCCACGGAGCTGTAGACCAGGCAAACACACAGAACAGGGTCACCGAGTGCTGAAGCAAGTAGTGCAGAGAAATCGTTAGTCTCTGTTGCATCACTCACTGCAGCCTCTGGAAACAACATAAGCAAAAGTGCACTGCACTGAACTGCATGTCCGGAGCTTCATGAAATGGGTTTCTATTGCCGAGCAGCTGCACACAGGCCTAAGATTGCAAACTGTGTGTAATGCCAAGCGTAGGCTGGAGTGGTGTAAAGCACATTGTCTGGAGTGATGGACAGTCTGATGGATGAATCTGGGTTTGCCAGAGAATGCAGACCCTGTGAGCTACGCATACCTGGTTTCGCACATAATTGCGTTCAAAAATGGGTCACAATGCAATTCTTAATGCAACACAGGCTCAAGCTGCATTCTAAGCATTACAGCAAGGGGCATCCCAGCCTGGTCGAGCGGCCTTGCACTGCTAGTGTGCTTTCTCAACTGCGACAGCAGACAAGCAGTTGAGTGTCACATAGGCCGTGCATTACTCCGATTTTATAACAAGGAAAGGTGTTCTTAGGCACAGCGGGAAGCTGCCAACATAAAATCTGATAAAAAACAATTTTTCAGAAAATAATTTATTATTAATAACAATCGACATAAGCAATTATTCCACCAAGAAATGTAGTTTCTTTAGAGTATGGCATCGTTGCCAAGCAACCATGGACCTCCGAATGCAGAGAAGAACGTTCGGTCGCCAATCACTGTATATTGTGATCATTTCATGAACCTTTTAACTTTTTGTTGTAGAACAATAAACATATGATAACATAGCACTGTTTAGCACCTATTCTCGTGCTGGGGCTGAATATCAAATGGCTCCCTGCACCCTACATAGTGCACTACATAGGAATTTAAATACTGGATCCTGCACCCCAACAGTACATAATATAGCTAAAACTTAGTCATTTGGGATTCAGCCACATCCATACTCGACAAATACTGGACTACTTGGCTGTAGAGGCTAGAATTTCTAAACTTACATAGCTAGCACACTATTTAGGGAGTAGTCGTTAGAGTCGTTTGGGGTTCAGCCTGGGTTTGACGCTACTTCTGACAGAAACACAGACATTTAAAGCGTGTAAGCCATTCAGGTAACATTGTTTAGACTTTTATATTGCCGGTTTACAGTGAATCATATCGTAAGTAGTTTAAGCCTGTGATATTAATGCTGGAGTTGTTTAGGCTGTTGTCTATCTTTTAGCCCGTCAGCTAGCAGACCAGCCTGGTTCTAGTTAAGAAAAAAAGCTGTAAGCCCCTCAGTTTAAACAAAAAACAGGTTCTTACTTCATCAATATACTCAGTGGTCCATGCGAACAGCATTACGGTCAAAGATTAATCCATTAACAGCACAAGGATCGTGGCACAGTAATACAGAGTTCAGTTGCTGTGAGGTGGTCATAGTCAGGGTGCATATAATGTGTATTTTACAGTGTTTGTACAGAAAGGCTGTGCCTTTGCAATGTGCCAGCTAGGCGTTGTCATTTGCATTCGCATACTTGCACTGAATATATTTCTGGCCTAAACTGTAATGTCGATTGAGAGCCAAGTCTTCTCGTCCAACATCAGTGCCTGACCTCACAAAAGCTCCTTTGACTGAATGGGCACGAATTCCCACAGACACGCTCCAAAATCTTGTGGAAAGCCTTCCCAACAGAGTGGAGGCTCTTATACCCGTAAAGTGGGAGGACACTCCATAGTTAATGCCCATGGTTTTGGAATGGACTGTCCAACAAGCTATATATGTGATGGTCACGTGTCCACATACTTTTGACCATACAGTGTACGTTAAAGTGGCCCAGTAGAGAGACCTACGTTACTGATATTGTACTAATAAAATGATGAGGGATATACTGTTCTAAACACTACAGTGATCAGCTTTCAATACAATGCATTTTAGGAACAACCTGCAGAGCTCTAAAGTGGACATCTCTGAGCTGACCTGGGAGCAGAAGGAGCGAGTGTTGCGACTGCTCTTTGCAAAAATGAATGGCTTAAAAATAAGGTAAGGAGTTCTGAGTGTTTGGCATTTTGTCAAACAGAAGCTTTCAAGACAGATGCGTTACAATGTTGGATGAATGAACTGCAGTACTGTTTGGGAGATAAAATTATAAAAGAATTTTTGAAACCAGCCACTGAAAAGTTATGGGGGCCATACTGTAGATTGAAATTAGTAATTCAGCACATTCTATGTTATCCTAGCAATGCTAAAAAGCCTAAAAATGCTGTCCTGTACATATGTTGTGAGTAGAGGACAGTTAAACTAGCAGTAATTAACCACAATCTTACTGGCAATCATCGTACAACTACTCACAAATGTCTAAGCTGTCTGCACAATGGTGGTAAAATCACAGTGCATGGTGAAATTTCCCCACAAGATTATATCTTTAAATGCATCCATGTGCATCCAAGTCCTTGTATTCCTCCTCTCCCATTTCAATTTTTGACCTAAAACCACTAATGTGGAATTATTGTCAACATACTCGCCAATGTGAAAACAGTCTCCTCATCAAATCTGTTATTCTCTCATACAATCTGTTATTTCTTATGTTTCACACTAAAGCATCTGGTATCAGATTTCTTTGCTTGGAACAGCCACTCAGCAGCACTGGGGTAGTGGATAGAGGGAGAGCCAGGACTAAGGGTAAAAATAGGGGCGCTGTAGCCACAGGAGCATGTCCATGGCAAGAACCATCTGGCTGCTCGAGCCTGCTGCCCGCCTTCACGTGCAACCAGCAGTTTCTTTAGCACGTTTAAAGCAGTTGCGGTTCTCCTGAAGCAGCTGGAAAACATCTCTTCACCAAGGAGAAAGAGATGCAGGGCAGGGAGCAGGCAGCAGGGGCATGGATGAATAGATGGATGGAAAGATGGAGGACTTGCTGAAGAGAAGTGGTTATTCATGTAGACTGTATAAAGAAGTGTGTGTAATCATGTGCTCCTGATATCAGCACATTAACTCTGTGGTTTGAGGTGGATGTAGAACAAGAACAACACAGTGTGTCCCCGCATGGCCAAATATAATTTGGCTCTAATTCAACAGGTGTCCAATGGTTCCTTACATCAAATATAGTTGATGAGCCAAGGCATGTTGATTTAAGTTTGCTTTTTTTTTTTTAGTTCTAAGAGCTACAATAATAAAAGCTTATACTCCACCAGTTAGCACTGTACAAACTACATGGCTAAATGATCACATGCTTGCGTCAATTTGTGGTGAAGGGGAATTCCACTCCTGTTTAATTCAGTCATTGAGAAGTAACCAAAATCACTCAGAGTAGTTTGATGTGAAATGGTTAATTGTGAAACTTATGAATGTTCTGCATATATTTAAAAATGTGTAATCATTTTATGTCAACTTTCTGTGTCTGTGTCTGGTTCCTATCACCACCATTATGAGGAATTCTGAGTTAGTGTCTCTAACATTTCAAATCAAACCATTCTGAATTTCCTGTTTCTTAAAAATGTGTTGCTGCATCAGTTTTCTAATGCTCATCTACAGGAAAGCAGCCGAGCCTCTGGCTCTGAGAGCATCCTCTAAGGGGGACCGCAGTGGCAGCGATCCAGGGTGAGACAGCAGCAGGCCAGAAGATGTGCCACTTTCTTTTTCTTCTGTTTGCTGAAATACGCAGAATTACAAGGCATTTGAGTGATCTAGTCTTTCTGAGGTTGCATGTTTAAAGTTCTCTCTCTGAGACAATGATCTTTCTAGAGTGATTTATCATTCAGCATGGTATCTTTTCTGTGTTGTCTCACCACAGCCATATATATAATTCCATGTCTTGTCTGTTTTCCTTTTCACACAGGGCCACAGAGGGAGAATCACATGCTACCTTCATAACCCAGGCAGTGGTGTCCAACATGACCTCCAACCCCAGCAGCCTCCCAGATCTACAGACCACCTGAGTCTTGGTCAAATGATCCTGTGAAAGGCACTGATGAAATGAAACCATGATCACATAACCAGATGCAAATATCACCAGATATAGGCTTCGGTGTCTGTTATAGAAAAAACAAGCACCTCAACCACATCAATTAGGTTTTATAAAAAGAAGATTGTGCAGGAACACCAACTTGCCAGTTATCACAATATAATTTGGTTTGCTGATCAATAAATGATAAAGTGATTACTGATGTTTACTAACAAATAATGCATTCCACCCCACTTTTCTATTCAGTTTTGTTCAGTTCAAAGAGGTTCAGCATAGTCATAAACACTCAAACATATGGGCCTAATATTCCAACTGGTCAGAAAATCTTTTAAACCCAAAATCTGGTCAAGAAAAAACCTGAAGGACAAACTCATCAATTCATTTATTGGGAAAAAACTAAGGACATTCCTTTGTTTAAGGTGGCTGGGCACGTAGTGCTTTGCAGCTGAACAAGCTGCACTAAACCCATCTGCCAGGACTATACGTGAAGCAACCATCGGATGTGATCAAACATGGATTTGTAAGAACCACATGACAAAGTATTAATGCTTTGTTTAGCTACAACTAGATACAGTCTGAGGTTTTGAACTGTCTGTAGGAAATGTAAAGTCCCCAGTATATGAAATTACAGAAGAGGTATATTGTTATACTGTTAATAGTGGTTGGCATTACCAAATTAAAAAAAAACCCAAAGCATAGCCAAGGATAAAAAAGTGCATCATGTTGGAAGAGACAGTGGCATGTCTGTGGTATCAGAGTGTGTCAGAAAGCCAAAATAGTCTAGTGGAACAGTAGAGCTACATTAACAGGTCACAGACTTCTAATCACTTTACAAAGTACTGTTCCACTAAACATTAATGCTTAGCTGTGGAAACGTCAGTTTTATCTGGAAAAAAATCTGTACAGTAGCTTAAACACTTTTGGGGGGGCTTTTGGGCAAGTTCAAGATTTGGGAGTCATGTTGCAACTTAACGTCCCATGGTTGGCATGGTCACAGCTGGAGATTTCAAAGTAGCATCCTCTGCCTTCCACTGCGAAGTGACAGTTTTGATCTGTGTGTAGAACTGGATACCCTGTGAAGGCAAGAGGACCAGAAGGCTCAGAATCATAATGAAAACATTGACACAGCATTGTTAGTCACTCATTTCTTGGTAATGCCATTCTGAAAAAACAGAATGAGCTCACATGACAAATGGAGTGGTTAGCAACCCGGCGTTTACCAGGACAATAAACTACCCCTTCATCAATCATCATCTTTTTCACAACAACTGGCAATGTGAGGCCAAAACAAACTTGCAAGCCAAAATTATTTGAAGACTATACAAAAGAGGTCAGAGGCCTACAGGAAAAAATGACTTATAATCTAAATGGTAAAACGTCATGCTTGGATTCCTTCATCCTTCACTTCTGTATTATTATCCTAAGCTGACAGACCTGAGTGCATGAAGTCTTAAAAGACAGGTTACACTAAAAAGGTACACAAATTTCCCCTTTCCCCCAGCTGTACATCTAAGATGTGCCAAATCACACACCTCAATGTAACCAAGTATTTTTGAATAGACTTGTTTGTGTGGTCTCCAAAACTAAAATGTAAATGTTCTGTATAAGAATGGACAACAATACAGATAAAATTCTAACTTCAAGAGAGCTGCGATTACTGTTTTAGCTGATGTACTTCTACCCATTTCATAGATAAAGCATACAATGTCAGTGATACTGTCATTAATTTTACTGGAATTCACAGCAATGAGTGATTTGGCGTCACAGACTTGGAGGGCGAATGTCTGTTCCAGTTCATCTTTGCAGAACTTTCAAGTCCAAATTCCTGTCCTTTACCAGTAGTGCTACTGCTTTGGCTGTGTTGACTTCTGAAGGGGCGGCCCTTTGCAGAACTGAACTTCCGAAACGGAAGAAGCACTGATTTAGCCAGCGTCTAAACACAAACCGTTTACCATTTCTTCCCTACTGGCTATAAATGAACACATGAAAGAGAAACATGATACGCAGTCAGTTGGGAGACTGTATTATCTTTACTTCTGTGGTTTTACTGTTTGTTTCAGACCAGCTAGACAGTTTCCTAACTACAGTGTTAGCTGCATGGCTAAACGAAGCTGCACACAAGTGAGCCCACTGCCACCAACCACATCACTTACGTTCACTGCTTTAGATCAGTGTGCAACACTATCCTGTGGTGAGTATATAGTTATCTGATATAATTATATTCACTTTTGTGGTTTTACTGCTTATGGTAGGTGAGTTTGCCAGCTTGCTAACTGCTACGTTAGCTACATGGCTAACCGCAGCTGCATACTCCATTGCCAGTTATCTACATTTTTCTGGTAGAACACAGTGTGCAGCCAAATACTCACACAAGTACATAATTATCTGATATAACTGTTTACTTTTGTGCTGTTACTGTTTATTCATTAGCAAGTCAGCTAGCTTGTTAAAAGCACTAACATGGAGGATTCTTTTCACCAATCTTCTTGACCAGCCTCAATCACCCCCATTTTGCAAGGCAACACAAACTGCAAACGTCTAGTGTGACTGCAAGTTTATGATAGTAAATTGTAGGGTAAAAGACTTCATTTTTAGTTTTATTTGTTAGCTACATTAGCCTCATAGCTCTTATGTAGAACTCAAAAAAGCAAACTTAGAATGCAAAACACTGGGGTCAGGGGAAAATTATAAATGCAATTTTTCATGGAACTATTTCTTTAGGTGCTGAATTGCACTGTGTTATTTGCTGTGTCACACTGATCTTTTTAGGTTAGTGATCTTAGTACTACCATCTTGCACTTTGCTTCAAATGGGCATTCAGAGCAGACCTGGGAAATCTACTTACTTGCTTGCCATAGAAGTTGGTATCCCCTCTAAAAGAGCCTCTGGAGCCAGTGAAAGAGAACATGGGCAAGGGAACAGGGATTGGTACATTCACTCCAATCTGGAAAAGGCAGAGCATGAAACACAGCAGTGAGAGACAGACATCACTTTAAACAAGCTGCCCCCAGGTTGCCCCGGACTGACGAACTGTCCTGCTCCCCCGCCGTCTCCCTCACACCAAACACTCACACCCCGATGACAGTTAAGAGAACAACGCAACTGTCAAATACAAACATGTCTTTTTCTCCCACAGCTGTATGTTATGCAGCGCTGTGCCAGTAAAGGAACAGAGAGCGAGACGGACTGGTAAAATCATAGGTTAGCACCTTTCTCAGCACGTTAGCTCAGCCTTGTTACGACCATAACAAAGTGCAAATCTAAAACCAAAACCTGCCTTAGATCTGGGCATTTATCAAGAGCATTAAAATACCAACCGCACCCAAATGCATGACACAACTTCTTTAAATTTCTGTTGTTTTTCTCTTCTCACTCATTTGCTTAAGAACATGGGGCTAGTCATTCTACTTATGGTTAAACCTCACTTTACTTAAGGTTAGATCTTTGTTTTAATGGTCGGGGCATAAAACTATATATTGCTGCCGAGCTTTGACTGCTGTGTATGGAAAGTGCTGAACAACCAGCTCATTCAAGCGACACAATGACACAAGGCTGAAACCCACAATCATTTGTTTGTGTATCCGCTGAGAAAAGCAATGCATGCAGAGGATAACTAAACAAAACATTTTGTTTCTCAGGGCGGGTGAAGACTGGAAACTGGCACGGCTCCTTGAAATGTTGGAAAGGGCGGTCATAGCAGCCAGGCCTTTTGGGCTGAAGGTGGGGAGGGATGGGGGGTGAGAGAAGGAAGAGAAAGCAAAGGAGGTTCTTGTTGTGTGTAGAGGTTTTGGAGGCCAGCTCAGCACATGGTCCGCGCTGTCTCCTGCGCCATGTGAATGGCAAACACACGGCATAGCTGCAAGCCGCACGCAAACAAACGGGGTGAGCACAGGCCGCTTTTACACAACCGCCAGATCAACAGGTTGCAAGGGATCCCTTTCGAGTGCATTTAAGACTCTAATACCAGCTAAATATTTCTGAGTTGTACTGTGTTTTGATTAAACAGCACATATTTGCTGTGGGCTATTTGGAGATCTGCTTGTTTCAAGGTGGCAGTAGGTTTTTTTTGTTTGTTTTTTTACCTTGGGTTTTTAACTCAAGGCAAACAAGGTAATCCTTGCCATAGAAAGCCAATTGTTTTTTCATGAGTGTTTGGACAAGGTCTTGCATTACCCTCTGTGTCAGATATGGCAGCTGAGGATGGAACATGGACAGCTCCACACTGTTTCCCCGCTGTGGGTTAAGGGAGAGGCGCCAAAGGGATTTTACACATTACATTTACATCATGTTCTAATATTGACTCTTGAGTGTCTGGAATGCTTCACCAAGAACAGACTTGTCAGAGTGAATGAAGCATGCATGGATAGTTCTACTTAATATAACATCTCTATGTAATTTCAATAAAAGAATGGTTTTTGTGTTTGGAAAAATTTGCTATAAAATGCATAATAATTACAGCTTTTAAAGTGCATTATGCTTTTGTCAGAATGAATAAGATCCAAGCTCATTACAAGTGTGAACTGTTTTCAGCATTTTACAGACGCTTGCACTGTGGAACTTTCTGCATTACCAATCATGTTTCAGATGCTGTCGACTGAAGAATTCCTCTGCAAAAGTGTTCCCCTAAAGTAAAACTCCAAAGCAAACCTTCCTCACCTGGCCAACGTCCACTTCATGGGTGTATTTACGGGCTACAGCTCCATTGGTGGTGAAGATGGCTGTTCCATTGCCATATGGGTTCTTGTTAATTATTTTGATGGCTTCATCCAGTGTGTCAGCTTCTAAGACCACCAGCACAGGCCCAAAGATCTCTTCCTTGTAGCACTCCATATCAGTCTGGAGGCAAACGACAAGGTATAAGAAAGTGGACAAAGCAGTTCATCTTCCAGAGGCATAATTTCATCGTTTGAATTGGTACAATAAATAAATAGCCCTCACTGTGACATTGCTGATGATAGTGGGTCCCACAAAATTCCCGTTTTCATAACCTTTGACCTTTATGTTTCTGCCATCAAGCAGCAACGTGGCACCCTCCTCCACTCCACTCTGGATGAGCTGATTCACTCGATCTTTGGCCTGAGGGGAAATGAGGGGCCCAACATCTGCCCCCGGCTGGTCACCTGGTACCAAAAAGTAGCACAGAAAACAAAGATTCAGTCTATGTTCACATTACAAGCTTCACTGATAAATTCTGATTTTTTGCTTTGAGTAAATTTTTCTGCCTTGATTGCTCACATTTGCTGCTGTTGGCTGCTGCTGATACATGATGATAAACCATGTAGATAACTGAAGACAATAAATAACCTGAAATGACTGCCCTCATTATGGTTGCATGGTCATGTTTCGGTTATGTATCCAAAGACCAACTCAAATCTTACGTGACCTGTCGAAAATGATCTATGTTATGAGATGGATGAGCATATGGTGCGGACTGGAATGCAATGTTCCACGTCATACTTGTTGCTTTCTTTTTCATTGCTTACTGCATGATAGTGAAGTACTTGTATCCCACATGCACATGGCTTGATGCTGGGTTTGTTATGGAGTTTAAGTAGGGCCACCAATACTGCAGCGCAGTGCTCTTGCACATACAAAATTGAATCTTTTCAATTTTGGTAAACATTTAAACAGCCCGTGCCACTCTATGATCCACCCATACCACAAACACATTTGTGGCATGAACAAGAAATTGTGCATTTTCCTTTGGGCTGTGCTGAATCTGGAGCTGGGATGGTTAGAGAGTGGTGCGGTCATCCAGGCTTGGGTGGTCCACTGGAAAGCACTAACATGGATAAAATCTATAGCATGAAGAAATGATGACATGGGGAAGAGAGCAAGAATGGACATGGAGCAGATAATGAAAAAGTAGGTCAATGAGAAAAGTGGAAACACTGACTATTAGTGAATGTAGAAAGACACCATAAACAGAGGAAATATGAGAATGATATTTGAAGTAATGGAAGACTGGCAAAGTTGTGAATGAAGAGAAGGAAAATGGAATGGAGTCTAATGGTTCCACCAAGAAGTGTAACAGATTCACCTGGGGAAGTGGGACTCTGACTGAGGTTCAAACAATACTGCATAGTCCATCAACACATAAGAGAGAGCAAATGTAACAACAGCCTAATTAAATCCAGTCTGGTTGAACTAACCAAAGGAGCATTAAGTCCTAGAATTAACTTGATTAGCTCCTCAGTATTACACTATTTTTGCACATTTCTATATTGTGTATACATTTGTACTTTAACAACATTTTCAGTTATGTTTTCAGCCTCTATGTGCTTTTACTTGTACTCTTGTACACGAGAATATATGTGGCTGATTCTGAGGTCTATGCAGAAGCAACAGATTTACCTGCATTGACGCGTAGGTGCTTGGCGCGCTCTACCAACTCAGGCAGCCAGTTGCGAGCCTCTCCAACTAGGATGGCTGTGGAAAGTGCCATGCATCGTTGGCCAGCTGCTCCAAATGCAGCACCCACCAGCTGGTTCAGTGTGTTCTCCTTGTTAGCATCTGGCATTACCACGCCATGGTTCTTCGCACCCTGGCCAAACACACAAGACAAAAGGTCATCGGCTCTGCAGTTACAGTCAGGGCAGCCTCAGCTTGCAAATGACATTACTTATAATGTGCATGAACACACATATAGGGTCCACCAGTGCATTTGTGTTTCGCAATGAGAGAAATCCCCTGTAATGTCAGTCAAACCTGTAGCTTTTTGCATCACATGGCAGACACATACAACACATAAAACACCCAACATAGACACCCAATATGCTGTTAAATGGCACTACCCCAACTGCCTTTACACTACTTATACCTAAAAAGTGCTTAAATAACACTGGCTCCTTTCCTGCAATTAAAAAAAAAGGCTGCTTTCCATTATTTTTGAGACTCCATTATTTTTGACTGCTAGTTTCATGTTCCATTTGCAATATCTGAATTGAATTTACTCATTTTAACACTCCGCTCATGCAGTCACACCATGACGTTCAGCTAAAGTCATTACCAATTTCCTCAACAAGTACTGAATCAGACACAGCATAAGCATTCGAAGTCTTGGATATGTGAAGGGGAGACAACTTTTATTTCCTAGATGATGCTGCCACCATCTGGTGAAACATTAAGTTTAGTAACAGGCCAGCTGCACAAGCTAAACCCTTATTCAAGTCATGGCTCAGAATAAACAATGAAGAAATTTAAAAAATATCTCAAAAACACTTTTACATGATATTACCCTCATCTCAAATGTAGTCCATCAAGCGTGGTGTCCGAGCTTTGATTCTTCAGTTTTGCACTGGCGCTAGGAGGCTACTGTTCTCTTTACAAAAATTGACAAAAATATATGTTTTCATTTTGCAGCAACAGCAGCCATCCTCAATTCGAAATTTTGTCCATACTTCAGTACATTTTTGCTGTCTTGAGGGAATCATGTAATTATCTAGCCTTGCAGCTTGTACAGTTTTATTTGGTAGCACGTAATTTCCCTTTACTTGCCAGCTATATTAGCCACATACCTCCAGTGCAAAACTAGGAAATCTCACTTCAGACATCTTATCTAACTGACTACATTTGAGTTAACGGGAAAATGGTGCCAATTAGATTTTCTGCTGTTTGCGTGGCCCTGGACTACATGTTGGCACTTTCTAGAGAGTGTTTCTAGAACAAAATGATGAAATAGTGTTCAGCAAGTGTTCAGTTCAGCCTATTTGTCAAGTCGCACCAAGTCTAGTATTTTGGGAGCGCTGTGGACTCACTGTGGAGAAAGAAAACAGAACCGATCCAGGAAAGCCAGCTACGTTCTAAGATGCTGAAATCATTCTGGAAGAAGAAGTTCAGCACCTACAGTACAAGCCAAAACTGTGGAAGTAACACTGCCTTTGTAAGAATAAACATTAAAAATTCTACTTTTGTCAGGAAATAGTGTGCAGTAATATGTCCATTAACATTTAACTAAATTTCAGCAGCAATTGCATATAACTGATTCTTAATTTGTTTGCTCCTGGTAATTCCATGCAGAGTTTTCTGGAGAGAGTTTGCCTTCAGAATTAAGGTGTTAAATTAGAACCATGTAAATAATTTAAAACTGTAAAATCACTTCAACAGTTTGTGTTGGTCGTTGGCAAACTCTCTGAATTGGAAAATATTTTAAAATGACACAAAAAAAAACCTAGACAACAGAGCCAACAACAAAAAACCCAAAAGCAAATCCTGTGGCCAGAAACTGACCACTCATGAAGGACTAACAGTGACAGATGAGCAATCGTCTCCAACCTTCTATGAAATGGGTCAACAAAGTAGGTGTGTCTAACAGTGGACAGTAAGTGTACAAAGTTTAATAAATCTGTTAACATTGCCAACTGTACCAATGCAACCAAACCAACATCCCACTATCATGTCAGTGTCACTGCAGTTCCACCTTATCGGTTGATCGGTCATCCTTAACACTGATGAATGTAATAATAAAAGGCAATTTACACAGAGAAACAACTGGACTACAAATCTATAATTGTAGAACCACAAAATGGACCACTATGGTACGTGTCGATGACTGAATGGAAAATAAGCATAGACAGGGGTTAAACTGGACTCTGACCTAATGGAGCTGAGCTGGTTCTGTAATTTGATAGACATGTAAAATGTTTACAATACAGTGTTCGTGAAATCCCTATGACGAATGTGATAAACAACACTGACAGAAAAAAAACATTAAAACAGTTTTTATAACAAATACCACCTTCAAATTGTGTCTTTGCTGCTGCACATGGTGATACGCCCTCCTCGTATAGTTCTACTGATTTTCACAATCATGTAAATACATACTGAATCTTTTAGGCTGATTTCGTGATAGCTTCACTAATAAAACACAAACTAAATACTCAACTAAAAAAAAGGAAATTATGCCTCAATCTTTAAGCAGCTTAGCTTATTTGTTATTTATCCTGATAAATCCAAAGTAAATAGAAGAATAGGTCATGACTGAGGAAGCTAACTCAAGTTCATACAGTCGGCCGATTCCATGTAAATGGGTTTTTTTATTAAATGTAAAACGTTACATAGAAAAGTAGTTTCAACACCTGTATTTACTGTAAGTGTCCAGAAACCTCTTATTATTCATTATTTAGAAGGGGTGACTGCATACCTATGGGGAAATCAATCAATCAATCAATCAATCCATCCATCCATCCATCCATCCATCCATCCATCCATCTATCTATCTATTTATCTATACACCGATCAGGTATAACTTTATGATCACCTCCTTGTTTCTACGCTCATTGTCCATTTTATCAGCTCCACTTACTATACAGATGCACTTTGTAGTTCTACAATCACAGACTGTAGTCCATCTGTTTCTCTGCATACTTTGTTAGCCCCCTTTTACCCTGTTCTTCAGTTGTCAGGACCTCCATGGACCCTCACAGAGCAGGTACTATTTGGGTGGTGGATCATTCTCAGAACTGCAGTAACAATGACATGGTGATGGTGTGTTAGTGTGTGTTGTGCTGGTACGAGTGGATCAGACACAGCAGTGCTGCTGGAGTTTTTAAACACTGTGTCCACTCACTGTGCACTTTATTAGACACTCCTGCCTTGTCAGTCCTCCTTGTAGATGTAAAGTCAGAGACGAGTGATGAGTGGTCACAGGACGCTGCCCACAGGACGCTGTTGGACTATTCTCAGTCCAGCAGTGACACTGAGGTGTTTAAAAACTCCAGCAGCACTGCTGTGTCTGATCCAGTCAGACCAGTGCAACACACACTAACACACCACCACCACCACATCAGTGTTACTGCAGTGCTGAGAATGATCCACCACCCAAATAGTACCTGCTCTGTGAGGGTCCATGGGGGTCCTGACCACTGAAGAACAGGGTAAAAGGGGGCTAACAAAGTATGCAGAGAAACAGATGGACTACAGTCTGTTATTGTAGAACTACAAAGTGCACCTATATAGTAAGTGGAGCTGATAAAATGGACAATGAGCGTAGAAACAAGGAGGTGGTCATAATGTTATGCCTGATCAGTGTGAATATGATGTTTAACCTACTGCTTTGCAAAGTGACTACAGTTGTAAGTACTCAAAGGCACATATTTGCACAGGACACAAAGGACTCTAGATATCAAATGGGTGGTGTCATTTACAGTTCATTTTACTACATTATAGGCCTTAGTGTGACTTTCTTCTCTGTCAGAAAAGAATCAAATCATATTTTGATTTTTTTTTTGATGCCAAAACTGACACACATCAAACTAAGTATATTAATTGACTTACGGTCATCATGATAGAAACAGAAATGCTATTAGTTTTAATGATACTTTTCCATAATTATTCTCATGTTGGAGATGGTCATAGAGAGAGTAGCCAAAAAAACAAAAAAAAACAAACACAACAACAACAACAACAACAACAACAACCAGGGCTCCTCCACTTCCAAAGTCCTAATCGAAGATACAATTAACACTCACTCACTCACTGCTTGCTTCTATACTTCTGCTGTATAGTGTACATTTTGGAGAGCTAACAGACATGTGACCACCAGGAGGCGCTATGAGACAAGACATAGCTAGTTCTCGTTATGCTCACTGGCTGACGCCTGTCAACTTGGTCAGCCTGAATGCTACAAGCAACACTGAAGATAGTTTTAGGGGAAGCTAACCATCATGTCTCCCTCTCCCCACTTAGAATATGGTGGAGACACTGTTAGCTGCCACCAGCTATTCTGAGGGAAAACATCCATTAGCATCCTAACTGCATACCTTATACCCAACTTGTGAGCAAATGGTCACTTTGGGGTTTGTGTTTGGTCCTCGCAAGCGAGTCCTCACACCACTGTAGCATTCCTGCAGGATTCTGCCACCTTTCTGAACTCCGTATTCTGCATTTACTGACACTGTATTCATTTTTCTATAATAATGTGTGAGACTAACCATGTTGGACTGTACTCTCTTGCCGTTCTTGGAGCCTCTCTCGTAAATGTACTCTCCTGCCTGGTTGGAGCCCACAAAGCTGATAGCCTTTATAGCAGGGTGATCACAGATGAAGTTCACAGCTGCAATGACAGACACAAAAAGAGATTATACAGAGAGAATCACTTCTCATAGTAAATCAAACTGTAAGACTCTTTACTGAATCACTTTATTTTTGGTTTAAAACTACATTTGAATGATGTTGTTACCACAAGCTAATACATATCATAATACAGTCTCTGGAGTCAGGTGTACTAAGGCTACACGATTATTTCTATAATCAATTTATCTATCGACTATATTTTGATTAATCTACTAATCTAACCATAATGTCTTTTTTGGTTCCTCTAGATTTGCCTCCACCATTATTAAAAGTTTAGTCTGTGTCCAATTTCCTTCTTTTATGGTGTAATGAAATGAAGAGAAGCTATATTGCTCCCATCACTTCCTTTTGTGTATTAAAATCTGCCATAATTACAGTGTATAATCAAATAAACATTACAGAGCACTTTTTATTAAGTACATGACACACCAACAATAAAAGTCCACAAACATTTTTTATAACTGATGTGCAAACTGCCAATTAACTCTGTTGACTAATCCCAGTCCTAAAACGTCTTTTTTTTCCAGTTACAAAATACCTTAAATGACCCATGCCTGTAATTCACAAAGTGTCTCCGATTACCAGTGCTGAGTGGGATCTGTTCCTGTCAGTAAAATCATCATAAAAAGACATGAATCTGATCCTAAATCAGCACTACTACTTTAAGAAGCTTAAGTCAATAAATTTCTCAGTATGCCCAGTGTGGTCTGTACCGTCATGCTGGCCATGGATGACGTTGAGCGTTCCATCTGGTGCTCCAGCGTCCTGTAGCAGTTTGGCAAGCATCATGGCACAGCCAGGCACTCGCTCAGAGGGCTTCATCAGGTAGGTGTTTCCACACACCATGCCCATAGGGAACATCCACAGCGGGATCATGGCAGGGAAGTTGAAGGGGGCGATGCCGGCACACACACCAAGAGGCAGCCGGTAGGTGTAGGTGTCCATGTCTTTGGTGATGGAGGGCAGTGTTTCACCCATCATGAGTGAGGTGATGCTGCAGGTGTGTTCCACCACCTCTGGAATCAAAGAGAAACTAAAGAAAATTAATAACACTATATACATAGAAGTAATGTTTTCAGGGATACTGGGGAGCCATTAATACCTGACTTTTGTAACTGCAGTTAATACGCAAGTTGATCTATAATATAGAGACTATGCTCCAAGGTGGAGCAGATTTTAAGACCGTCACCAACCTTAAATTGGAATTTCACTGATTTTTCAAAAATTTGGCAGAACCCCACCATTAAGATATAAAGTCATTTAAAGTGGCTGGCTGGTTCGGTTTATTTACAGTGGTATTGGGATGGGCATTTCAGCCAAATTCATTTTTGAATTTTTAAGGCATTACTTATATTCTAATATTACAACATTTTATTCTAGTGTAGAATAGTATAGTACAGTATATGAACCCACAGGCTACCGCCCATATGCCAAACATAAGGCCTGCAGGTCAGAGCAGGCCCATGGCAAAGTCCCATCCAGCCAGCAAACTTACTTCTTTTTCTTTTAATATTAGCCCGCTTCACCATGTACTGCACTACAATCCCCAGCATGCACTGCAAGGTAATGTGCGCTCCCACCCCTCTCCCCCAAAACAACAATCTATGGGACAGAAGTTACAACTCAATTCTAATACAACAGTCAGATCACCCAAAAACACTAGCAGCATTTCAACACCGAGCTCAGCAGCTCAGAAATGGATCCTCCCAAGAATGAATGAACTTGCAGCAAAGAAAGGATGCCACGTGTCCAGCTCAAGAATATCTCCTGGTATTCATGTAATACTTTAAGGTCTACTACAAGTGCCTATATTTTGCTGTTGACGTATTGGCGTATTTTGAATAAACAATGGCAAGTTGGGGTTATAGGAAAATGTAATTTAAAAATGAAATAAAAACGTGTTCTCTGGTCCACAGATTTGTTCAGACTTTTTAAAAGGGCCTTTTAGTGATTGAGTTTGACGCATCCCTGGTTCACAGCATCAGTTGTGTCAGGATACAGTGACCAGAGACAGTGATACCGCTAAGCATCTTACCACACTATAATAAACCCAGGCCACAAATCCATAGTAGGTGACACAACATGAAATTTAACCCAACAAACTAGCTATAAATTCTATCTCCAAATTACCATGCTTGGCAAAAATACTTGCATCTCTAGTGAATAATCAGCTTAAATCATTCATCTCTGCACATTCCCATGAGGCAGCGCAACGTGACATACATTCCCAAGCCCTATTAGGAGGAATAACGCTGGGCGGCTCGCATACCTGCTAAAGCTTTGGGAAATGGAAACTGAAACTTTGGAGCGACAACATACTAATAAACAGCACAGGGCACTGTCACAATATTCCTAACTTCCAGTTTTTGGCACGTTTTAATGTTTTTTATTTTACATCAGAAACAGTGGCTTCCAGCTACTTACATTTTAAAATGTTATTTTGATTATGCATTTATGTTTCAGCTGTGAGGTTTGCTTGGTAACATAATAATTACCGACCTCGACTGAATGGTTTAGGATTGCCTAATTTGAGATTAGATGCAATGCTGTAAGATAACATTTCTAAACTAAAGTAAGATCTGCTTCTGCGATGCTAATTGATGAACAAATCTTATCTTGACCTTATCAGGACTTAACTTAGGACTTACCGGGGCAGTCGTGGGCTGGAGGTTAGGGAACCAGCCTTGTGACCGGAAAGTCGCCTACTTTTTAAAACTATCATGACTTTTGGTGATTGGAGCCATTAGGCATTGTTTTCATAATCATTTCATGTAATGACTTTCTGTTAGGTAGTTTTTAGAGGCATTAAACACTTCAGACATCTGATTCCTTTTTCCACCACTGTGAACGATTCTGACTCCACGTTTCTTCAGAACGAAGGATTTCACATCAAACCACTTTGAATGACTTTGATTACATCTTACTGATTTAAATATGGAGAAATTTAAAATGTGTGGAATTCTCCTTTAAAATGACTGGTGATCATTCGAAAGATGATTCATGAGACTTACGCAATCCTCTGAACACGTCACCCTCGGCATCCGCCAGTGTTTTACCTTGCTCCAGCGTGATCAGCTTAGCTAACTCTTTCTGTAAGACGACACACACAACAGTAGTGTAAGTAATAATAAGTAATATATTCATAGCAAAGGACAAAATCATAGAGTGGTCTTTGGAATTTATGACTATTTTTAAGGCTTTGCACGCGACTTTATAACATCAGATGATTCAATGATAAATAACAATGCTAAAAGACGGTGATTCACAGCACCATAGACAGGGACTTACAATGTTGTCTTTAATTAGTTGCTGGTAGCGAAGGAAGACCTGCTGGCGGGCCAGAATGGAGGTCTCAGACCAGGAGTGAAATGCCCGTGAGCACGAGTCCACAGCAGCAAGCATCTCTTCCTGCGTGGCCTTGGGCACTCGGCCAATCACCTCGTTGGTAGCCTGAGCAGAGTCGAGAAACACAGAGGCAAGGATTTCTGTCATGGATATCTTCCTTTTTTTTTCCCCCACTGCAGTATACTGTGCAGAAGTATATGTGAAATAAAAAGGCACTACAAAATTCTATCATCTCAATTATCTGTAGTCAACTTCAGGAAATCAACGATATTAGTGAAGAATATCTGCAAGGCTCAGTTTTGGTCTTTCTCACAGAAAGGATGACATAACTTGGTGACAACAAACTTTAAATGCAACTTTATCATAATGTCTGAACCCTTGCTAGTGTACTCTCTCAAATACGACATGCTGTACAGATCGCATTTCCTTTGGCTATAACAGCCACGCTCAGCCAGCCTCTGAAAGGTCACCCATAAGATCAGTATTTTGGTGGAGGATATGAACACATAATCCTCCTCCACTAACATCTACATGGTTTAGAAACCTCAGTATTCAAGATTTCTTCATAAAACATCACAGCTAAATGACCTAAGGCTATCACCAAACATCAAACTCAAGGCAAAGTCTTATGCAATAAGGTCCTTTACTGTTAGTGATTGTCTTTTAATGAAGACTGGAACATCGCCCATTCCTTTACTCTCTGTCCAACAAAAAGACTTGAATGCCATCACTGTCCTAACAAATATGGGCTTCTTTGAAATGGTAACTTTACATGTTCACACAATGCAAAAAAGAAAAACGTTCTTAACATTCATTGTAAGTTATAGGAACAAGATTCTTTTCCAAGTCATTTTGAACCATTGCTACTGGTCCACTCACCAATACATGGTTTTGATACCACCGTATCAAGCACAAAGAAATAAGCAGGAAACACTGTCAATGACTTTACAACTGTTTTATTAAAAATAAACCCTTGTTTCATCGCACCATTTTTCCCTGGGCTAAACATACATCCAAACAGCTTGTGATGTAATGTGTAAACAACTGTGTTTCAGCACAAAAGAAAAATCCTCCAATAAGCAAATAAAGAATATCTGAACTCTGAACTTAACCAAAAAGTAATCACTGGTCTAACAAAGATTCCATAAAATGACCCTGAGAACTTTGTATGACAATGAACTATGATACGGTCAGCAAACTGCTTTAGCACAAGTGCATCTGACCTTTTTCAACCTCAGTAACAATGAGCAGAACTGATCCTAAGAAGGAAATGCCTGTTAAGTGCTTTTTCAAGTCTTATCTAGGAAAGTGGAAATATGTGGTGTTAGCATAATCTACAGTACCACCGTCTTTAAGTGATGCAGATTACAAAGAACAAAGATCAGGTTAACCTGGCAAAGTAGATTTACAGTTAACATCACCCTCCAACACCATAGTACCATCGTGATTCGGCTCATCTGCAATAACATACCGCAATCATGTGTAATGTATCATGTATCAAGTGCTTAGGTACATTGTAGCTCGAAGCACTTCCACTTAATTATTGTAAAACGCAGAAACATGAGACGCTAAGTAATAAATAAAAGTTGCTCTTCCTTTAACACAGTTTAATCCACAAACGTACTCTTTGGAAAACACCCTGTGTTTTATTGTATGTACTTACTGGATTGTGAATGTCCAACCATTCTGAACTCTTGGATTCAACAAACTTGCCATCAATGAACAGCTTTGTGGTGGGCTGAGGAAGAAAGAAGAGAACACTAAACCTGAACACATTGTATAAAATATTACCATAAATAGGAATAGAAAGGGTTCACTTCCTCAATTCAAGATGAAATTTAGGCGTACTACATACAGGGCATAAACGTGTGTACCAGACTTGTCAAGACAACTCAAGTTTGACAAAGGCTTCTTTACATTTTAGATTGTGTGATAACTTGATGTGGTCTTGCATATCAACAGGGCTTGAAAAAAGAAACATATTACAGTAATTCACATGGCTTGTCAATCAACTGACCCTGTCTGGCAGTGAAACAAAAACACCCCATGTTCACCAAATACCATTAGGAATCGAAGGCTCACAAAACACTACATCTTCAGGACTGCTTGCCAAATATTGGAGTATTGGGATAAGTGCCATTGAGAGAAATTACTATTGTGAGGAAGCATTCAGTCCAAGGCAGTGGTCTGCTACCTCGAGCCCAACGGGGCCCAACAAATGATCAGGTTTCGGGTGAGATTCAGTTGTTTTTATTTTATGCACAACATAGGGCTTGGGTCACAAAGAAAAGCAGCATAAAACAACATCCACAACAATCCATCTCATAGCACATGCAAGAGATGTTGGGTCGGACCGGAACAGGCTGGATCTCAAAAGTGTGGTTGTGTTTCCAGTTCGGGCTTCAATTTCATGCTAATGCAGATCTCTAGTCTAAGCGTGTTTGCAAATTTCAGACAGCAAACCTTTGCAATAACAAGGCCATATATGTCTTCTTACTGTAATGGCAGTTATTTTGCGTTATTGCTGGGCCAGGAAAGGGTCATTCATTTTTTTGTTGTTAAAACGAATGCAAATCTAGTCTTACCGTACATTTTTGACAGTGGTGAGAGACGCATGCTTTTAAAAAATGGAGGAGTTTATCCTCTGCTACTCCACCTCCATAGTTTTCAAGCACACTGCTCCAAAGATGACATTTTCAGCATGGCGAGAGAGTCTGAGTCACAGTATCCTTTGAACAAGCATGTCCAAAACAGGACATTTATTCACTACACTATATCCAAGACAACTGTAATCACTAACTTACCACAGAGGATGAGTAACACATGCGTCCCACCTGAAGAGGCACCTGCAGAGGAGTATAGGAATTCATTATAAATAACAATAAGATATAAGTTAATAATCGTCAGCACAATTTGCTCAGTTTCTTACTAAAGTAAGTACACAACTGTTTACTAAAGTAAACAGTACACAATGTAAGTGTCTATTTATGCAACCGAATGCAGTAATTTTATAAACGCTTTCTGCAAGTGCAATAGCCACAAAGGTGAGAAAAGTTCTGCTTATCGCTTCCTCTGAGAACTAGTATAACAAGCTAAACTGTTTGGAACAGTCTGAGTGAGGGGTTAGTGTGGAAAACTGGCTTAAGTGATTAGACCAGGTCATGTGGTAAAAATAATGCAGACAATTAGCAGCTGCAGGTATTATAGCACCAAATGTACTGAATGGGCTTAAAGGAGAACTCCACCCATTTTAAGAAATTCTACATAATTACATTGCTGAGATTTAAACAAAGTCATTCAGAGTAGGTTGATGTGAAATGCTCTGTTATAGAGAAACCTGCAAAGTCAGAATTGTTCAGAGTGGTAGTGATAGAAATTAGACTTGTAAAGAGTATAATGCCTTTGAAAGCTGCCTCACATAAAGTCATTACAAGAAATGGTTATAGACATATGCTACCTGATGTCTGACACATTGTTCTATGATACCTTTGTGATAAAGACTTGGTTTAAAAAGTATTTTAATCCATTTATTTTGATCCATTCCTGGCGGAGGGGTACATGTAGGGTGTTGTAGAGCAAAACAGTCCCCAAAGAAAAAATATAAATGGCTGTATTTCTGTTGTAGACACCGTGACCGTGACCCCTGGATCCTGTCACAACCACTATAAAGAAATCTGAGTCTATATGTTTCTCTACAATGAACCACTTCACATCAAACCACTCTGGATGACTCATGTTTACATCCCAAGAACTGAATTATTCACACATTTTGAAAAATCGGTGGAATTCCCCTTTAACTTGGTTCACTTTATGTAGAAGTACTGCAGCCGGTGCAGCTCAAGTCCAAGTGCAACCGTCGCCGAGTCTTAATGCATATTAATGCAGATATGTGCCATTCAGCAGTCACAGCCCACCGCCAACAAACTGCACCCTCAGTGTGTTTCTTACCCTCTTCTTCGCAAGAGAACGCACTAACGTCGCTGCCATGATGGAAGCCGGAGATTAAATGATGTACTTTCTCCGAAAAAGCTGAACCCAAACCACGCCAGAGGAACGTGCAGACTTCAAACTTATCCTTTAACCCTCAACGACTTTAGAAGTGGGCGGGACACGAGCGCAACAGAGCCAATCAAAAGACACGAAAAGAATACTCCCCCCAGTAACAGAATTCGATTGGTGAAAGCCCTACGAGAGCCAACCAATTACATCCCCGCTTGTTGCAGAACCCGCCCTTGTTTAAGTAAAATAGGTGATGATTGGTGTTATGAATGTGTCTGAGGAAGAAGTTCGGTATGGATCCATAGACGTGTCGATCGTTATTTAACGTTATGTAATACCAGTGTACGGGTCTGCATACATTACACATAGTTATAAAACTGACAATTGAATTGTATTAAATTATATTTCATAGACTTCAGTGTACACTGTGTGCTTATACAGTATCTGGGGTGCCTTTTAGTTCAGTGGGTTTGTCTAACGTTACCTTCAGTCAGGAACTTCTTGCACTCCTCTAAACCTTTTTCTAAGCAATGAAGTGATGCCTGCAATGCGTACCTTGTTGGCATGTTTAATGAAGGTAATTTGTATTCATATTCATATTTAGTGCAACTGTAGCTTAGTTCATGTGCAGCTACTTGTGATCTTGTCACAGCTACAGAATCGCAAACAGTTTTTATGCTTTTGCTCAATATTTGGGTGCAGAAACCGTTATTTCCTGACCTGTTAGTGCACTTAGTAGGGAGTAAGGGGAAATTTGTGATTGAACTGGCCTAGTCAGTGTGATCCGTGCAAAAATCTAAACCGCTTAGTCACAGTCGGTATGGAAAAGAGGAGGAAGGTTTGGGAAGCATCTCATTGGCCAGATTTAGGACTTTGCCCCCACATAGCTCGAGAACTTCAGTCCTACAGTTACATTTGGTGTCAGTACTATGGCGGCTCAGACTAAGGTTCAGTCTTGATAATTATCTTTTTCCTTGAATACTTTGACTATAAAAAGCTAGCTACCTTCATAATAACCTGTTTCCCATCTTCTAGCCTGTCCTTTATGGATATTTCAGAAGTTCTTGCTCGTGGAGAGTCCGGATAGGTAAGCTGCTTTCTCTGAAGCATCATTAATGTCTGACTCTTTAGTCTGTTCAGTCTGCGCTTAAAGGGACTCGCTCCAATTTAATGTGAATGTGTTCCACTTTCACCAGCTTTTGCCCTGAAGGGTATTGAATATGATCAAGTACCAGTAAACCTTATTAAGGATGGAGGCCAACAGGTAAGAGCTCGAACTGTTGTGATTTGAGTGAACCTCTTTTTCTTCTGTTTAATTGGCTCATATCATGGAAAATCAAATTGTCCCCCTTTTTTCTTCTTCAATACAATTCATAAAGAGTCATTTGCAAAAGTTTGGGCACCCTGTCAAATAACATGTTTTTTCCTAAGTGAAAATACCTACATATTTTCTACAGAGAATACACTTCTGCACATTTTAATGCACAATTAATGTTTATTTTCTGAATTTAACACATTGGTAAAAATAAAACTTATTTTTTATATATTAAAAAAAAATTATATATTAAAAAAGTATATGTTAGCAAATAAATAGAAATTGTGCACTAATATTTGCAATAAAATGCCATGTTTGTTCCATTTGTTCCCTGTACAAGATTATTAACTTGATTCAGCTTGAATTGCTTTTTGAATGAGGAACAATACAGGGCAGGCAATCAGAACAGAGATCATTTGCATATATTAGTCTTAAAGGTACAGTAACTGAACAATCACTTTAAGTAACGTGCAGGTTTCCAGTGCTGGTCCTGGAGAACCCCCCCGCACATTTTAGGGTTTTCCCCACCCCCAACACCCACTTCAAGTAATGAAGGGGTTGTTAATGATCTGATAAGTTGGAGTTATTGCACTGATATTAGATTTGAGGGCCGATGCCACCATCCAATATCTTTTATGTACACGTATGCCATTGCTGATGTGGATACATAAACATTTATAAAATGTAGAAATTGGGACGCGATCCATCTGTATAAGCATTAAAGAGAAAATATTTATTTGTAGAGGGTCAAGAATACAATAAAATGGATCAAATGCAAAAATGCTATCCGTGCTAGTAGTCCAGTATCACCTAAATGCTCTGCTCTCTTGAAGTAAATGAGTAATCAAATATTGATTTGAAATCTAAACATCTGCCTGATACTGATATTTTTTTCGAAGCAAATTTCTGCTGATACCGATATGATTCTGATATCATTGTACATCCCTAATCTTGGGTAGTATGTGCCTTGTATACGTAGTCTGTGGATGTAACTCACTATATCCTCTTCAGTTCACAGATCAGTATAAAGCTTTGAACCCGATGCAGCAAGTGCCTGCTGTGAGCATTGATGGCATCACCTTGTCTCAGTCAGTAAGTTCAACTATGGACCATGCGTTTGATAAACAGTTTACAGAATTCAGCCTCAATTGTTTAATTGTAAATCATCAGTAGTGGAATTGTTGATGTAGTGTGTAAATTCACGGTCCTCCCTGTGCCACCAGCTGGCCATCATCCAATACATTGATGAAACTCAGCCAGGGCCACGGCTCCTCCCTGCTGACCCAAAGCAGCGGGCTCAGGTGCGCATGATTTGTGACCTCATCGCCTCTGGGATCCAGCCTCTACAGGTATGTTTAATATGTGTGTATGGTACATGGATTTTCCCCAGTCCAGTCAAAGAGAGTTTTGAAGTAACTTAACTCAGTTCAAAATTAAAACATACAGAAAACTTGTGTTCACATAGTTCAGTATGGTTTCACTAGCTTATAGTCAGGACTCCTCTATTAGGCAGGGATAGGAAATCCCTATGTCTGGAAAATGGAGCATGGTAGAAGCAAACAATAACAAAGTGCACTTGTAATGAGTGTTATGTGTTGTGTGCATTCACATATTGTGAATGAAGCCAATTTTTCCAGTATTTTGCCAGTATTTTCAACTTGAATATGGCAGGGCATTAGCAATGATGAGAGAGTTGGTGTAAACACGCCTCAGTGAACTTCCCATCCACCAGTGTGTGCAAATTTTGTGGGCAGTCATTCAAAAAAGATTCAAAGATGATGTGTATTGGTCTGGCGAACAGATCCATTACGTTGTATTAATATGAGGTGGTAGAATAGCTACGCAAATTAACTTCACCCTTGCTCGTCCTAGAAAAAGTCTGATCATGAGTTTTTACATGAGTAAAGTAGATGAGAAATTGAGCACATGCTTTGTAATATGGAAAAATTTGAATAATTTCCATGGGTAGTAATACAGCACTTAAAAGCGATTGAGCCAATTCAGCCAAGTGCACTTTTATTAAAGCTGGCCCAGCATGTGGAGTTGCATGCATCTAGAGCAGTTAAACCATACTACTGTTTAATATGTGTGGATATGTGTTAATATATGATAATATTTCCTTTTTTCTGAAGTTATCTAATAGATTACAGAATGCAAGAGATTGTTATTTATTTATTTAGTTAAAAAAAAGCTGTATACAATGGTTTAGCTGATTTCCTAAAATGAAAAACTGTTAATAAAACTGTAATTAAAATTCATTTAAATAATCTGTGTTTTGTTTTTGGCTGTGTTCTTCAGTTCTTAACAAGATTAGGACCTTACAAAACATGATATAGATATCAACAGATATCAGAGATGTAGTTTAGGCTATATGATGAAATTACCAATTTCAGTAATTACAGTACTGTGCAGAGACCACTGTTCATTTACTTTACAAGTTTTATATTTGTCAGTGTGAAGATATAGAAACATATTTAACAGAAAATTACACAGAAACCTCAACAATTAAATATATGCTTTTTAAGTATTTATTATATCCACACTTTGTCTTTATTATCTTTTCGGAAGTCTTTCAGATCTGAAGCAAGAGTGGAGATTGAATATATTCTGTCTTTCAAAGATGAAAGCTTTCACTGCTGTTTATCTGATGGTGAGAGTTTTGGAGGTCTATCAGATCTTGCATGATTGCAAGGAGTCCCATTTTCTCTGTACCTTTTAATAATGTTTCAAATTCCAGTTTCAGAAACTCCTGTTTTGTCGCTTATTTTCCTTTGACCTTCCTTATGCAAGTGGATTATCTTGTTTCTGATCTACTCAAGAATATCTTCTGAAAAATGAATAACTTGTACATAATGGCTCTTTTGAATAGAAATGAAATAAATGAAGGGCGGTCTCTGACTTTACAGTACTGTATTTGGTGATGCCTCTTTTTATACACATTGTCCAGTCTGAGCACTACATCTCATATTATTTTTCAGAATCTTTATGTAATACAGAAAATTGGGGCAGAGAAGGTACAGTGGGCTCAACATTTCATCAACCGAGGATTTGAGGGTGAGTTTTCAGGTTAGATCTGTTATGCAAAGTGATCAAGATGTATGTAGTTCTTTTTCACATTTGCTTCACATGTATCATATGCAGTATTCACACAGAATCAGAAGCTATTAAACATTCATTAGATTCTTAATCAGAGTTGTACACTCTGTTCACCCACTAATCAGGCTTGTTTGTTGCAGCTCTGGAGCCCATTCTGAAGCAGACAGCTGGAACATACTGTGTTGGGAATGAGGTAAAGAACTAATATGAGTGCGTGTGGCTACATACACATACACACAAAGGACAGTCTGTGAGTTATTTCATTTGGCCGTGAGGCAAGACAATATTTGTTGTTCTAGCTCTGTACTGCAGCACAGTGGATTTGAAATGAGACAACTATGAAGATAAACTGCAGGTATCAGCTTTAAATAAGGACATGTACTTCCATATTTGGTGAACTGTAGGAATTTAAGCTTTTTTTTATACAGTCTTCCCATTTTAGGACACCAAAGGTAACTGGACAAGTAGATACTCAATTGTTTCTTGGACAGCCGTGTGCCATTGGATTATTTTATGCACAAGGATGCTAACAAAACATCAAGTTGTTTCGAGATGTGTTTTTTCAGTCTTTTATTGTTGTCTCTTAACATGAAGGCAGAAGAAATAAAGCAATCCAACATAAATCAGAATTCATGGTACATTTTCCTTTCATAGTGTGACATATTTCCGAGTGAAAAATGATTGCTGCAGCATTTCTGTATACCTTTTTTTTTAAAATTGGTGTTATTTACCTTCTTTGCTTTTAGATATCCATGGCAGACATTTGTCTGGTGCCCCAGGTCCACAATGCTGAAAGGTAAAGGGGCAATCTGGCCTAAAACTAGCATTTAATGTGTCATGTGATGTAATGTTCTGTAGTGCAGTATTTTATTCCTCAGCCTCAGTGATTTGCCAGAATTTACGATTTCAAATCCTTTTGGCGTTTTTGTCCATCAGTGTTCTCTCACTACAAAGCCCAGCATGCATTGCTCAAATACACCATATAATTTGGAATTCTGATGTAGAGGCCAATTAATACCTGTGACTTTCTCTTTCTCTCTCAGTAACATTAGCTATTTGGCTTCCTTCTGCATTAGGCAGCTATTAAGGAAAAAAAAAAAACATTTCAAACTGCCTGGCCTCATTTATTTGCTCCAAAGCATTTACAGTTTTTCACAAGTTCCTCCCATCTTCAAGATACATAATCTGAAGGGCATTTTCCTAGTCTTTAAAGAAAAACTCTCAGACCTATTGTGGCACTGCTGTGGGAGGCATAGGCATGTAGGCAACATGTACTGATTTACTGACACATTTATTTTGACTAGAGTGACCCTTTAATTAAAAGCTTTACATTTTTTAATTAAAGCAATATTGGAAAATATTTGCTCACAATCCTTGTCAAATTTGCAAAATGCACCTTAAAACTATTGTGTTCTTTTTTCGTTAAAGGTTCAAAGTGGACATTAACCAGTTTCCCACTATCAAGCGGCTGAATCAGACATTAATAGAGCTTGAAGCCTTCAAAGTGAGCCATCCGTCTTGTCAGCCAGATACTCCTGATGACTTGCACACATAAATTTCGTTTTTAAGTATGTTTGATGAGCTGTCTACATGGTGTTACTAATGGCAAAATGATACTCAAACTTCACTAAAGTCAACTTCATGCAATCATGAGTCCAGTTCCTTTTGTTCATTGGATTTATTGTATTGGTGAAAATGCTGAGGTTTCATTAGCTTCTTTGCAACTTCCAGATAATACATTTCAAAGTGAGATACACATTAAAACGACACAAACACCCGTGAATGTGCTGTTAGGTTACAAACAAAGTGAAAAAACAAGTAAGTTAAAATGTGCCTTTTGATAGGTGGGAAAAAATGTTTATTGCACAAAAATGATAACCAGCCTGTTATTAATCTCGGAAGTTGCTAAACAAGTAATGCTGCTGAAAATGGGAAGTCCTCAAAGTTTGTATGAGATAAGTTACAAAGCTATAGCTGCAAAACAGCTGTTTAAATCTCTAAAATCTATAAATCAGCTTTAAAAGAAATAAAAAAAAATTCTCATCTCAAGATGAATAAATTAAAGTGAAATTTATTTTCACTCAGAAGTTATTAGAAAAATTAAAGTGTTTTCCAGTTATCACTAAAAACTAACCCTTGTGGGGAGACCTTCACTGTCAGTTGATGTCTTAATCATACGGACGCCTTTTTGCATCCAGTCTCTGCTCTTCAGTAGGGATTTCAATAGCGCATTTGACTGCATCATCGTAGAACGTTCCATCACCATCTGATCCCCCAAATACTAAGACGGTGAACTGTGTGGAGGGACAGGTACGATGGTGGTCTCCTTGCTCCCTTGCATCAGTGTCAGAAAAGGCAGTGCCACCCAGGCTGATTAGACTGTGGCCAGCACGAGGTTTTGAGCAGAGCAATGGACACACCACTGACGTCCAGGAGTTGGTATCTGCAAAAATCAAACAACCGGGCCTATTTTTTCTTTAAAGTTTGGGATCAGTTTTATAGTTTAGTCCAAACACTTATGATTCTTGGCAACAACCAGTTTTGGTTATGCAAAATACAATTTCAGTACAACTTCTCTGTACTTTGCAGTGTTGCAGAGATAATGTTGTTAATGGCATGGCTTACCTAGATTAAAGAGATGGAGATCCTGTAGAGCTCCTAAAGCACTGCAGCCTCCGCTGATCAGCACCCTGTTGTCAGACACGGGCAGAGCAGCATGAAACCTGACCACACAGAGAGAGAAAAATATACTCATGATCACTGAGTCATGAACGTACTATTGCAGATTGGTTTCCGGCATTTGGATTTTACTCAATACAGTCTAATGTGGACACCCCAGAAAACTAACTAGATTAAAGGAATCAAGCTAATGTAGGTTTATGTTCCAACTGAACCTGCCTTGGGCTACAAGAGCACGCACTTAGTAGGATCTTTTGCAAGGTTTCTGTTTTAGAAATCATACATTAGCTACCAACCC
Organism: Colossoma macropomum; assembly: GCF_904425465.1. Classification (NCBI taxonomy): domain Eukaryota; kingdom Metazoa; phylum Chordata; class Actinopteri; order Characiformes; family Serrasalmidae; genus Colossoma; species Colossoma macropomum. The sequence goes on from NW_023494803.1 coordinate 25,093,104, forward strand.
AGTGAAGTAGAAACCTTTGTTTATTAACCTTTGTAGTGTTCAAAAGAGAGGTAAAAACTGTATTGCTGATATGCCCCTCTGTCCTTCACAGAAACCATTGCTGATGATCCAAACTAGGCATCTGAATGCATCCCAGCAAAGTAAAGTTTTTTTATGAATCAATTAAATATTCTAGTGGTTGTGATGTTAGGGAATTATTTTGTTAGAGGGCAGCAAAACAGGTATTGAAAAAGTTCTACTGGAGAACTTTTATTTAGTTGAGCCAAACCAATCCATCAAGTACATAGTTTGAGCTCTGTATATTCATGTTTAACATACAAAATGTAGAAAAATCTCAGAATTGGACAATTGTACCAAAAGTGAAAATGTGCATCATTAGGCCCTTAGTATGCATGCTTGTAAGAAAACATTAACATACGTACACAAGGCACACATTCAGGCACTTCTTATTGTTGCGGTATAGAAAAACGCCTTTGTGTCAAGACACCATCCTATTGAAACAAATTTTATGTTTTGTATATTGTAACACCCCTAGAGGACATCCTTACCCTCGGGCCAGTGGTGGCATGTTCTCGTACTTCACTGCTGTGTATTCCATGAAGCCTATTTAAAAACAAAAAAAAGTGATCATTGGAATAATTAGAGATATCATTTAATATTCATGTGTGTTTAGCCAAATGCATTAAGCAGTGAAGAGTCTACTACCAAGATCTAGAATGTGGAGATCATTAAGGTAGGCAGCAGTTTTTTGGCCTCCAAATATGACTAGTTTGTTGGGTAGTAGCGTGGTGGAGTGCCTGTTTATAAACATGAATAACAATCAGCATGCTGAGTCACATCAGATTTATGAATCCAAGTTAAATCATGCCTAGAAGCCTGGAAGATATGATGAAGATGATTATATGAAAAAGCACACTGACCCAAACCTGGGAAGAGGAAGGTCACCCTCCACGATTGGCTGGTACCACAACTCATGCTCAGGGTTGAAGATGTACAAAGCATTACTGCATGCTTTGCCTCCAGGGCCACGACTCGGCTGCAAGCCCCCAAACACATACAGCTCACTCTTATAGATGATGGCACTGTGGTATGCCAATGAAGGCACATTTCCTTTTGCCTGGTGGATATTAATATTTTGATTACATACTATTCTATTCAGCTAAATATCTGGCTATGCTCAAGAAAAAGTCAAGGTAGAACATGGTCAAACTTGCATTAATGAGTTTCCACTTCCAGGTTAAGGTGTCCAGCATGTAAATATCACTATATCGCTGACCTTCTCTCAAGCCACCATACACATAGATAACTTTACTCTTAGGGTCAAAGGCTGCAGAGTGGCCGTGAGCACTTGGTGGAAGAGGTCCTGTTGCAGAGGAATCCATGGGGAGCCAAAAATCACCATCTGTAAACAGATAAAAAGGACAAAAAGACGCTTTTAAGAGAGCAAATGAATGTGTCATATGTTTATATTAAGTACTGTAAAAGAGTATTGTTCAGGAATCTTATTAAAATCAAGGTATCTGTATCAACATTGGAAAAGATATAGGCAGCCCTACTGGTAACTGCCATGCAGAAAAGCTTTAGTCACGGTATGTTTCAAGCAGGTCACAAAAACCTCGAAATCAAGTGCAAACCACGCGTACCAGGCCACAGATGCTAATGTGAAAACAACGCACCAATCTCCAGCTTCCATATGGAGTCTGTACAGTGGGCTTGGTCTGCAGTTTCTCCACCAATAAGAATAGCCGTGTCAGGATCGCTTAAACACATGGTGTGGCTCCAGCGCTTTGATGGATGCTCTGGATAAAATGACAGTGATGAATTAATGTAGATATAAATAATTATGTTCAGTTTCTTCTGCTTCTATAAAAAGAAGCACATTTATGCATATAAAAGTTGAAAAACTGAGATATAGTACCACCCGTTGCTTTAAAATGGTGGTCACCAATCTGTCTGCTGGATAGCTAACTTACTGAAAGGCGGTATTGCACAAATCAGTATTACTCTGTTGGCCTGATAACTTACCGTAAACATACTTGCACAAATCTTATAGTAGTGCTACAACAGTCTCTAAAAAGAGATTTCCTTGTTTTAAGACTAGGAAAACCCCTTCTGGTGATATATCTTGAAGGTGGAAGTAAATTTGGATAGGCTACATGTGCTTTGTGGTGAACACCTGGAAACAGGTTGTTTGAAATGTTTTTTTTTCCTGATTGGCTTATCCTTTAACAGAATTATAGCAAAAAAACATAACTAACAGGTTAGTGCTATATCACTAAAGCTGGCACCACAGATGTATTCACTAGCCTTTAGATCAGTGGTTAGCAGTCAGGATTTGTTGAGCACTGTAGGGATTCCCAAAGACTGTGTGATTTATTTGCATAATGCATGTTGAGTACTGTATTGAGAGAACATTCATGGATGAAAACGATACAGAATCATGAATTCTATTAAACAGATGAGGCTGAGAGGTGCAATGCTGCATTACAGAATACTGCACAAACATGACAAAATATATTAAAAGCTAGTTTTAGGCTCAATGTCCCTAAGCCCAAAGTTAAGCCTGTTCAATAGGAGAAAAGCTTCAAGCTATTCAGCTTCAACTTACTGAAAAATCCTGCTTTGTGAAAAACCTTCCATCATCAATCCATCACCAATGCACCTCAGCCAGTTAATCATGGACTTACATTAGATTTCCAATGTTAGTGACCATAGATTAGATAGATAAAAATAAAATGAAATGAAATGAAATGAGACTGGGGGAGCATTTACCTGCTCTGCAGCTCCTTCTTCTTTTGACAACTTCCCTCTCCTCACTTTGTGATGCAGACCCTATGCTCAGTCGGAGCTTCTTGGGGCTCGAAGCTTGGCTTAACTTAAGGGGTGTTTCGGGTCCCTCATAGCTCCAAATACGTCCTCTTTTTCCTATTACTGTCCGCCTTGGAGTTTTATCCTTCAGACACCAGAGAGACATGTAAGAAGAGGGGAGAAAAACACGCTTGCATATTGGCAACCTCAGGTTAATGTAATATTGCTCTAAAGAGGTTAAGGCACTGGTGTGGAACATGCTTGACTTTTGAAGCTTTTCCTTTTGATAATACCAGCAATTAGTGTTAAACTTGCTCCACTAAAACCTTTACCTTTTTACAGCCACTAATGTTTTGTTTTCTACTTATTAAACAGCCAGGTTGTTGACAATCCCTTACCACAGCCCACACTCCAAGACTCATGTTCTGTGTCTCCCCCTTGCTCGTTTGGAGCTCGGCATAACTAACAGTGTCCTCAGGTGACGACCTCTGAGAAGTGATCTTGATAAGAAAAAAAAACAAAAAAAAAAACCTCAAGCAAAATGACATAGTTGGTAATTTCCTTTCTTAAAACCCAGCCTTTTTGATTAAGTGCTATTGGTAATATTAAAACACAATCAAATCCCCCCTACCCCATAATCAAACTGTAGCAGATAATGGGGTAGGGGGGGTGAAAAAAGTCTGAACGTGACACTGACTTTTGTCCACTTTACCTGCTACAAAAACTAGACTCATGACAGCAATGTTTGTGACTCTAAGTGTACAGTGAATTAAATTAAGGAGAGGCTCACATTGTTATTGTTACCACTGCCTAGAAGGGTCTGGCAGAAGCTGGAGGACTGGCTGGAAGGTAGTCGTTTTCTTGACACCCGCGGTGTACTGCTAACAAAGCTGGCTCTCACCTACATCACAAACAACAGAGTAAATTAATGTGGACACATATATATATATATATATAGATAATGAGAGAGAGAGAGAGAGAGAGAGAGAGAGAGAGAGAGAGAGAGAGAGAGAGAGTGTGTGTGTGTGTGTCACAATATTGGAAAAACTGCAATTGGATATGTCCCCCACATTGTTCAACTCTGCTGTAGGCAATGCAGCCTCTGGTTCATATCACCACCATTGAAAGGAAAGTCTTTACGTTTCTCTAGAATGGACCATTTAACATCAAACCACTCTAAATGACTTGGTAAAATTCCCCTTTGACGTTACTTCAATGTAAAAAGAACAGAACAATAACAACCACCAACAGCTTCTTAATTGTGTAAAGCCATTTATATTTTCCTTGTATGTACTTAATTCAGTCCTTGAGATGCAAGCAGAGTGGTTTGAAGTGGTTAACTGTAGAGGAACTACAAAATAAAGATTTCTTTACAGTGGTGTTGTTTGGAAGCCGGGGTCACAGTTACAATGTCTACAACACAAAAAATAACCATTCTATTTACTTTATAAAATCACAAGTGAACCTACAAATGTCTTCTGAGTTTCTATATGTAATGTTAATAACGGTAAAATTAGTGCTAAATCTGAAAAAGTAAGTTTTCTCTGGGGACTATTTTGCCTTGCATGTACTCCTCTGCCAGTGATGCATTACAATAAATCGATTAAAATACATTTTACACCAAATCTTTATCCCAAAACTATAGAGCAACGTGTCAGACATCAGGTAGCGCATATCTAACCATTCCATGTAACGATTTTCTGTGAGGGAGCTTTAAGAGGCATTAAATTCTTCAGAAGTCTGGTTCCGGTCACCACCACTGTGAACAATTGACTCTGCAAGTTTCTCTAGAACGGAGCATTTCACATCAAACCACTCTGAGTGACTTTGTTTACATCTCGCCCAGTTAACATTGTAGAATTTCTTTTTAAAAAAACGTGGAGTTCCCCTTTAAGTGTAGTCTCTGTACTTTTTTCCACTCCTGACCGTGACTTTACATGTGGTTTCAGCTGCTGGTGCGTCATCTCGTCTAAGCCCCGCCCCCTTATAGAACCGCCCAAGATATTAGGCCTAGCACAAAACAAATACCATGTAGTTTAACTATGGGAAGAACAAACTTGTGGGAGACTGTAAAAAAAGATGAAATACCTCTCCACAAACAGTGAGCACCACTTTTGCATATACACCTCTTCTACTTTTCTCTATTGATTCAGCTAAAAGGTCGAGAGTCCAGTCACCTTCCCAGACCAGGCACCTGAAAGGTGAAGCGGAAGGTAAGTATCACACCCCAGGCAGGCATTTTAGATTAGGCAGGTTTTTTTATCCGTTGCTACCTTGAATGTGGTGAGAGAATCCCAATTTTCTGCGGCTTCACGTCAGGGCTCACTGATACCTCAATTAACACTGTTGTCTCACAAGAAAATGAGGTCCATTCTCCCAGACTGAACACCACCAGCTGCTTGGGCAAAGGCAGCGGCATCTGAACCTGGTAGCTTTTGCGACTCACGTTGCTAAACAGACATTAGCAAAGAACACAGACATGCTCGTTTTACACCTTAAAAACGCTGATGACTCTCTGCGCCAAAAACCCACCTGATAAACTGACGAGGTGCTTCATGTAACGACCACAGTGCATAGAAGTGTACTTTCCCCATGACCGTGCTGAGGTTGAGCAGCCAAACAGCTTCAGCTTCACCTTCACCCCATGTTAGCACCCTACAGTCTTCCTTTAAATCGGGTTCATTCACTACTGCGTCCCGCAGAGATGTGGCCCCGCCCCCAGCATGACCAGCAAAGACCCGCCAACACTCATTCATTTATCATGAACAATGGAGTTTTTCAGATTGTGTACATGTTGTGTTGCTGTCATTGGAGTATATCGCAATTGTATTTTCAGTAACCAGGATAACTTAAAAGCGAATATTGCCCAGTAGGAACGCTCCTGACCTCTCATTCTGCTGGACAGACTTGACTTTTGGCAAACTCAGAAATCCCACTTTTTTGAAATAACCCCCAGAAAGGCTTTTCTTTGAAATGGCCACTGAAATTCCATGACCACACATTGGTTCTATTTTACTTTGGCCAGAGAAAATCTAAAAAATAAGGTGTACACTACCAGTCAAAAGTTTGAGTTCTTAATTTTAAAGATCTTTTAATCTGAAGCTTGATGCTTAAATACTAAGGACATTTCTAGGACAAATACAAGAAGTTAAGGTGATGCCTGTGTGTGAAACCTTTCACAACACAGACATTTTAGACAACAAGGTCTTAGTATATGTTCATCCTCTTCAAGCCTGTTTGTCTCAGCTGGCTCCTTGTGAAGCTGCTTGTGAGAACGCCAAGAGTGTTGACAGCATCAAGACAATTTATTTCTATAAGAATCTAAAATAGAAAAAAAAGCTTAGATTTGTTTGACACTTTTTTGGTTTCAACATAATTCCATGTTTTATTTCACAAAGTTGGACGTCTTCACTGCTTTAAAATGTGGAAAATGGTAAAGGGAGGTAACCCCTTTTTCTAGTGGGTGTCTAAACTTTTGACTGATACTGTAAACGTTAAATGGGTAGTTTGGCCACCACAATTTACACAATTTCCCCCTGAGCCTACTAAACATGTCTTAGCTGATCCACATGTGAGGTGAAGCAGTAAACTGTAAATTTGACAAACTATTCTATTAAGGGACATGAACATAATTAAAACAATCTGCTTTTTGTTTAACAATATTTATTGGACAAAAGGCAGAAAAAGAGCAGATAAAAGCATAAGACAAATTATCATATCCACATATCACAAAGAAGGACAGAAACATGGTCGACAAAGAAAGCACATTGGCAGTTTTGGGTATTTCAGCAGCGCAATAGTCCCTTTGGAGACATGCAAAAAGTCACAATGTGGTGCGTGTGGGAACACCTTGGATGCAGGTGCGCAAGCAGAGCGCTCCCTGGGGCTGCTGCTTGCTGCCCTCATCATAGCGCTGTCTTAAACAGGTCACATCAACACAATGCGATTTGGTATTCTTGGACAATCCACAGAAACAAAATCGTGAAAAATATTGACACAACACTACAGCCTTCAACATAAAGCTTTGTGTAACACATTGCACATTTACCAGACACACAGAAAGCTGCATGTGTAAAACACGTAATAAATTTCTAAAATTGTTTAATGGCACATGTCAACATCTACGAAGACCTGACTATTCAGAGACTAAACAGGTGCTGAACCGCCCGACCGCCCCATCCCCCCCTACCCAGAAAAATGGTACTGGGGCCTTGTAAATATTGAATCAGTTATGTAACGCACTAGTTTTTCATGACGGAAATGGTCTCCACTTAAGTCATAAAAAGGCAGACTGTGACCAGTTGCTGGAGTTGTATCCCTGGCGACTGATTTAATAGCTGTTTTGTCTGCAGTCAGAAAATCTTTAAGTTAAAGTGTGATTTGAAACGTATAACTCTTAATGTCTTGATTTGCTGTTTTTCTGTAGGTGCACTGATATGAGAACATTTATTAATATGTAGAAGAGGTAATGTAAGGCTACTGAAATAAATGCAAGAATACATCTTATGCAAGTCAAACCATTCTAGAACCTGAATATAAACATGTAAAAAGGCTTTTGTACTTGTCCTCACCTGACTCAACACACTGGCTTTCTCCATGTGCTTCCTTATTCACCATACAGTGGTGAACAATCATTTCACCTGAACAACCATCTTTCCCTGAACCGTTGTACTACCTGATTACTGAGGCAAACATATACGGGCACTTCACAAATTCTTTGCACAGAGCATCTGAAACATACACTGAACACATTGCACATAGACCAAACTGCAAGATCCCACTCAAGTTTAAAAACATTTCATAAAGACTAGCAAAAAGTGTTTGATCTGATTGGGCCAGTGATTGCATCTAAATAAAATTAATGTTCAAATTAAGAATAGCAGGAACGATATGTATACAGTGCTGTAAATATATATAATATATATATGATCAAAAATATATATCATTGAAACATTCATTTGCACAGGTGCACTTGGTTCCTCAGGCACTGTAGTACACTCTGTAGTACAGAGTCTTATTCCGCCATAATGAGTAGGAGTTGTCAAACTTTAGGTGGTACGTGCCTTCTCCAGGGAAGTCGTGACTGCCTCCTTGAACTGCCAGGTGACTGTCCTGACGGTACACAGGCAGGATCTCTCCCAAATTAGAATTGGCCACCGTTTTAGACCCCTTCTCCACATCTCCAGGAACCACAGGCCCTGCTAAAAAACACCACACTTATAGCCTTATGGTCTAATTCATATGACGGTTTTACAGTCAGTAACCTCAGCTTATTTAATATTGTAATATTATAATATTGAGCTACATATTGGTGTTTTAATGCATTACAAGTAATCAAGGCTGCACAATGTGGACAATACCACACTGCACTTATACTGCTACATGTTGCTCTACTACAATACATTTGCAACACAACTCACATTATTTTGCCCAAAATGATTTAGGTTTACATTTTTGCATCACTGGAAAGTCTTGATACATCTAAACTAGGGGTGTGAATCTCTCTCTTTAAGACGATACGAATTTCGGTGCACAGTTTACAACACAATTAAACAAGTAAAGAGTCAATACAGTTTGATTCACTACTGATCTGAATCAGGTATGATTAAATATGATGTAGATCAGCTAAACTCAACATAATTTTATGTATCCTAGTTTTTACTTTGTAACAATTTCAAAACATTGTCTTTATTTTGTCTGATTATTTTAAAACACTACATTAACTCTCTTTGTACTACATTAAGTAATTTAAAAATAACCCACATTGTGGTTGTCAGATTCTCTGATTTTGTCCTAATGGGCTGTGCATGCAATACAGGTTATCAATCAGGAGAAATGTTGAGCTGTAATTTGAAATAAGCTGTATTTGTAATATAAGACTCAACTGAACACAACATCAGTCCATTGGTTGTTAAAGCTACTTGCTAAATTCCTGACAGGGGTCTGTGTTTGAAAAGTTTAGTGAATCTTTCTATTCTATCTGCAGTGGTTGGTTTTGCCCGATATGCAGCCCATGGTGTCACTATATATACACAGGTGCACTAAAATCAAAATTTCTGGCTGAAACTGAAACAACACAAATCTGGCTGAAAACTGAATCCCAAAAGTAAGGGTTTTGTTGGTAATAAAGTACAGTTATTATTAATAAAATCTGCATTCAATAGGACAAAACTTCACTGACAATAAATAAAAAGTTTACTTAAAATAAACTTTGTACACTTAGTATAGACTACCTAAGAATGTGCCTAAGACATCTAATGTCCTCAACAACAGAGAACAGTTACTCATTCAAGGCAATGAATTCTAATTTTTTTTTAGTTAGACTTTGTGTTTCACTGTGACTTGTGAATCTTTCTTTTTCAAAAAACTGTGGCTATAGGCATGCTAGCAGGAACTTTCCTTTCTGCTTCTGCTGTGTTTTGTGTCTCAAATGGGATGTTGTGTTTTGAAGCGGTATCAAACTTGATACCAAACTGTATCTTCTCTTGATACTCAGGATGCACAATCATAAATTGCTCGTCTAACGTTCCTTATAGAAGTTGTGAAAGAGTTCCACATGGCCAACCCACCCCCCTCCCACCCCCTACACTGTTTACCTGCTGCAACTCAAACTTAAATGCCTCTGCACTGACCAGCGAAGGAAACCCACAGTGATTTTAATCACTGTTTCTCATTTCTGTTATCATTCAAATGATTTGTCAGGTGTTAGATTTTAACACTTAATTTTTTGTTTTGTCTCTTTTGGCGAAAAAGGTGCCATTTTTGACCATTTTCGGCTGAAGCGTTTCAATGGCTATAGATATTTTGGTGCATCCCTAATATGTACTGGCAGAACTGACTAGCGTGTGGATCCACATGACTACAAAACTCAAGGCAAAATCAAGGAAAGCAGAAAGGAAAGGAATTTTTATTCACACACAGTGCACATTTCACTAAAATGTTGCTGACTCGATATTGTGTATCTGGGTTCCAGCGTATTTAAATCCAACATCTTCTGTAGCGCTACAGAGGTACACGTCCTTGCAAATAAAGTAACTGATGGCTTCAGTTATTGCCTCTGACTGGCAAGAAGTGTGGGGAAATGAGTTCAGGAAGAAACTACTAATGGTAGCGTTACTTGTTGCATCTTTAGCTGCAGGCTCCCCTTTGCGTAACCTAGATGCTCCCATCTTTCTCTCTCATCAGACATTTCTATCGTTCTCTCTCGCACCCATGCGTGAGCCAGTTGAGCGCTGACTGTCAAGTACCTTGATTTGCAGTAGCTGTATTGGTTTTTAGAAGTTTTCTTCTAGATTCAAACCAGATCTAGGCTTGTAAATCAATGCAGCCATATCGTAGACTGTCAGGAGCGTTTTTCTGATTTGAATAATTTTTTCTTTACACCTCTAATCCCATCTAAAATCAATCAGAATACAATAAAATAAATAATAAATCTGTGATCTTCTGCATTAGCTGTATCACAGAATCCAATATCCAGACAACGAGTTACACATTATACATCGTCTAACCCTACAAAAAGTCTATGTTATTCGTGTACAAACTGTTTCCATTTCAGCAGTCTGTTAACGGGTTTTGGATAATATGACACTATTAGTTTTTACCAACAAAACAAAGGTAGGAAATCAGACAGGAAGCATTCCCTCACCTTCTAGCTCATCATCTTCATCCTCATCATCGCTTGATTCACTGATGTGTACAGTAATGGCTCGGCTGGTGACCGGAGACCAGTCAAAGTAAACCCCAAAGCCAATGTCGTAGCCATCTGTAGCAAACTCCCAGCACACGCGCTTGGCCTCGGGTACAGTAGGTACGTGGACGGTCATAATGTCACCACGGTACACAGTCACCACGCTGTCCTTCTCCTGACGCAACTTAGCTTTCAGCTCCTTCAGGGATAAAGAGGTCCATGTGCTGGCTGGTGCCAGTGGTGGTAAAGCTGCAATAGGATGAAATAAAATAAAGTAAGGTCATCTGTGGCAATGAATTCCTGAGAGTGCAATGGACCATGTTCTTATTAGGAGAGATAGAGCAGCAGGGTCCCTCTCTCCTCAGTCAGTGTGCATTACCTAGACTGTCACAGATCTAGCATTAAACTCTGAGCAGGGTGAAGCACTCCCCAGTGTTACTTTGTTTCATAATTGTAGATTATGAGCAAGATTTGTTCGCAAATTTAATACAAATCAGGGGACCAACAGTACTACTGTTCTACTACCGTTCAACTGACATACAAAATAACCAAACATAAGCTACTGCTGCAGTGTGAGTGTGTAGAAACAAGTGACACACCCATGTGCAACAAAGCAGTATGCACTGGCAAATATTAAAGAATATCCTGGGTTACTAGTTAAAGATTTTTTAAAGATATGATACCATGAACTTCCATTTTTTTTTTCAAAACAACAATTGGCAGGGGGAGGGTGTTAGTTCACAATGCATTTTTTTCAGAAAGCAGAATAACGTGAGGCACACTGCCTGGTCTTTTTTCTTGGAGATTCACACTGCATTTTTCTTGCGAGCGCTGCTTCTCTCGCTGTTGCCAAGCAATAATGGTGTCACAACTGTTAGTCAGCTATGCTAGCAAGACATTATTTCGATTTGCACAATCAGAAACTTTAACTATTAACTAAGAAATATGGTGCAGGCAGCAAAAACAAGCTAAACTGAAAGTAAGCCGCTTTTTTGTTTATGTCATGATTTTCGACTGTGATCACTAATCTTTTTTTTTATTACAATCGTCACTGAAGCCCTGCCTTACCTTTAATTTGACAGACCAACACCGAAGAAAGTATGACTATTCAACCACTTAGAGTCAAACTTTTTTTTTAACCTGGGGTGCCTGAAGCATAAAAGTTGAGGCCCTCAGCATGCAGAAAAACAGCAAGCAAAATGCATCTTGTCCATTGAAAACAGCTAGAAATTTGCATGTTGGCGTGCAAAAAACTCGTACTCATCCTCCTGCAAAAGTCTATTCCCTGTTAGAGAGATTAAAACCTGTGCACACCCAATCAGAATGGATCTGACAAAATCCCAAGATCGGCCAGTTTTGCATGCAATAAATATCAGATCGTCCATGTATATCTGTGAGTCTGACACTATGCTTGAAGCAACATCTTCACACCAGAAACTGACTAAATTTGGTGAGAAAAACAGATTAAAATAAATGACAATCACTCAAGGCATAATGACAAACAACACTATTGCGTCTTGTGTGATCTGCCATAATTCCCCAAGAGGGAACGTGTCTAAGATTGGGATGTCTTTTTTAAAACAGTATGCTCTCAGAGGACCATGATGAAAGATGATGAGAAGGTTACTAGAACTTAGCACAGGTCCTTTAGGAGGAGGCGCGCTAACCTTTTTTCTCTCCAGGGAGTGAGCTTTTCTCATTGGTGTTGCTCTCCGGCGTGTCCCTCCCTGCAGCTGGCTCAGAGGGGGCCTCTCCATCCTATTGACAACCCAGAAATAAAAAAGATCAAAAAACACCTTAAAACAGAGAACAAAAGAAGGACAGAAATCATTAAATAAAGTGCTTCGAGCAAGACAACATACCTCAGTGGGTTGCTGTAATCCTTTGGTATTGCTGTTGTCATCCATTTTGGTTTGGTTGTCAGGGTATATTACTGTTCGGGAAAGATCTGTGCTTTGAAGTCTTCAGGAAGGAAAACGGGGGTTTAGTTTTACTCAATTCAAGTAAAAGTCTTTATGCACATTGGAACCGTCTTTTAACATACAACGGAAGAAATCATGCATTAAAATGAACTTAATCTTTAATTTGTGTGGTAAAACCTAATTACCACATATGTAATGTTAAAATGCCACGCTGGTACCTGTCGAGTGGGTTTGAGTCGCAGTTTTTCGAAGCTATACCGGAGAAAGAGGAAACAGAGAGGGACGACAGCCTCGACTGGAGCTCCGACGTGGCCTCTAGTTTCTCCATCTCTAGAATGCCAAGAACTAAAGTTTGAAACACCAAAGCACAGACACACCAAACACACACAAATCACATACACAGACATACTAAGCTAACGTTATCTACCGTTAAGGAAAATAAACTTACCGTCATATCAAGCGAAGCTTTACTACCACCGACACTGTCAGCCTGCAATAAAGACATCCGCACGAATTCATCATTATTGTCGTCTTCAGGTAACTCAGCTTTAATACACAATCATAGTGACAGTAAGGATTATATTATTGGAATTGTAACGTACGTCGTCGTACTGAACAGGAAGAGTTAGCTAGCGCACACAAACAGCAGCTCCACAAATCCTGCTCAACAAAGAATCGCCCGTACGGAACAATCTCAGCTAAACGCAGTTAGCAAAAAGGACTTTTCTACACCGACCGTTAGCTAACTAGCCGGGAGCAAATTAACGTAAAATCCACAAACCGCAGCAAACATCTGATTCATTAATTGCTTTTACCTACATTACCGCCGAAAGGTACACCGTGGATTCCCGATGATGTGCTAATCACTCCAGCTTTACCTTAATTGGTCCTGTGATGCTCGGTAGAAAAGTCCGAGCGGCTTGAGCCCTGCTGGCTAACTGAGCCTGCCTGACGTGTGACAAGCTGGAAGAGGAGGAGGAGAAGGAGGAGGAGGGCAGGACTAGCGGCCCCCACAACAGAACCGCAACTACGCAAATGCTTTACATAATACGAGTCCCAGTGAACACGGAAAAGTGGTTTAATTGTGTATTACAAGGTTAATATAATATTGTGTTGTGATGCGTTGTGTATTATTGTTCTTCCTGTCCAAAGTCACGCCATCCTAATTCACTGGAAAATTATTTCCTTGCAAGTTATTACAATTACTGCTACTACTACAACAACAACTAATAAGAATAAGAAGAAGAAAACACTTTTAACATAAAAATATAATTTATAATTTTGGTTATTCACTATTTCTCGATAGTCATACTATTTATACATGCACCCCAACTCTTCTGTGAAAAGTGCCTAAAAGAAAGTGTAAATCCAGAAAGACTGAATGCATAAATCTTTAATGGTCACTTTCATTTATAGACATCTTGAAATATATCTGTCATTTTCAGTTTCCTACCATTTCTACTCTTGTATCTAAATTTGAATTTGGTATAACAAAAATATATAAAATATATTGTTACAGCCACAGAGCCACAAATGCTAGGGAATCTCTAGAGAGCTTAGTACTATTGTGGTGCTAATTGAGGCACAGCAGATTTAAAATAGTTGACTCACAGACTCATTACTCCCCTGGGCTTAATTAGCATTTATTTTAGGCTGCAGTTTACTTTTGGTCTTTTGAGATCTAGTTAATAAGGCAACTGTATTAATTCCAATACAACTAAAATATGTGCTACATAAAGCAAAAATATTAAACAATTGTTGTTGCTTAGAACTGTTTTTCTACTTGCACTTCTATGATTCACTCTTTCATCTCATTCTTTGCAGATGACATGCCAGAAAATGTTTTATGATACACTGCAGAAATGCAGTCTTGTAAAACTTTAGATGCTGTTAGACAAGAAGACAAGGGGGTCTGCTTTGTCTGTGCATCGATCAAGTTGATCCAAGGAAAAGGCCTGCAGAACAAGAAACAAGCAATAATGATAATGAATGAGACATTTTATTTTTATGTTTTATATAAATACAACCCTGTTTTTGCCATGCAAAATGTAAATAAAAACAGAAGGCAATGATGTGTGAATCATTTAAACCCTATATTAATTCAAAACAACATATCAAATGTTCAAACTGAGAAACTGTTTTACTGAAAAACATGTGCACATTGAATTTGATGCCAGGAACATGTTTCAAAAAGTTGGGACAGGGATAACAAAAGAAAGCCTGGTAAGGTTGTATAATGCTAAAAAACACCTGGTGGTTAATTTGCAGCAGGTCAGTCTGTGAAAGACTGCACAGGCAAATAGTGCGACAATTCAAGAAAAACATTTCTCAACATAAAATAGCAAAGAACTCTGAGATTGTATCATCTACGGTACATAACATAATTAAAAGATTCAGAGAATCCAGATAAATCTGAGTATGCAAAACTAATATTGGCTGGCCATAATCTTTGGGCCCTCAGGCAGCACTGCATTAAAAACAGACATGATTCAGCTCCCGAGTGGCGCAACTGTCTAAGCGTTGGCCCTGTCCCTGGTGACGCTACAGCCATCCGTAGCCGGGAGTCCAAGAGAGCACAATTGGCCTCACTCTCTGGGTGGGTAGGATGGCTCCCCTTAGCGATGCTAGTCAGCCCAGGCGTCTGTTAGCTGACGTAACAGATCTGGTGTTGTGCGCTTTCCTCCGAGTGTGTTCAGCTGTCCAATGACGTTGCGTGAGCGGCAATTCGAAAAGATGCGGTGGCTGGTTTCACAGGTCTCGGAGAAAGCCTGTGCTAGCCTTCGCCCTCCCAGCGTTGGTAGTATCGTGTGATTGGGGGAGTCCTAACTAGCGGGTGGAATTGGAGACAACTAAATTGGGGAGATAATTGGGTAAAATCAAAAAAAAAAACAGACATGATTCTATAGTGGATATCACTGCATGTGCTCGGGAACAGTTCTGAAAACATTTGTCTATGAAGAGTTTGTTTGCTGCCTCTCAAATTCAAGTTAAAACTTTACCATGCAAAGGATCCAGAAATGCTGCCACCTTCTCTGGGCCCAAGCTCATTTAAGATGGATGAGGCAAAGTGGAAAAGTGTCCTGCAGTCTCCTGTGGTCTGACAAATCAAAATTTGAAATTCTTTTAGGAAACCATGGACACTGTGTGCTCCAGACTTAAAAGTACCCGGCTTGTTATCAGTGCACAGTTCAAAAGCCAGCGTCAATGATGGTTTAGGGGTGTATTAGTGCTCATGGCCTGGTTGAACCTGAACATCTGTGAAGGCACCATTAATTAGTGCTGAATGATATATACATGTTTTGGTGACATACGCTGCCATCCAGATGATGTCTTTTTCTGGGAAGATTTGCTTATTTTAGCAAGACAATGACAAAGCTTATTCTGTGCATATTACAACAGCATGGCTCTACAGTAAAACAATCCAGCTGCTCAACTGGCCTGCTTGCTGTCCAGGCCTGTCACCACTGAAAACATTTGGCACATTATGAAATGAAAAATATGACAAAGGAGACCCCAAACTATTGAGCAGCTGAAATGATATATCAAGCAAGAATGGGAAAACATTTCACTTTCAGAACTACAGCAGTTGGTCTCCTCAGTTCCCAAACGCATACAGAGTGTTGTTAAAAGAAAAGGTCATGCAACACAGTGGTAAACATGCCCCTGTCTTAACTTTTTTAGAATGTGTTGCTGGCATCAAATTCAAAATGGTAATTTTCAATTACATATAGGGTTTATATGATTTGCATATAATTTCATTCTATTTTGTCCCAACTTTTTTGGAAACGGGGTTATATATATACTTTAAATTAAAATGTGTCCTTGAGAGGTATGGGTAATTTCAAAAGTAAGAAACTGGTAAACTATCAATAGTTTACAGTCTCTGTAATTAATTTATAGACACTCACTCCTCAGAGTTAGTAAGTGTAGCTGCACAGGATGAGTTGACAAAGCTTTGACAGGTAAAGGTCCCGGATGAGGGTTTGGTCTGAAACAGCTCATTGAGCAGATGGACGGCTTGGCTGAACCCCAATCGTTCAGCAGTGCACATGTTGAGGAGACTGTACAGCACAGCAGACACCCACCTCTGATCCAATGAAAGCCCACCTGACAGAGACAATGAAAATGAAATGCCATTTAATATCACACTAAACACAGTTCTAGAAGAGTTTTTCTGTGGGATTTCAACTCACCACTCATTGAAAGTGGGCATGATGCTGTCAGCACTTCTTCATCCTTTAAAGCTGTCATCATTTGATTATGGCGGAGCCACATCAGAGCTGAATCACAGGCTACAAAATCATAACGGGGTTTCAGAACAAAACTGTGGCCAAGGAGTCGTGCAAGCCTGAGAAGAAGAAAAAAAGCCAGAAATACAGACATCTATTTTCATAGCACACAGTTCCAGAACAGTTTTGTCTATTAAAAATACTCTATTAAAATAGTGGACAAATTATAAGCTGATTAGTATAGTATGCTGAGAACATGACAGATAATATGTGCAGTAATACCTTTGTAACGGCAGAGCAGTGGTGAAACTGTACACAAGGCAGTGTGCAGGCAGCTGAGAGTGAATCTCTGCACACACTCGAGGCAGATGAGAGGGGAGCACACAGAGGAAGAGTATGTCTGCCCAAGCGGCCAGGCTGCGGTTGTCGAAGTAACACTTCACCCCGCTATTGGAGAATTCCTCTACAATAAAAGACAGACGATGGATGCTCTTTCTGCAGAGCCCCTTGTGGATTGACTCAGATATTTTTAATCAATATAATCAAATAAAATGTTTTCTCCCTAATTAGGACATTGTTGGTCCTCTGTATGTGAAATGTTGACTGTGTTGAGCTGCTAGCGAGCTATGAAGGTGAAACCTCCTTACTGTGAAAGCAATTCATACCTCTCCCCAGACGACTGTGCAGAAACAAAAACAATACTACAGCTTTGTTGATATCAAAAGTCATATACAACTGCCATAAAAACATCTGAACACTGTAAAAATACTATCATAAAGTTGACTTGTTTATTCACTCCTCAAAGATGAAAATCTAGTTTCCAGTTTTGTAAATCAAACACATTTCCAATGAAATATATTCCATTAATGTTACTAAAGAAAATAAAAAGCACAGCTCAACTGAGAAGGAGGCGGACATTGCATTTTATAAAAGAGTTCATCTCCCATGTCATTTTGAGCTCATCAATGACAATGACTGTATCCTCATAAGTAAAGTGAAGTGAAATAGCTAGAGTAACTAGTAGTCAATAAAAGTGAGGTTTCAGGTTCAAAAAAGGTGCTAATATATGTATTTTATTTTTTGACCAGTTTTTAAATGATGATAAGACTGTAGGGTAAAAACTTTCAGAGAAAACAGCAAAATGTCTGCTGGTTGAAAAAAAAAATAGTACAGCTGATTTTAGTACTCACTCAGTGTGTCAGGCCTTCTGGTTGAAATGTTGATGTTAGATGATTTAAATCCAGGCAAAGTTAGTAAAACCTTTGTCAACTGTTTGCCAACGTGTCCGCCTCCAATAATACCTAGATTTAGGCCAGGCAGGCGTGATTTATTAGTCAGGTACCTTAATTTCTCCCTGCAGGAAAATACATGGCACAGTATTAAATTTTGATTATGATCATATGGATGATGTGACCATGTGAACAACAACCCCGCAGGTTATTTATAGATAACTGATTTAACATGAGTTAGCAGTCTATCTGCGCATGTACCTCACTGTAGTGGCAAGTCCACATAGAAACACTGCATGCCCGCATCCACTAACAGTCAAACCTGCTGACCGACTGCGCAGAAACGTCAATTCTTTTTCACCCTCACTGAGTCCAGCCTCAAATCCGAGAGAGTTTAAATTAATCGTTAAGTCCATTCTTGAACCGTTCATTTAAATTCATTAAAATTGGTGTTTTGTGTGACATTAGCGTTCCTGCAAATAAACCGCTACGTCAGATTTTGCCATAGCATTTTCGTTACCCAGGTAACATAATGGCGGGAATGGCTTTTCCCGTGAAGTTAGAAACTATATGGCTTGTCTTCAAAATAAAGGTCCTTCTCAGGTGCCACGTTTTTCATTTTGCATGTAATTGGAATAAATATGATTGGAGAGGAGAGCAACTTTTTAGGGAAACTAGTATGATTCTGTTGCATTTCAAATAGAGGGACGCTGTATATTATTTTCAACATTCACTTCTTGTGTTTTTTTCTGAAATTTTACTGTGGCCCCATGTCACAGTGCATCTTCTAAGCCCTAAGGTTCCACCTTCAAGACTGCACTTTGACAACATGGCTTTTTTGAACTATAGCAAACTGCTTAAAGCAGTGAAGCAGCTCTGGTTAAAAATGTAAATTAGATTCAGCAGTTTCTCCCACACCCATGTAGTACAGGGGCTTCCAACATTATTTTTCATTCTGCTTTGGTTTCAGTCCTTGCAAAATAATTTTACAGTTTACTCAGTTTACAAGTCATAGCTCCTTCCATTTCCAGTGTCCTTCAGGTGTCAACGTTTGACACTTTTTCTTGTCCAGATGTAAAATAATGCATTAAATGAGGTATGTTTGTGTGTGTATTTATATATTGATTTATTTATTATGCAAACATCTGTTATTATTCCATCTTCCTTCCTTATTAGCTGCAAAATATTGAAATTAGAATGATTCACAATCTATTTAAGCTTAAGAGCCGTTGGCTCTGATCTTATCAAGCCAGAGTGGAAACAACCTTGAACAAACCACAGTGTCTGATCATATCAGAAATGTGTAACTTAATATTGTCTGTGAAGATGCATGCAGTACTACTAGTTTAATAATCAGATTGCTTTTCAGTTCATATTTGGAGGTAATGTGGATAAAATGGCAACGTAGATAAAAAAAATTCTAATCAAGCAATCTGAAATTTGATTGATACTATACTTGCATATATTTAGATATACACTGCCAGTATATTCATACTACATAGGAAAAGTACTTTTATCTCATGAAGCAGTGGTCCATGCTAGGCACAGCCTTCCAAAAGCTTAGAAACTGCACACAGTACCAGCAGCATAGGATCAGATCTGTTGGCATGCTGAATGAATATTTTATTCATAACCAGTTTATAAAAATAAAATACAAAACAATTTCAAATGAAAAAAAGAAAACCAACACTGTACAAGGCATTGATATGATACAAATGAAAAATAACACAAATAATTACAATAATGTACAATGGAGTCTCTCCCTTTTTAACATTACTTTTTTCTTTTTTGAGGCTGTACAGTAATGTCTCAATTCTTGTGACCAAGATTATAAAACAAATAGAACGTGAATTAAACTATATTAATATAAGCAAAACTATAATCAGCAGATATTACAATAAATCAGACTGTTAGAGAATTCATCATGGTCACTTGTCAGTAATAGAGGACTTGGCCCCTTGGAACATTCATTTAGCTCACATTTCCATTCTCTTCAGGCTCAGTGAGGGGAGACGATATAAAGTCAGATGAAACAGACAGCAGGTGATGCAGTGAGGGCAGAAGCAGTGATATACAGATATACAGGTTTCTTATGCTTTAAGATTTTATAAAAAGATTGAGACTTTAATATACTAACAAATGCAGACTGTCTGACTGTCAGAGGACAAATAAGATGACTGCTTTACAGCCAGCAGAAAAAGAGCAAACAGAGCGGTCTCACAGAAATGTAAAGCACTACAGTATTTTCTACTACAGCAAGTAAAGGGTTTCATTATTCCTACTTCCTCTGTAGATGGGGCACAATATTCTCATGCTGTTCTTAAGGGTAAAATATCTTTTCATAATTTCATAACCTTAATCTATTAAAAATTAATTTCACATTATAATTATAACCGAAGTCAATAAATGTAGCGAATCATGAAAGCTCTGTAAAATAAATCTGCTCTTATGTCATCACTGTCCTAAAAAAGCATGTTCTCCAAAATGCTAACTTTACAGGAGAAAGCAAAAACGTTCTTAACTTTTAATAGAAGTTAATGCAAAGATATTTTATTCTAAATCATTTTGGAACATTTCTATTGGTCCATTCATTGTGAAATTTTCACATAATGTAAAGGACAGCTGCTGTGCTCAAATGATGCAGGAAAAAAAAAACATTAAAAAAAAAAAAGATACATGATTTTACCATGACAGCGATTATGCTACTTACATGCAAAAAAACTGTCCCCAAAATAGACTCTCAACCATAAAGCTTATTGTGTTTCTATGGAGTGCATGCGTGATTAGAGGCTCAACACAGGACTGACTCTCCTCATCAATGTGCTAACTTCTCAGAGCTCTCTGGGCCAGAATATTAAATGGAAATCTCAAGTAATGACTCTAGAAAGCAATCTTAAAGTGTCTATATCTAGCTCCAGTTGTGCACTTTGTGTAGGATATTCATCCTGAGCACCATCCACTGCAAAAATCTCACTGATTAGATCAAAATAGCAACTTGGTGGTGGCGGTGTTAGTGTATAATCTCCTCTGGCCCCAGACTGGGTTTCTGATGGAGCTGGTCCCTTTAAAAATACACTGTCTAGTCACTCCCTACCCCCGAGGGGAGACATGCACACTTATTAAGGCGACTATCTGGCTGGACAGAGTCTTAATGCAGTGGGGGTTTAGCTGCTCAAGTGACAGGAAAAATCTCTCCAGCTACCCAAGATGCTCCGAATTTGATTGCCAAGAAAAATACAATTTCACCTTTTTACTGTGCACACTTGGTAGTCTTTAAAGGTATGCTTGCTTAGAGAGATACATATCCTTTTAAACAACTATAACATCCCAACTTATGTAGATATACCCTCAGAAAGTGCTCATTCAGAATGAAAGTGGTTGGAAAACTGTAGAGCAAAGAGGTTGGGGATAAAATTTTCATTTAACAAAAGATAAATATAAAACTTAAACATTAACAGTGCTATTTACAGGATGACAATATGCCTCAAGCTTTTGGGAGATGCATTAGAGTGTTTTTTTTTTCTGGAGCACATGCAGAGAGTAGTATATGAAGCAGAAATACTGACAGTATATTATAGTGAGGACAGAGAGGAAACACTAGAGGTTTCAGAGAGGTCAGTGCCTGGAGTAAATTAACTGTGTGTATTTTTAACGACAGAACTGAAGAAGAACCTAAAGGGCATCGTTCAAAGTAACTGTTGGGCAGAAAATCAAATGTATACAATTGTACGCAATTTTCTTAATTTATGGATACAGGGAGTGTATTTCCATCTAGCTTTGCACTGAAGCTATGAGGCTACTGTAGTTGAGATGTAACATCATATTGTATCGAATTGTATTACAGCGTATGATACCGTATTGCTGTATCATGACTAGCGCCTTAGCTTGTGGCTAGTGTGTTAGCTTGGGGCTAACAAGTTAGCTTGTAGCTAGAGCTTTAAATTTGAAAACTAGAAAGCTTTTATTTTAAATATAGCACTCTTATAATGTTGAATGCTCTAATAAGCTAAAATTAGGGATTACATGAGCCTACAACTAAGACTTAAAAAAAACATTTTAATGGTAATTAAAATGAGAAATTTCAAAGGCTGTTTGATCACCTGCGCTATTCAGCACAGACATGTTCAACCAGTTTGAGCGGTAGCAGATAAACAGTGACAATTTCAGCAGCATGAAACCATTTCATGTTTTCTACAAGGGACAGTAGAATCAAGAGGAGGTACTTCTCCATTACAAGTGTTACATCGCTTGAAATATATACCTCACTATACTAAATACAAAAACAACAAAAGCCTAAAGAACAGTGCCTTCTAGCACATTGACGTGTAGCCACAGTTTCTGAAATGATGGAAAAATGTCATAAATGACAGTGCAAAAGTGCAAAGTATAACTAAAATAATAGAATTCATTGCCTTGGATGACCAACCATTCTCTGTTGTTGAGGACGATGCATTTTGCAGCACATGATTTAGTTCATTTTGTAGAAACCGTTTTTATTTATTGTTGGCTTTTCTCAGTTTTTAGTTTTCGGCCCAGCATGCCCTGAATTTCTGTACCAAAGATTTTCATTTTGATGCATCACTACTGAAAATGCAAAAATGAAAATAATAATGTAAGGCACATTTTCAGACACTCCATATTTTTGCAGTATCGACAAATGTACCAAATTAAGACACAACTGTATCATATTAAATCTGAAAAATTTAATTTCACTACTTGTTCAGAACAATTAATGAAAGTTTATACCTCGAAAATTGGCACTCTGGAATTGTTTGCTTAAATCATCTCTTGCCTCAGACTGTGTGTCTGACTAGAGATGTTAAGTAATTTAAAATAAAATTGCCTAAGGGGATAATAACATTGTCATATGACTGTGTGACATACTGTCATCTACAAAACGAGTAAAAGAAGACTATTTGAGAAATAAATAGTAAATTTGAGTAAATTAAATTTTTGGCCTTACAAATCACTTTAAATGACTGCAGAGATACAATGCCATAGTAAAAACCATCTTTCAGCACGTTCAAGGATCTTACGCTTTGGAATTCATTCTGGGCATTCCACAAAAATGAAAGACCTGTAGTTCAGAGCACTTGCTTTTGTTTTTAAAATTTCATCAAAGCATTTTAGAATCACACTACCCACAAGTTGAGTGTAAACCAACATGTTCTCTTCCTCTCTGCCCTCAACATGAATAAAAGATGATTTTCCAATTCCAACAGTGCTGTGTGCAACGAAGGATAAAACATTCCCTTTGAACATTCGGCATATGTGTACAGATAGTGCCTGGTGTGCCCAGAGGGTGGACACACCTTTGGTCATGCACTCAGAGGGATCACCACGCAAGGAGCTTTCGGGTGCAAGGCGGATCAACCAAAAGGTGTTAATGCTTATATGAGTACTGCATGCAGATGTGTGCATGCAGGCGAGTGTTGGTTTGTACCGTTAAACATTTAGTGCAGTGTAGCATGAGAAAGACAGAAAGACAGAGAGAGCGAGGGGGGGGGGAAAGAAGTAAATAACTAATTTCTCACCATCACAATAATTGCAAAACTTTGAACTTTGCTTATCCACAACCCAAATTAACACCTCCTTAGGCACATACAGAAGTGCATCAAACACTTGTAATGATTGTTTCATTGACTGCTATTTCTTGTTAAACAAATCACAAGGCTGGTCCTCACACTAACACTCTACACATTTCACTCAACTATCTACAAACCGCCTCCACTAAGGGCTACAAAGAGCACAGACACGAAAGGAAATAGAAAAGAGAGAACGATTGCATCGACAAATTATAAAGAGTTCCACCGATCTGTCAGTGTACCTGCCACTGCAATATGCATTCAAGCCCAAATAAATATTTCAATAAATACTATATTACAGGTTGTACAGAGCTCGATGCAAATACACAAACCCATGCACCTCATGAACACGCAAACGTCTGTATCAGTGTTCTAGTTGCATGAAATGACTTGACGTCAAAACAAAAAATTACTAAAACTACAACAGCTCACCTGAAAACAAAATGTAAAAACTGGCCATTTCAATAAGAACCTATAGCATCAACAGCAGGCATTACCTTACTGTTCTAAAAAAGCCAACATCTTGAGTGCTGCCAGCAGAATGGAGGGGAGAAAGCTGAGAGACGTCATTTTCTCTTATTGTCTAACTCAGTGGTTCCCAATCCTGTGTCCCGTTTCAACACTTTTTAAGATGCCCTTGCCAACTTTGACTCACTGCCTGCATCACTCCTATGTTACATAAGTGGCCAATCACGCCAAAAGAGGAAGAGAGTACAGTGAGGAGCAGATTTTTAAATCTGAATGCACTCACCCTCGGCTAGGTTAGCCTCAGTGTGCTAATTGGCTAGCTATGCACACTTTGCAATGCAAAACTTTATTTATTTTTTTTTTTTTTGAGAGGTTTTAACATAAAACATAAATTTGCTGCTTTGTCTGGCTGTAAACTTTGCTTTAGAACTGTGGCGTGTTGCCATTCTTTTTGTTGCTGCTAGCTGGGCAGCCTTTAGTGTGCTAACTAGCAAGCTAGCAGAGTAAAGTCATGAAGTTGTATCAGCAATCATGTATAACAGATGGAGTAATTTTTAAACTACAGCTCAGCAACTTGAATGTTATGGTATTGAAATATTAAGAATTTAAAGTTGTTTACTGCTACGGCACATAAACAGCTTTGTCTGCTATATTTTCAGGTTTGTAAAGGAAAATGCATCAGACTGAATTTCTAAGAAAGCTCTGCTGCTGAAGTTGACGTTTTCACTCGATCCCTCACCCCTCAGAAGACTTATCTAGCATCCTTCGCTTTAGGGAATAAAATAATAGAACAGTCCTTAAGATGGCGTCTGGGATTCCTGTGAGGGGGAAATGGTGAGGCCAAGTGGACGAGGGCATGATAAAACTGGTATTGAAACGGGGGCTGGGCATTTTGGTGTTTTCTCTGCTCTAACACACCTGATCCAACTAATAAGCTAATAAACAAGCCCTGAGTTGAAGTAGATGTGTTGAGACGTTTTTCCACTGGGCAGTGCAGTACAACACGGTATGGTTATAAATCTGTGATCTCACATTTTTTGGCATTGTCACTGCCATACTCAAGCTGAATGTAGTTAGTTTTCTTGCTGGGGTACAGAGAGTACAATAAGGGTGGCGCTAGAAGTAGTGTAGACCACTGTTTGGTCAAACACAATCGTCAAATAGTCACTTGAACTGGATGACTGCCATTAAAACCCCAAAAAAAAACCATAAGCTAGTCACAATCGCTGTCTGTGACTTACACATAAAACCAAATGCCGAATTAAAGGTGCAGCATATCAGAACCTGAAGCTTGTCCACAGTTGCTACTGATGTCTGTATTAACTGTTAACACTACTGTTGTTTGACAAATTATGTGACCTCCACAGAACCCTGCCTACATTCACGTTTCTGCGATGCGATGGGAAATAGACATAGGTACTCATCCAGAGTATGGATGTTCTGAGTTTGTAGTAATAGTACCGTGCCATACCACACTGCCTTTAGAACAGGAAAGACACTAAAACATGCAGGACAGGGGTCCTAAACTGAGTATCACTGCTCTAACTTAAATGGCACACAGGAAGCGGCTTCAAAACTAATGAGTAGAACACTGTAGAGCTGTGGTAGTAAGATGGGATACTGTATATGAAATGCATTACTGTGCAAAAGTCTTAGGGTGGCCAAGAAAGTTGTTTAAAACTGGGAAATCCGGGAAGAGAGTATGTTTTTGTTCATTAAAACCACCATTTAACATTAGCATTAATGTAAATAAAGATTAATACAACAAAAAGTAACACAAACTTTTCAAAAAGATATTGGTATCTTGTAAGTTGGTTACAGTTCTCCTCTAAGAACCCCAACCACCGCCTGGATTCATCATCATACTGTATTTGTTATGTTTAACTAACTAAGTGAACTTAAGTGATTTTAAGTTAACTTAAATGAAGTTTTGACTACCTGTTTGCACATTGTTATGCTAACACATTGACAATTTATCATATGAATGTTTATTAGTATTTATTCTGTTAGTTTTCTTCTGAGCGAACAAAAGCTTTTTTCCTGATAAATAATTCTATAAACTATAAATTTAGTTTTCTTAGTGGCCTAAGATTTTTGCACAGTACTGTATATTGTTTTTAAGCTATACTGTTACTGGAGCGAGAGCAAGCACAAGGATCCATTGCTCCAGATCCCACTAGCATCTATCTCCTGTGCTGGTCCGCTGGTGATTCGAGCGAGAGGAGCTTTTTCGGGGGGCGGTGCTGGGAAGGGGATGGCTGACTATCTGCTCAGCTTGCTGGAGCATTTGGGCTCGCGGCTGCAGGCTTTGGCTCGGGGCGAATGCAGGGGGGTGTGGGTGTGCGTGCGCCGCATGGGTGGAGAGCCGGAGCAGCTGGGGGGTGAGCGGCTGCGTCCTGTGCAGGCGGGGCGGGGCTCGTGGCGGGATGGCGAGGAGCTGCCGGAGCGCTGCAGGGATGAGTAGCTGCGGGGAGAGGCGCTGGAGCTGCGCTGGTGGTGATGATGGTGGTGGTGGTGAGGAGTGGCTGAGTGGCCGACACACACCAGCCTGGGACCCGTAGGCTGCGAGCCGTGTGGGGAGGAGGCGCGGCCTGAACTGCTCTGCATCAGCTGAGCCAGACAGGTCAGCAGGTCTGAGTCACTGGTGCTACCCGCACGAAACCTGTATCGCCGTAGCCTGTGGACAACATGATAGTTAAAACAAAAAGGACTATGATATGAATGTACATGTACATTTACATGTACAATTTTTACATGTAATTTGTACATGTAAAAATTTATTCAGTAATGAGTTTGAAGGAATAGTTCAGTGACTTTTGTCCCTGTTCCCCAAATTAGCTGATCGGCCAAGGCATGTCTGGTGTCCAAAGTCTGCCTTGTTAGTTTTACACCAGACTTATGTAGGCAGAAAGAAAACAATAAACAAGTCTAAGTAAGAGATTTCTTAACAACGTGCCAGCATCACTCCAGCAACTGACAATTAAAGTAATACTATCTGATGTGAGAATGTAAGAGACATAGCTAAGTCGGCTAAACATTGGTGCCAGAAGTCCATGTTAGAATGGATATCTATAGAGCAAAGCCTGGCCTCACCATATCATCCATTGGACATCCTCTCACAACGTACAGCAAACCAGGTTAATTCAAATCCTATATTGTCTCCAGATATGTCTGGACCAAAATTCATTAAGCATTTAAAATATCAGATTTTAAGCATCTATATGCCTCATTTTGGCATAATCCAGAAATATGAATAGGTAAACAAACATTGTACTGAAAACAATGTCAATTTAAAGGGGTAAATATTGTTAGTGATTTGTATGAAAATGGGGTATTAATGTCCTATCCCAGTTTTATAAAGAAATATAACTGTGGAGATAGAACTTTTGGAAATACTTACAAATAAGGCATTATATATTCAGGATAAATTCAAGGTCAGAGAAAGTAACCCTGTGACTAAATACTTAAATCTGCAACATGAAGCTAACAACGATCTGTATTCTTTAGAGCATCTAATTAGTTAATGAGTGAAACGTGGAAATAAAACAATATGGCAAAAATATCTGAGTTGTAATATTGATGATGTGGGGGTGAGAATCATGTTAAGCATAGGCAGAAATATTAGAGAGGTTAAAGGAAAATTCATTCAGTGTCACATTTTACACAGGTACTACTGGACACCATCCAGACTTAATAGATTGGGCATAGCTGATAATGATTTGTGCTAAAGGGACAGGCAGATTTTTTCATATGATTCGGGAGTGCTTAGTAACATTTCCATTCTGAAGTAAAATTCTTGAAATGTTGGGGAAATGGTTGGGACTTACCAAGACCCAAAATGTCTACATCAGTGCATCCTTGCTTGCTTTTGTCCATTTTTATAGACATCAGTGTACCATACAGTCTGATATACCATACTGTTATCACCCTTAAGCAAGAATATTTATGTTTTTTTAACAACTTGGTTTGAGGTGAATGTGTGATTTTTATTGTGGTACAGCATCACGGCAGTCACGGTAGTTTTGCAAAAAATTCTATTCAATCAAATTTACCATTTGTTTCTCAAATAGACTTCTTTTGTTCACTTTTTATAGAAAAACACGTCATACCGTATCATAACATAGTATTTTATCACCCATAAGCAAGTATGTTTGAGATTCCTTAACAACTTAATGCAGTTGAGGCAAATGATGTTTCAGGTGTGCCATTAACTGGTGTGGAATAAGCTTTCATTACTTGTTAAGTACATTAGCTTGTTGCTTTAGGTCAAAACTAATAAACCAAACTTCAGACACCAAATGTCTTTTGGCTGATCAGCTAGTTACATTTGACAAAAAGGGAACATTATGCAAATTAGATGCATCACCAGACTTTTCCTTCAAATAATTGGAAAGCACGCACTCTTTACCTGCCATCCACGACTGGGCGAATGGGTGGTTTGCCAGGTGGCGGGCGGGGCAAGAATTGGCTAGCTTGTGCCTCCTGGGAGGAAGCAGGGATCACAGGTCGGGGGATCTTACTCTTGCGTGACAGTGGGCTAGAGGAGGATGAGAGCGAGGGGGCGTCGTCTCCCTGTCGGTCCGAACGCGAGCCTGGGAGGGACTCGTCATCCTGAGAACGGTCAGAGGCAGAAGAGAGGGGGTCACGCTGGACAGCTGCTAGGATGGCCCGCCTGTCTGAAGAGAGTGAGGGTGAGGCGCAGGGCGAGGTGGGTAAGTGCTGAGCTCTCTTCTGCAGAAGCTTCTCTTTAGCGGAGCCTGGAGGCACATCCTGCAGCAGGCTGGATAGTTCCAGCACAGGGATGCGGCTGATTCGGTGGCCAGGGGCTGGGCTAGCGCTTTGGGCAGGAGAAGATCCGTTCTCTTCCAGTGGGGGGCGCTGGTTGGGTTCTGTAGGACCATCAGGGCAGCCGGAGTCCCTGTCGGGGTCCTTTATCTCACACAGCAGATCTTCTTGAGGGGTGTCTGTAGGAGGGGAGTGACCATTCATTAGCACGTGACTTTGGGGTGAGTGGGGTGGGCTTTCCAGGCTTGGCACTGGGCTGGGTACTTGTGGAGGTTTATCCCCATTTGTCAGTTGTGCTGCCCCAGCACTGGAGGGGCTGGCAGGATGGGAGCGAGGCTGCTCCTGAGGGGAATGGATGTCTGCTGTAATGTCTTGTGGCAGGGCATCACCATTATGATGTTTCTCCAGCAGGGGGCATTGTGGCGCACTGTCAGACGCTGATTGTGAGGATAACACGGAGGGACGCTGAGCTGTCAGCTGAGAGAGAGAGAGAGAGAGAGAGAGAGAGAGAGAGAGAGAGAGAGAGAATGAGAGAGAATGAGAGTAAACATGCATGCTGCTGACTGAGTTATCTTAAGGCAGAGCTGAAGAAAGAACAAAGTGGAAGAAAGGTATTAGTACATTGTTTATGCTGCTTAAATTATTTCAGCAACATATACGGCACCAGACACTAAACTCAGTCTGAATATGGAGCTTCATGTCTGCACAGAAAAACACACTGGACTATGATTTCAGAAACACAAATTAAATCATAATATGAATGTGATGATTAAACCAGCAACAGACACCATACACCACAATGTAAAGACCAAAGCAGACAGCTAGTCAGACAGTTAAGTGATTTCAAAATTGCACTAGACTGTTGATCAGAAGACTTAAAAGGAACGTGAAGGCTGGGGTGCTGAAATTTTAACCAGTATATATAAAAATATGAACTTCATCTTACAACAAGCACACAAAGATTTGTATGATCCTTTATAGTACTGTTATACTAGATATGTGCCGGAATTCAATGATAAGATATCCCATGATATTCAACACACACTATGTTGTTACTGTGGACACACTGAAAAACCATCACAGTCAAACAAGGTGCAGTTTCACTGCTGATTTTTTCGACATGCGGAGCAGCACCGGTTTCACAAGTGGTCCCACTAAGCTGCAGGGCTAGCTTTTCATATGCGTGCTATCAAGAATAACAAGGATCAACCAAAATAACAAAATCTACGGCAAACCAAAGACATGATGCTCATTAAGACAATCCAAAAAAATATATAAATCATTGTGATATTACATTTTTCTATCAACACATCCCTATATTATACTTTATTTTTTTATTATTTTTTATATTACTGTTGTTATTTTTAGCAGTTGCAGTTAAACAATCCAGCACCTCCAGTTCCTCTATCCCTTTTCACATGCCACATCTGCACTGATAAGAACACTTGAGCATGCCAAAGAACCACATCTGAGCATGCATAGGTATTCTTGGGGATTCCTAAGGAAAAAGAGTCCTCCAGAAAACAGGATAACAAAAGCAACAGTACACCAGGTTCCACACAAACTGATAACAAAGTAAGAGTTGGATCCAGGACGAGGGGAGAGAACAAAAGTGTGATATGAGCGTGTGAGGGGGTGGTGGTGGTCGGACAGCGGGAGAGGGGTATTCACCTGCTGCAGTTGGGCACGGGTGATGCGTATGACTGAAGGGAACTTGGTGTGGGCGGCACCAGGCGGGATGGCCGGCAGCTTCCTGTGGCCAGGAGACCGGGTGGAGCGGGGCTGGGAAGCGTGGCACAAGGAAGAAGAGGAGGAAGGGTAGTGGTGATGGTGGTCTGCAGACTGGCTGCGGCGCAGGGCCGGCGGAGAGCGTTGCTGCAGGGGGTCCGACAGCGTGGTGAGGACGGTGTGAGGACTGGGGGAGCGCAGGAGTAGCGGGCTGCTGGTCCGGACCAGTACCTCCTCAGGCAGAGATGGGGGGGAGGTGGGGAGCTGGGAGAGGAGGTGGAGGAGGAGAGAAGTGAGGCAGGGAGTGGATAAGAAGTGAGAGGAAAAGGGGATAAGTAAGGTATGGGCAGGTAGTGGAAGGTGTACGTAGGACAGGAAGTAGATGAGCAGGGGGGAAACAGGTTAGTGTGTTCTGTGGGAGAAACTTATTTGTAGAAAAGGCACTCTATTACAGATCTACAAAAAGAGCTGCAGGGTAGAGCTGTGTTATCAGCCTTGTCGTAATCAAGTAATATTCTGATTATACTGCTGATCAATAATTGTTTAAAAAAAAGAGCAAAAAATGGACTACTGAAAAATTACAAACCATGCATAGCTTTTTCATTGATAACGCTGGAAAGTACCTGAAAAAGATAAACTGGGTAGCCTTTTAAAAGGGTTCATTAAAAATGTATTTATGCTTGTGTCCATCAAGCTCTTTTCCTTACAGTAAAAAAAAGACCAGGAAGAGACTTTAAAATATGCATTATCATCCTGGGTCGTTCCATGCCAAAGTCACTGTCCAGTCATGTCATAGATCTTCATAAAAAAAAAGAAGAAAAAAAAAGTTAATAATTTTTAATTATTTAAAATTTTTTTAGTTGCCTACAAAATAATTGAACTTTATGTAGTATTCCTACATTTACAGCATGTGTGTGTGAAATATTCATTTCTGAATGTAAATAGTTAAAGATTACACCATGGGTTCACAATGGCTTTGCAAATAATTTTTTTTTTTATAATTAGTCCAAAATGGACTAATCCAATGTCTTTATTTTTTTCTTGAGTAAGAGCAATTATGCCTGATTAATATCTAAAAATAAAAAAAAATCTCTGCTTTTGTTTAATACTTTTAAAAGTGAGATATTAGACTACAAGCACAATATAAAGAAGTAGCAAAACTGTAAATAGAAAAACCACTGGATTAACCTTTATAATCCTCCAGAAAATCTGCTGCCTGTGTTGAACATTAATACATTCTTGTACATTCTTGATTTTAAAAATTATAACTTATTTTAAAAAAGCAACCTGAGCATAGCTTTGGAATGTTCTACGGCTGCAAGAACCAAACTGTACGTTTTGCTTTTTTAATGGATATCTACGACTTGACTGGACATTCTCTAAGTGAGTTGGTGTAGGATGTCCTTCATCCAAATTGCCAACTATCTTTACCAATTCACCAAACTTTTAATCAATAAATAAGGATAAAAATCAAGGATAAAAATGCACATCCTATAAACTGTAGTGAATTTATGAAAGTGTGGCTCTGCAAATGAATGACACAACCAATACAACCAATGTAGATGAAGTACTTGCTTAGAGCCTATGGATGGCAGTAGCTAAAAAATACCAGTAAAAATCTCATAAAGCTTCTTCTATAGCTTCTATACTAGGGTAGTCGTTGCTATATATTTACAAAAGCACATATACTATAGTGACTGACCACTTACAACATCATGATGTATCTTGATGTATTGAATTAGTACTGAATCAGGGCTGAACAAATTTAGGAAATTATCTAATTGCAATTGATGACTAATGTGACTGTGATTTAAATTGTGATTATTTACTATAAATTAAGGTTCAGGCTTGTTTTTTGGCCAAAGACCAGAATATCACCTTTTTCTGGCTTGGACACTGAATGTAACGCACAAGACTACCAGTTAATTGTGGTTATCATGTATGCATTATGTGGGTGTTTGATTGATTCTGATTGGTCTAACTCATCTACAATGCAGTTTACAAGCTCCAGGTTATCACGTTAAAATTACCCACTTTTAACTTGTAGGCTACTGCTTGTGATTTTGATATAAAAATGATTAATCTTTCAGCCCTTTATTGAATTATGAGCCTGTTGGCAACACCAGCCCTACTGTGGAGCGTGCGCATCTAACAGCTAGCGTGCTACCGCACATGTGCAGCTAAAATAAGGCTGCCTAAGGAGCATGAGTGAGCTCCTCTCTCACACTGTGGTTTGACCTGGCCTATGAAGACAGTGGCTCAGGTAACACGCTGTGCCTGGGATCAGGTGAGCTCTCATTAGCACAGCTGATGTGCGAGCAGTCCTCTGAGAGCAGCAGCAGCCTGCTGGGCCTGATAATGTGTGTGTAGTGAAACATTTTGTGTTTTAGCACAGTTTAGCACTTTGGGGAGCAGGAGTATCACAGCTGTTAGGAGTTACTGGATGGAAAACTCTGTTAGAACAGAGAGACAAGTAAAATGCTGGCCTAAATACTTCACATAAGAAGGTCATTAAAATCAGAGGGTTCGGTTAGACATTCCAGATGTTCATCAAAACACAGGGGGTTCAGTAACCCAATCTTTTTCCACAATGGCAAAGCTTCTATTAGAGGCACAAAACAGGCAAACAGTCAAGCAAAGCAGCACAGGACACATGCCTGCATAAGTTCCTGATGGTTATGCTCTCAAACCTTTACAGTAAGGAAGCCCATTCCCACCACATAATTGCCATATCCACCCCCCCCATACTCTCTGTTTCTGGTACCAGTACTTCAAAATTTGGACTCTTGAAATAATTACTTTTTTCTCAAATATTGAGAATTGAAATATTTTTCTCAACATTTTAACTTACTATGTCAAAGTAATGAGTTAAATATAAATGCTTTTATTTTTCTATTTTTCTATTTTTATTTATTTGGGCATAGTAAGTCTTTATTGTTAGATTTTAAGTCAATATTTTGAGATACTAAGACAATATTTCAAGATACTAAGTCAATATGTTTAAAAAATATTTCGAGGTGCTACATCAAAATTGTGAGAAACATGTCTTTATCTCATGAAACGAATTCAAAATTTTGACATACTGCTGCTAGAAACCACCTTCTCCTCTACCTGGTTGGAATGAGCTTCCATACCACTGTGGATAGCTTGAAGTGAGTGAGGTAATTTACCTGTGTGAGTGCCCCCTCGGCCAGTGCTTCAGCAGGGCTGGTGGGGGTGACTAGGGGCAGACCGCCTGCAGGCCCCACACTCAGTTCCAGCCTCTCCACTCTGGGAGGGGCCAGTGATGAAGCCACAGGGGCTAAAAGGTCAGCCTGTGCAGGGCTGGGGGTGGTCCGTTCCTTATCTGGAGACTCATCCATTGGCTGCAGCACCTCAGGCTCTTCCTCCGGCTCCTCTGAAGGACTGCTGGTCAGTTTAGCTTCAGGTCCAGGGCTGCTGCCAGCCGCCTCACGGAAGTCCTGCAGCTCAGAAGCACGCTCCACCATCACCCAGTCACGCGAGTCCACATCTTGCCGGCCCGAGCTCAGGTTAAGGGCCACGAAGCCGCTGCTGGCTGCACCGTCGCCTTGCTCTGGAGAGCCAGGGGAGGCAGGTTTAGGTGAGGAGAGAAGCTCCTCATCATAGTGCCACACTCGCTCACTTCGAACAGCAACAGCGGGCACTGCCGGGACCCCACCCACGTTGCCCTCCTTCTCCTGTGCCAAACCAGATGCTTGCTTCCCTGTACCGCTACAACACATATAAAGAATATATAAAGAAAAAATTTAAGTAGGAACTAACTAAGATCAAATAAAACACTTGTAGGCTGAGGAGACTAGAGATGGTTAGAGATTAAAAGTTTCAGGGAAACAAAGCTTTAGAGTACCCTGTAAAAATTTCAGCTTATGTCTGCACTGCAGCTAAAGGGGGATTTTCCCAGTTCAGTAAAAACTCTCTGCTGAATTTCTGTTATTTACAGTAAGCATAACTATAAGATGACATATGGCCAATGAGTGCTGTGTAAATAAACAAAAGCCAGTTTGTTTCCTGATGTACAGCCAGAGAGGACCAACCCACTTTTTCATGGAGTAAGGAGTCTGATAGACTGAATCTAAGGTTATGAGCAGATGCACATACATAAATTGTGTCATCATAATCAAGAGTAGACATTAATGTTGCTTCAACAATCCTTTTCCTAGTGTACATCAGGAAACGCATTTTGTGTTGATATAGGAACCAAAGTTTTTGTCTCAATGTGCCTGTGAGGCTATCAATATGGCATAAAAAAGTACAACTGTTGTGTAGCCATATGCCAAGGTACTTATATTCAGTTACTCTTTGGTGTTGGATTCCTTTAGTGTACTGATTTTCACAGTACTAAAAACAATGTTAGAAGCTCTGGAAAAAGCATGAATTCATTTTTTTCTGCACTTAAAACTAGTTTATGGTTGTAAAAGGCAGTTTGAAGGCATTAAAAGAGCACTGCAATTTTTCCACATCGATCTAAGGACTAAGCCCTGAGGAACACCTTTAGTTACTTGTAACAGGTCTGATTTATTTTTGCCAGTGCCACACACTACTGTCTTTCAGACAGATAATTCTGAACTCATCTAGTAGCATTGTGGGCAAACTCAATATTTTGCAGATTTTTTAAAAGTAGAAAATAATCAACTATATTGAAGAACATTTTTTCCTGTCTATGGTAGTAAGTATGTCATTTAAAATAAGTGTGGTAGAAGATATACTGCTATGTTTTACTTGGAAACCAGACTGAAAAGTTAGGAAAGACAATTCATTTTGGGTAAAACATGCTAAACTGGCAATTGCTTTAAAATGCGCAACAAAATCACACACCACTACATGTGGTGTACTGAGCATAACCATGTGTGATGCAAACATCTAGGTTCGTAGAAAATACTACAACCCAATAGTAACCCATTGTGCTGTAATTTTTTTTTATTGCTATCTGGTTGTGAGAGTATAATTACTGAGGAAATGTGTAAAATTTTTAATACAGACATCCCACTGATAAACTTAACCAAACTTCTATACTTCAGGTTGCCCTAATATGAGCAACATTCTTTTCTTAGCTTTTAATGCACTTACTGCTCTGGGCACACAAAATGTATATGTTTTGACAAAAGCTAAAACACTTTACAACCTGGAAATAAAAACTGGCTTATTTGTTATTCTGAAACTCTGTAAAAGTATTGCATTGTTGCACTTATCCTCTGTTATTTGGGCCTCAGTGCATTAAATGGGATTACCGTGTACACAGGGGCAATAAAGACTCACCATGCCTCCACAAACCTCTCTGTATTGGGCTTGGGCTCTAAGGTTAGTCTCTTCTCCAGCTCAAAGCTGTGGATGTTGCGGAGTTTCCTTAGGAGAGGAGCATCTTTATCTGAGGGCATCACCTCAGAACGCACCCGCACAGGAGAGCCAGCGTGAGGGCTCGGACTGCCTCGGTTACTGTGTTCCTCTTCTGTGGGCCCCTACAAATACACAGCAGAGCAAACACATGAATCCAAAAAAATCAACAGCGGAAGTAATATGTGCAATCACCTAGACTTAAGTAATCTTCTGTGGAGCTGGCACCTTCCAACCAGTGAGGCGGATGCGATTGCGGTTCAAATCCTCCCACACATCAGCTTCCTGGTTTCTCACAGGCAGCTTGGGAGAGTCTGGCAGGCGCTCTGGAGCAGGGTTATTGTCTCCGTCACTCAGCTGCTCATCCTGCAGGACTTCATCCGTGTTCTCCTTCAGAAGATCTCCAGGCAAAAGAGAGGCATTTGCCATGCTGGAGGAGAGCAAACCATGTCACAACATTCATATCACAGGTTTTATTCATTAAAAACAGTATTTTTTAAGTGATAATATGGCAAGAAATCTAAATGCATTTCCCCCTTATCCTTAATATAGTTGACATATCTGATGTCTGAGGTTTGCTTCTTTAGTTTTGCACTGATGCTATGAGGCTAATCAGGCTAACAAGTGATGGAAGCTTACAACCAAAATTTCAAGAAAGTAAGTAAGTGAGTACTTTGGGACAATAAGCCATTATTACAAGATATTAAGTCACTATTTTGAGTCAGCCAATATATTGATAAGTCATTATTTTAGGAGTCAATATTTTGACATATTACGGACAGAAACAGAAAAAAAGCTTAGGTGATGTTTTCTCCTCTATCTGGCATGAAATGGCTTCCACAGTTACTTCACTTTAACTATCACAAACTTTAAAGACATGGTTCAACTCAAGCACAGGTAATGTGGCTAAAAAGAAATTAAATATTAGTAAGAATGATCCTAAATGACAACCCTATGTCATATTGTCTATTATTTGCTATTATTAGCATTAACTTTGCTTGAACTACCAACGCTAAAGGGGTACTACTTACCCCATGTGGGCTGGCGTGAGGCGTGTGTGGTGCTGAGGCGTGTTGGCGGCCGTGTTCATGCTCAGAGAGCCATCTGTGCCTGTCCTCTCCCAGTCGTATGGGTCATTCTCCACTACATTATAGGTTTTCATACTGTTTTCAAAAACTGTCATCAAAAGCTACAACAGAGACAAAGACACTCGTCACACATTCTGAGAAACACAGTAGGCATTTCATAAAACATCACAAAAGAACATCATAAAGTTTCATAAGGGTAAATAAACAGAATATACAAGGTTAGAACATACATGTATGACTCCAAAATATACGTCACCTGATAGTCTGGTTTGGTAAAGTAATCTAAGCTGCTAATGTGGTCCAGAAAGACACTAAACTCTGGGGGCAAATGCTTCAGCATGAGGCGATGGTCATAAGTCTCTTTCAGCTTCCCCACTTGCTCCTAATGAGTAAATACACACATCATAATCAAATGTAAATGGGGAGGCACAGCGTTAAATGGATTCTGGTGCTCATCTCTATGCAGCACCCACCTTGTCCTTGATTTTTCTCCAAGGCAGCTGACCAACCAAGAACTCCACCAGCATGTAGAACAGAGACCACAGGTCATCATGTCTGCCCATTTCCTGCAATATCAATATCACAATCAACAATTACATTCAAGATTTATTTGCACAGCTATTATGTTAGGAGACGACAATGGAGAACAACTGAGAAATCACATGTAGCGCAGGTGATAGCAAGGTATCACCCTTTCAGGGACAGTATGGCTAAGACTTTTCATGCAACAGAACTTTGCATTTTCTAGAAGACAGTAGAAAAGTCCGCCATTATCTTTTCAAGCCGACTGGCATCAAACTAACAATAAAGTGATAAAGAAAATGTACATACCTTGTTCTTGTGAGCATTGATGGAAGCATATCGTACTGTGCCCCTAAACCCTGCCACAGGACGAGGCTAACAAATAGAACACAGGAGAACATTACATTGCAAGCCATGTACATGGAGAACTTAAGATGAAAAATTTGACAAAAATAGAGAATATATATATATATATATATATATATATATATATATATTAATGAAAGGGAACTGACAAATGTAAAGAAAAGACTTCAGCGTGGCTGCTAGAATGTTCTTTAGAATTTTTATAGATAATGCAGTAGATTACAGCATGTTATACAGCGCAGACTTGAGCAATCTGGCAAAAAATATAATATCAAAATCTTTAAAAACATTTTCATAATACACAATATGTAGCATGATATTCTGACACACTTACTTTACTTTAGCTGGTGTTTATAGCTGTAAGATGCACTCAACACCATGGTTAGCATGCTGCCATTGTGGTGCTGCATAGGCATCATGTAACCCTCTGTGATATCATATAAAATGCATTGACCAGCAAACAGGTAGCCAGGCAGGAGCCCTACAGACATTTGTGCCCGAGGGCCTTTAATTTGATGATCTGGTCCTGGTCATATTGCCCACTTCTAGTTAGAAACCATCTAGCAAGTTATGCCTGGCATCAACATACTGCCTGAGTGATCTGATCAAAAGTGGACAGCATTAAGTACTGGTGTGAACTGGACATAAATAACATTTGCAGCGCACTTAAGCATCCTGATGCCCCCCCTGACAACATTGAAGGACCGTCTAATCAATTGTGTCATCACAGAGGAGATGAGAGTGGCTGCTTGGCGTAGCTTCTTTAATTGTCTCCTCTCCTGTTTGTTTATAAGTTCTGTTAGCAGTCCACACGATCTAAAGTTTGGTTAAAAGCCTGTACATGTACACGAACAAGGACTTGTGGGACACTTATTTTCTGACAACAAACAGAGCGAGACTGATGTAGTAAATGTGCATGGGATCCCTCCTGCAGCCATGAAATCTGATCTCATGAGGTCACAGTCAAGACACATGGAAATGGCAGGTGTAAAGGGCATTACATTATGATCAGTTCACTCAAGACAGATGTTTAAGAAAATGTGAGCAGGGTCTCACTGTCTAGTCCATATCCGCAGTACTAAAAGCTGATACAAAACGACACACTCACTCAGCAGTCACTCATAAACAGTAAAAGAGAGCAGCAGGGCCACTGACCGGTCTGACTTCCTGGCATGCGTTAGTGAATTGGCGTGCCAAACCGAAGTCCAGCATGTAGCAGGTCCGACAAGTGCTGGGGAAACGGCCCATGGCGAAGTTGGACTGAAACAATGCTAAAACATGGCAAGGTTTACAGTACTTCTACTGTTAATATGCGAGGACAGTCTGTAGGTAAACAGTTTCTTGCCCTCAGATGAACATCAGGCTGTCAGAGAGCTGTGCTGGCTTACTGGTTTGATGTCTCGATGTAGGAAGCCAACAGAGTGGATGCTCTCGATGGCTTCCAGTATCTGCCGGCCCAGTCTGAGTGTGGTGCTGACCGTAAATGTTCCACGGTTCATACTCCTCCTCAGGTCCGCCAAATTACGACCCTAGAAACACCCGGGAGCTCCAGATAAGATCACATGTTGCACAACTGAATTCACAATGTCATGGTTTCAGATGCATTTGTGTTTGCTCACTGAATTTGTTAAAGTCACTAAAGCTCTAATCAACTTTTGCTGCATGAGGTAGGTCACTATTTTGTACCACAACAGAGGTTTTCAACAGTGGAATCACTAAAACATACAATAATTTCCATGTTCTCTGTGACACTGCTTTGGTGATTCATGACTTTAACAGCACAGTTATAAGATCACATTTAGGGCTGACTCCTTGGATATAAATCTTGTCTTGGGCTAAATTGCAACGCTGCAATGGTGTTTCACCTTTAAAAATCCTATTTAATCTAGGCTTTGCTTAATCTGGGTCTGGAGGTCAGGCCAACCGTGTAAAGAATATAGATTTAGAAGACCATACCTGAAGCTCCATGACAACATAGTTGAAGCGGTCATTGCGACCACATCCCACAAAGCGGCACACATGGTCCTTACCTGAAGAGGGAAAAGGACAAAAGGATAAAGGAGTGCTCAAACACAATGCTTGTACAATTAAACAAAGTAGCAAAATATTTACTTTTTCTGCATAATTCTGTCACACTTGCAAAGTAATGCCAATTTGTATACATTTCCTTCTCTTGACTGTGGACTTGTTTCCCCACAGGCTCATGCGGCTCAGAGAGATTTATGGGAATGTTCAGAGTGGTTCTGTTCTCTGGGGATTGGGCAGCACAGGGAAACCAGCCAGGCCTCATCCCCACAGCCTGGACACAAACTCACTCACTCTCTCACTCTCTCTCTCTCTCTCTCTCTCTCTCTCTTAAACATATTGCTCTAGCTCAGCTCAGCTCAAGCTCTCCCTATACTTCATTCCTCTTCTTTTATGTCTTTTTACACATCTTCTTGAGATTATTTACTCATTTAAAAAAGGCTGCAGGTTTTCTTTGTTTTATCCATCGCCATGAGATGTTTGAGTCTCTGTGTTTTGTTAATGTCTCTCTTGCTGAGAAACAGGCTTGTGAAGGGGGTAGAGCTCCAGTTACACTCCTTTTCCCTCAGGAAGCAACAGAACCACACAGCTTCGAAGGCCAGGCCATTACAAAGCAAACATGATCCATACACATTGATTTTCCACTAAGCAGAGAGGAGAGAGAGAGGGGAGAGAGATAGGAGAGAGAGGAGAGAGGAGGTTGGGGGGCAGATGGAGGTAAAGCGGGTGAAGGTTCCCAAAAAAACAAAAGCTCTTTTTACTGGATCGCTGATTCTTTGCCCAGTGAGAAATATCAGCAGAGTGAGGTTACAGTACCCCTCACAGGCCCAAATATACACAACAATACACGAAAGACATTACACTCTCTAATAACAATAACAAAAATCATGACTAACTGATGACAACAACAAAAACAACAAGATTTAGATACCCACTCGCACACTCCCTACTATATACAAACCAGAAAAGCATACCCACAAATTTACAGTGATAATGTAAAACATTACTCACCCTGTAGTTTTTTCAGCACAGCCACCTCCATCTTCAACACTTGCTTTGGTTGCTGGGCTGACTCCACTTTAAGTGCAACACTGGTCCGGGTCAGCAGGTCCAGCGCCTCGTAGATCTCCCCAAAGCCCCCGCCACCGATTTTCTTCAGCTAAAAAAATGATAGAAAAACGGGACAGATGAGTAAGGCATTGAATCATTTTACTGCTTTTTGCTGAGGAGTGAAACTGGTTTATACACTGCATTTATAGCAAAATCTCTGCCTTATAAATTTTACACTTTAACTGTCCTTTAACCTTTATTTGGTGCTCTTATATAACTAGGCTCAGCTTATTTTTGTCATTGCATTTATGTGCCACTATACGACTAACACACTCAAACAACCATGCAAACGTATTTCCTGCCAACCCTCCACCCTTCTGGCTCAGGCCCAGTGGGAGCTGTGCTCTGGGGATTAGCACTGACCATATCACTGCAGTGCTTACGCAACACACTACCTCAGGAAACCATGCAGTGCTGACCTCACACCACAACCTGACCACACAGTGTGGGGACAGGGTCACTGCTTGTCACTGTGCACTATTCACACAAAGACCTACTGTGGAGTAGAACACAGCCTGTCACTGCAAGCTCTCTTACACACACACACACACACACACACACACACAGCACTGTGAACAGCAATGTGAGTCATTACTAACTTTCATCAAGCAAAACAATACATTAGATCTATAACAGAAGAAACGGTGTAGTGCTGCCAACTTAGGCTTTGTGACCTCATTATTTGTATACAGACTGAAAACATATATTACATCAGGCAGTTGGAGAGCTATGACTACTAAAGCTAGGTCTTCGGTTCAGGCCATAAAGGAATAAACGGTATATTACTTTAAGATAAAACCCAAGAAAGGATGTCTAATAAGGATGTATAACCTTAAGGCTTATTGTTCCGTTATTACTCATGAGACTTGTTATACAGTTACTGTTATTACTACAATTAATATAATACAATTTGATATCTATTATAAAACTGATGTACTTACTAAAAATGATTAAAAAATTGACATTTAACATTTAAGTTAACTCTGTAAAACTGTGCGCACGCTACATGACTTATAAAATTCTAATAGATTTGTAAAACAGATAGCAAGACAAACTTAAAGTCAGTCTTTCACAGAATTTCTTGTCTTTCTATTGTGAGGGTGCACAAAGAAGACGATAAGGCAAAGACAGAGTATAACACACATAACAAGTTTCAGCTATGAATAAGAAATCAACCTCCCAGAGGCTCCACAGTTATAGTGCAAACTAAAGATGTGGTTGAGAGCTAGCTCCTTTGTCTCGGTGGTCCACTGCACATGTATCAGTCTTTGCCCTTTTCCTCCACTCTGCTAGTGCTCTCAATGGCTGCTGCTTGAATCACTCGTAGAGTACTGACCATCTCACACTACGTGACTCGAGAATGTTTTGAAGTGTAAAAAAATTAAAAATGTTTGAAAATATCAAAGGGCGTCTGATCACTCTGGAGCTCATTTGGAGGGCTAAAGATTGATTCTTTTCTCTTCTTACACTACCAGATCATCTAAGTTGTCGATTGCTTCCGATCGAGCTCCCGACCTGCAAAATCACTTCAGATTTGTCAGAAGGGGTTAAGCGGGGTCAAAACGGACAAAAATTCTCTTAGTGTAGGCCCAGCTTAACTCTGTTGTGCTGCGAAAGAAGTTCAACTAAGTTATTACATTTGCATTTCAGAGACAGCGAACTACGACAGCGCAAAGACACTCACCACTTTCCATCTTTCCTTGACGAACACGGCTGCAGACAGGATGTCAGCTTGCTCCAGCCCTCCACTCATCCTGACTCCGGACTGCTCCCACCTCTGCCCTTAAGTCCAGCAGCTAGGGCTTGGGCCTGGCATCAGGGCCCTACACTGCCTCCTAACAAACACAAATATCAACAGAAACACAGCCGGTCAATCTAAACCCCTAAAGTCTAGGCCTATTATTCAATTATTAATCTTAAGTCTTACATCATCCAGTAGGGCTGGTCAATATATAATTCCTTAAAGGAACAGTTAACCGAAAAATCTCACAATGTTCCATTTACCCCAAATATAGTTAATTGGCCAGAAGCTGTTTGGTGCCCAAAGCTTGATTCTTTAGTTTTGCTGTGGGGCTTTGTGACTAATAGCCTAGGCCAAGGTCCCCAGTAACATTTTAGCTACATTAGCCACTTACAAGGTGATGGTACCTGTTCTTGGTGATCTACTTACCCTGTCAACCTAATGACAAATTTCTGAAGTTGTTGGACAATGAGATTGTATTCTAGCCTATTCTATATTTGAATCTTGTAATGCACTGATATAACACATCTTTTACATTTTAAATACAATGATTCCTTCCAGCTATCATTGGGCAGAAGGCAGGATACACCCTGGACAGGTCGCCAGTCCATCGCAGGGCAGACAGACAGACACACACAATCACACACACATTCACACCTAGGGGCAATCTAGCATGTCCAATTAGCCTGACTGCAGGAGGAAACCGGAGTACCCGGATTAAACCCATGCAGACACGGGGAGAACATGCAAACTCCACTCAGAAAGGACCCCGGTCGCCCGGCCGGGAATCGAACCCAGGCCCTTCTCGCTGTGAGGCGACAGCACTACCACTGCACCACTGTGCCGCCCTGGCCTTAACCATTTAACCCTGTGTTTCCAGCCAAAACTTCACGATGAAATAAGTAACTGAAATAAGTACTGTAACATCTGCAGCTTTTAAATACAAAAATGACAATATTAAATAACAACGATATAAAGTCACAGAAGATCCAGAAGATTCATCATTGCTAATCAGTGAGGTCAAGACATCAAACATGTCCTTGTTAAATGACTATATGTAGGATAAAGGGAATGTTGTGTAAATATGATTATTCAGTGAATTACTCCTTTAAATGCAACATCAGTCTCTGCAATACTGAGATCACAGAAAGCTGCAATAGTCATATGAGCCTCTAACCAATCAATGAATGTTTTACTGTGCGGTGAGTATCCTGACTAACCCCATTGAGTGTATGGATGAATGAAAGCGTTAACCAGTCTTTAACCACTTCACATTAGGTGTTCAGTAGTGTGTTTTCAATGTATTGGA
Source organism: Colossoma macropomum (assembly GCF_904425465.1). Taxonomy (NCBI): domain Eukaryota; kingdom Metazoa; phylum Chordata; class Actinopteri; order Characiformes; family Serrasalmidae; genus Colossoma; species Colossoma macropomum. Next base: position 25,137,058 of record NW_023494803.1, read on the forward strand.
ATGTTCATTGCAACTGCAATATGAAGCAATATAACTAATTTTTGATTCTTGGTATTTGGTCATTTTGTTATCTATCATATAAACTTAAAATATTGCAATGTATCTTTTTATCCAGTATACAGTAACTATGAAATGCTACATACATGAAACTAAGTCCTGCAACTCATTTGATACTCATCCGTAACAGTTACAACTCTGTGGAACAAGTGTCATGAAACAGCCTATCAAAACGCAGATGACGCATCACCTGAGTATTAAAAACAATTAACTGACAAGAAAATCTAACAGAAACTGGTTTACTGGATAGCTGAAAGGGAGATTCTAATGATAGAGTTTATGGAAGGTTGATTGTTTTTCATTTTGTCAGTTTCCTGAGCCAGAACAGCAGACAACCCAGAGTTCTTCAAACCTAATGTTTTTATAACCAGCTGGCTTAACTAGCCAGCTAACACTAATGTGTAGGGAGCTAATGCTAACTGCTGTTTAAACAGTACATTATTTTTGTTAGTCTGCTTTTATTTAATCTATTTTGGTAGATTGTTCATTTTCTCCCATCTTAATGCCCTCTAAATTTATAAAGTGACCATTTCTTTGGGATCCAAATGATGAACTTTTACAGGAGACTAAGATCCTTGAGGTCCTCAATGAACTGAAGACAAATACTGCAGAACCGCAGACAACTAATTGACAAAAATACCTGTAAAGATGCACAGTAATTATGCTGAATGCAATTCACAACATAGTTGCATTAAAGTTTCAATGTGAAAAGCCGACCTTAGAGTTTACACAGCTAGGCAGGCTTCTTAGCAACTTACAAAAAAGAGCAAAATTAAGCATGATTTAAATCAGTGGTTCCCAACCTGGTCCTCAGGGCCCCTAAGATGGTCCAACTTGCAACACTTAAGGATGAAGAAAAAATGTGGACTGTCTTGGGAGCCCTGAGGACCAGGTAGAGAAACACTGATTTAAACACGCACTGATCTGCAGCGGAGTAAACATGGCCGTAGTGGATACAGGAGAGGCCTGAGCCAGCATGCCATCCGAGCAATAAAGTGGAGCGGATGGATGAAAGAGGCGTCTCTGTTGAGTCTGAGCTGCAGCTGCCCTGCCTGCCGCTTGCAGCTGTCCCGCACAAGCAGCATGTTCACTCTCTCACTGCTAATAATGTCTCAAATGCAGTGCATCTAACAAACACATACTCTCACAAAACATTAACTGCGGCAAGAATCTGCAAATCACTGACCTTTAAAGCTGAAGCACATACAGTCCTGCAAGCCACTCCAAACCAACACGCCTTCTCACATAAACAAATAAAAGAAACGCCGACTGTAAAAACACACATCAAATTACTGACATTTTAGTACTAGAGAAAAAAACAGACAGACAGAGAGTGAGTGAGTGAGAGAGAACAGGGCTCATTTGTTCTGAACAGCTTGTTTTGTTTTTCTGTTTGACGTCATAGAGCATCGAATCATTTCAAGGCATTAGGGCGCTTTCTAAGACTCTTTTTTTACTCTCATTCATGCTCTCTCTCTCTCTTTGGCTCATTTCTTAAAATTGGTAGCAAAGCCCAAGGAATATCAGGTCAACACTGACTTCGTACATATGCAGGAAGAAACGTAATGTACGTTGGGATTGCGATGTGTGTGGTAACATGGAGAACACTTCATTACATCTATAGCTCTTCTATATAGAAAAGGCATAAAAATTTGTTAATTGTGCCAACAACTTTACTTTGAGTAAACATTTACAAAAAGCACTGTCAGCAAACTTCAATGCACCAACTACAGCAGGCAAGCATTCTACATTATCTGCTCAGACACATTATTTAAATTAGATGCACACTATTAGACAGAGTGATTCTTCAGCAATTTTCAATTCACTTTTCCTCTCAAACCTGCATCTCGGGTCCTGTATCATCTTATCTTGTCACTTTCTTAATTGCTTAAATACTGTTTTACTATTACAGTGGACCCAAAAAATAATTTGGACGCTTAACTTTTAAACAATTAAACCAATGGTAAACTTTAAATTGCACATATGATGGAAAACTTCATTTTTGCAGCTTTTTTGAAATGAAAGAGTTTGATGTAGTAGGTAAACACTGTTACAGTTTCAAAATGTACCATTCGCTTCTCAGTTCATACAGACCATAAATAGAAAGTAAGCTGCAAAAACAGCTTGTTTTAAATGTATAGTTTTCTGTAACATCACAAAAACCTATCACTTTCAAATATATCTGACTATTCAGCCTACAGCAGTTTAGCCCTGTCCACTAACACTGAATTTATAAGAAAGATTTCAGCCTGGACTGCTTTTTGAATAAGGCACAATACAGGGCACCCAATCAGAACTGAGCTCATTTACATATATATTCATCTTAAATGCAGTAATAGAAACAGCCTGTTTAATTCTAAGGGACAACAAGAGGTCGAAAACTTTTTGTTACATAAACCTGCCCAAACATCATAAGTGGACAACAGCAGAAAAAATAAATACAAAATATATGTAGGATATGGAGCCTTTAGGTGACTTTATGAAATGTTTAACTAAATGATATTTTTTCCTAATATAACACTTTCAGCATAACAACACTGATGGTGATGGTGGACTCTGTGTGGAGAAATGCACTAAAAGTACTGTAAGAGGTGCACAGAGCTGGAAATGTTAAATTCTGGGCCTGTTTTTCTTACAATGGTGTCAATGAACTTGCATTACATGAATTTAGAAGTATACGAAGGCATTTTTTGATGAAAAAACCTGCAGAAGTCCATAAAGAAGCCCAAAGGATAACACAAGCTGCCTTTTGAAAGAACACTTCGCCAAAAAAAAAAAACTGTCTGTTACAACTTGACATTTTGATTCCTAACACAGTGAACCTAATACAGTACAGCATAAATACCCAAATACGTTTTGGAGCCACTGTAAATTGCTTTACAAGTACATTTTACCACTGAAATGTGCTTCACAGTTCATAAAAACAGTGAACCCCTGATGTGATATGACTGAAGACTTTTTTATTTTAATTATTTTATTTAATATTATTATTTACAAAAAATACTTCCTTTTTTTGTCAGGACGCCCACAGCACATAATTAAAAAAATATGTAGTGATATTTTTAGGGGGCATATTTGCATATTGAAACCCTGCTGAGATAGTTTTGCAAAGGCAGCTCATCTGTAACTGTGTTTGATATTCCTATACAAATCAGTATTTTACAATAAAAAGTTTCGTGGTTTCCGCTGGAAGACCTAGCTGCCCAGGCTGTGTGGAAAATTTGGAAAGTGTCGCTGCTTTTACTAAAGTGGCTGGAGAGCTCGATTTAAATGGTTTAGAGAACTGCTGTCACCGAGACGGAGCCCTGCACAGCAGCTAGCCGGTTAGCCACATAGCCGGCCAGATATCTCACTACAGTCGGTGAATGCGGTCATAGACTAGAGAGCCAACATCAAAACATTAAGTGAATTGATAAGCAGAGAGACCATAAACATTCAGGTCAAGGCGTAATTGCGTGTGTTTTATTATCGATAGCTGTGAGCGCTTTAGCAGAGGTGGCTAATCTGCTACTCAGAATGCGACCACCAGATAACGTCGGCAGGCACATTTTTTACTTGGGTAAATAAAATGCCTCGCTAGTTATGTCGGTATAACGATGATGGACACGCGAACTGGTAAAGATGTGGAATGTTGTCAATAGGTCTGCTAATGTGACATGACTGGAAATGGTTTAAGTTGCCAGCTAAAGACGAAGCTTAAGTCAGCGTCTTATTCTATTTCTCCCGTTCCACCTTAAACGGTGCAGCGGTTACGGTGCCAGAATGTAACTTCTACACCATTTAAGGTGGAACGGGAAAATTTAAAAATTCAGCTGGCGAATAGGTAGCCAACTTCAGCCTGGTTAGCTAAAGCCTTCTGCCCACTAACCGAAATGTGATCTGCAGTACAATAGCAACCCGCTTGTTGCATAGCAAACCTCTCTGCGTCGACTTGCTACATGCACACAGCAAATTTACCAACGTTAGAGCGCTTAAATGCCACCGAAACCCCCTCTGACAGCTATCAGCACAAAACGACCTTGTAAAAATATCTGGAGAAGGCGTTCATCTGCATGGTAACGGCACAGTGCTGTCAGTGACGTTAATATCCTCAGCCATCTGAATCCATGTTGCTTTCCCTGCTAGCCCGCTACTCACCTCGATGAGTCGCGCTAGCTGCAAATCCCTGTAATCCAGAAAGCGCCGAGGCCGGGTGTGGTTAAAGACTGGTGCAAAATACGCTTAAAATCATGTTGACGATCCACAAGCAACCGCAGACAGCTTCTCCACAATGACCATCATGAGCATCTGTTCGTCCTGGCATGTGGGGGAAAAGCAGGACGTAAACATTTATTAAATGCCCCGTTCTTCGAGCCGTCCTCTCAGCATCTCTCGCTGGCTGCGGATTCGTGACGTGCCTGCGCACTAGTGATGGAAAGTTCGATTCAGTTCACTGAACCGATTCCTTTGAACCACCCGTTTCAATGAATCCAACGTCCAAAAGAAAAGTCAAAGGAAAGCCGTTTCAGCTTTTAATCCACAATTACTCATGTCAGAAATTCACTTTAAACAAGTGAAATGTATGAGCGCTAATCATAAAACTAAAAAAAAAAAAAAAGTTTACTAAAAGGAATACTATTTTAGCACAAAGGACTCTCACTAGTAAGAATTCATAACTTTTCCTAAATCATTTTAATGAAAGTACAAAATTACTAGAATGAATTACATTTAATACATGCTAATTCAAAAGTAAAAATAACATTTTTGACATATTGAAATTCTAGTTATTATTTATTACTTATTAATACTTCTTACTTATTCTAATTACTATTTTCAAACTGATTTCTTTCTGGTGAAAACTGAATTCTTACATTTTAAAAGGATTTCACTAGTATGAATACATCCTACATTGTCTACAGAGAGAAAATGTAGACAAATTCCAAGAGATTCTTTAACTTATATATTTATATTTTAATATAGTTATATTTAAATATTATGATTTTAATTGTAGAAATGGGTCTTTGAAGTCTTTAGTCTGTAACAGCACACATACACTTAGATGTCGTAAAAGATGACTCGTAACTCATAAATCGGTTCATTTAAAAGGGCCTATTCAGCAGAATGATTCCTTTAGGAGTCGGACCCCGCTTGCTCGTTCACGATCCGATCACCCCTCGCAACAGAACGCAAACGCGAACGTGCATTCCGTTTCGCTGGTGCACGTGGGCTGTTTCGGCTGTCTCGGAGACCGTCGACGGCCTTACAGTGGCGCTCCCTGCTGGTCAGACATATGACACTGACATAAAGGTTTTTAACAGGCTAAATCCGTTAGAGAATCTCTGCTAAATCTAGTGAGGTCTGGAGCATTGCAGGTTGCCAACGTATTTAATGAAATTCGTAGATCATAGCAGCTTTGATGCTCCTTCGTTTGACCTGTTTACATATTTGAAATCAGTTAACGTTATCGTTAAATTAGCTTAAAGCTGTTTTCTCCCTTTTGCGCTGTTGTAATCTGCTACATTATTCCTTAATAATGTTCACAAATTGATGTATAGTCTGATAAATTAATAATAAAAATAATAAGTGGCATTTCTGACTGAATTCTATGCATTTTTTTGCTTTAATCTTTGTAAATGATATATACAATGACAAAAATAATTGTAACATTTGCACAGACTATTGAGTCAGGACATTGAAGAAAGTTGCCTAAAAATTGCTGAGCAAAGTCTACCCAAAAATAAACTATATTATCAATTTGTAAACGAAAGAAGAAAAAAAAATATATTATATACATTGTTTAGTCTGCATATTTTAACACGACCCCGATATGCCATATAGTGTAATGACATATAGCATTGTCTAAGCTGTCACAAGACTGTCCAATCAGAGCTCAGATCATGGACTACCCGATCCGTTTTCCCAATACTAGTGACTGAAGTCAAAGGAGGCGTGGCCTCTCGCTTCAGGCACCGTCAACGAGCTGAAGTGCACAAGAAACGAAACACTTTCGGGACGTTAGTATGGCGGACAAGAATATAAAGAAGAATGTTACAGGAGGTTTGTTTGGAAGGTATGAAAAGTCTTTTTAGGTGAACCCAGTTAGTTGTGAGCACAGAATCCATTAATTATAATGGTAGTTTTCATCGAGTAGTGTGTGTAGTGCTGCAAACCGCTTGTTTACTCTTCCTGGTACATTTCGATGGTGTTCATTTGTCACATATAATTGATCTTCTTTCTTTGCCTTTCAGCGTCGTGCCTGGCGACGAAGGTGAAGATAAGTTTAAGAGCACTCACCACATCTTGTTTTACAAGTAAGCTGACCAAACATCACAAAAACGGTGTATCGATGTTTCTGTAAACTGTATATACTAGTTAAGTAAATGATTCACTGATTAATAAAATGCTTGATTGACGGATTAAATAACCTACACTGGCCAACAGGCGACAGAGAGCCAAACATGGGTTGCAGTATTGTGCCTCTCTGGATACTTTAGTACTGACAGAAAAAGGAGCGAGTTTGGAAGTCTTTGAAGCAAAGTCTAAGGTATTTCTCTGGTGGAATATATCTGTTTTAGCTGTTAAATACTGGGCAGAAAATGGAACTCTGAGGCTCTACACTACATTTAATGCATGCTTGCCAAAACAGAACAATAGAGTAAAATACTGTATGTGTCCAAAAGTTTGTACACACCTGCTCATGTAGTGTTTTTTCTGAAATCAAGGGTATTAAGAAGTTTCCCTCCTTTTTGCTGCAGTAAGAACCTCTTCTCTGGGAAAGCTTTACACTAAATGTTGGACGTTACTGTGAGGATTCGATTGCATTCAAAGCGTTAGTGAGCTCTGATATTCAGTGGTATTTGATAGTGCTCTATCACACCAGTTACACTTCTTCACAGCCCAAAGCTGTGGGCTGTGTACCCCTATAGCTGACATTTGGCATTGGGCACACTGACCTTAGGCTCATATACGGCTGCTTCAGAGCGTCCAATTCTACTGGAAATGCTTTTCTAAGGAGAAGGGAACGTAGCTGAATTCACTGATTAGAAGGGGTGGATACTTTCGGACACGTAGTGTATGCTTGTCTAATAGTAAAGTTAACAGATTTCGTCTTATTCATCCACCAAATTGCCTAATAATTTGAATATACGTAGAAAGTACCTTAACTTTACCTGAGCGTTTGGTTTGTTTGCATTTGCAAGTTTTCAGATAACATGTGAGCAAGACATTGACGCTAAAATCTTTCTGTATCTAATAGGAACGTCTGCTTCTACAAATATGGCCAGTTCAAAATGGAACTGTCAGATTTACTATTGATGAGCTGCAGCCTATCAAACCTCGATATAAGGTTGTAGATGTTTTGGTCGGAGAACCAAGATATGAGCAGTAAGTCCTGATTTCAAGATGGCAGCACTTCTTTTTATACATATTTAATGAAGAACATATATTAAAAATAGCCTGCAGGCCCTGTTTTGGAGAAATTCTTCCCATGAGTGTTATTTCCTTGGCAGATTGAGAATTGATTGGAGGAGAGCAGGTTGTGTATCTCTGACCTGGGGTCCAGGACAGCACCGGGTCCAGGTCTCTGCTTCTCCTTTTTGCCTAGAGGTCTTCTGTGAGGAAGAAGTGATTGTCACACTCAATCCAAAAGGTAGACTCTGCTTTGAGACACTGCAGGATCCAACCAGGTAACTGGAAAAAGAATATTGTAAGCATATTGTATTTTCCATATATTAATTTGAAAATAATCCAGAGCTAGATATCATCACTGTCATAAGAAAATGTTGTGTCTCTGAAATGGTGTATACATGGGGAAGGGAAAAAGTTCTTAACATTTGTCAATTTAACTTAAAATACATGTAACCATTGCACAGGGGAGATGAAATAGAAATTTAATGTTATATTAACGAATGGTAAGAACTTCTGTAAAGGACAAAAAAACAGAAATAGTTCCAAGATTTTATGACAGCAATAAAACAAATGTTTAAATTTTGTACACTAACCCTTTCCTGACTTTTTCCAGGCCATACTCAAGTTCACATGAGGCAAGATTCTCACTTACTGTTACGTAACACAGTGACACATTTGTAATACTGCTTCATTGCTGCATGATGAAACATGCTTTGTGAAGGTGGTCGAAAAATCCAGTTCTTTCGTTTCACAGGATGAGGAAGATCCCTTAGGGCTGTGGAAAGAGAACTTTCGACAGTTTCAGGACATCAAGGCAAATGGTGAGTTTGCCAAGGATTATGCAGATGAAAATGTATTCTTTCAGCATTACAGCATTATAAAGCTAAAACAATGTATTACTGTTAACATTCGTCATACAGGTCCCAGTTCAGTGGGTATTGACCTTAGCCTGCATGGTTTCACTAATGTGTATGGTCTTCCTGAGCATGCCGATTCTCTCCGGTTGAAGGACACCAGGTAGAGTTGGGGTTTGATGTTCATGTCTGTCTGCTACAAAGTTCAATTCCAAAAAAGTTGAGACAGTATGTGAAATGCAAAGAAAAAGAGAAAACTGATTTGTAAATCTACTTTGACGTGTATTTTAATAAAAAACAGCACAAAGACAAGACAATTCATGTAGTATTTTTATGAGCTTGAGTTTTTTTTGTAAATATACACTCATTCTGAAATTAATGCCTGCAGCACAAAAAAAATAGAATGGGGCAATTTAGGATTAGGAACGTCATGAAATATCTATTAAAAAAGCATTTTAAGCTATTGATGCTGTCAGGCTCGAATATAAAAGTAGAAAGGCCTTGCCCGTTATGAGCAAAGATAAGTTGAGGCTAGCCAAAAAATGTGTCAGTGAGTAATCAAACAGTTTAAGAATAGCATTCCTCAACAAGTGACTGCAAGGAATTTAGGTATTTCGTCCTCTACGGTGCATTGTATAATAAGATTAAAGGAATCCGGAGAAATATCTGTGCCGAAAGTCGAAAATCATAGCTGAATGCCCATGTCCTTCGATCCTTTAGATGTCTGTCACTACATGGGCTTGCACAAATGCAAGTTGAAACTGTTTTAGATGCAGCGAAAGCCATATGTCAACACCGTCCAAAAACACTGCCAACTTCTCTGGGCTTGAGCTCATCTGAAACGGCCTGATGGACACTGGAGATGAATGTTGTGGTCTGACAAGTCAACCTTTCAGATTGGTTATGGAAAAAATCGAAGTTGTGTTCTCCAGGCCAAAGAAGAAAAGACCTATCTAGATTGTTACCAGTGTAAAGATCATAAACCAGGGTCTGTCATGGTATGGGGATGTATTGGTGGCCATAGCATTGGTAACCTACACATTTTTGTGAACCATTCACACTGGAAGATATTACATATGTTGGAACAATCTATTGTACTGTTTTCAGTTTAATACAGGTCAAACTGAATTTACTGATTACTGCTTTCTGTCTTCTTAATATTTCACATACTGCCCCAGCTTTTTTGGAATTGAGAATATTAGAACAAATTTAGTTCTAAAATTTTAAACTGATGATGTCATTGGCCATAACTACTGGAAGCTGTTTATATATAGCCAAGAGAATACTGTAGTACAGCATAGTAAGCTGATATATTAACTAATTAACTTCACTTCCTGGTCTATTTTACAGTGGCAGTGAGCCATATCGATTATACAACCTGGATGTATTTGGCTATGAGATAAACAAAAGGCTGGGACTTTATGGCTCTGTTCCTCTCCTGGTAGCTCACAAGCCAGACAGAACGCTTGGCGTGTTTTGGCTAAACGCCTCTGAGACTCTGGTAGATCTCCAATATTCAAACCATGAGGAGGTATGATTCCATCTATTTATACTCTAATGCCTCTCTATAAGTCATTAACTACAAACAGCCAGACCACTTTTTTATTCTTTTGGGAGCTCTCTCTATAACTGAGAATTGAGTATTGAGTTTTTCAATAACATAATTTGGCAATAACAATAAGCCAGCAACATTTTAAATTAACTTTGCTGGCCAAAATGCTAAGTGCAAGAATGGAGAAGATGCCATTATAAGCCACTAGGGGTACTTCTAAGTATGTCAAATGAGCCTCAGTCTTAACAAATGATTGATTTTACAGGTGATTGCATAAAAACTGAAGAACAGAAGAAAAAAATAGAGATCAGTTTGTTGTGTGATCCCTTTCTCATTATTTATATGTTCCTGGTGTTTTTTGGCAGGAAGAGAATGGTCCACCAGTGAAGAGAAACAGGATCAGTACTGAAACTAATGTGAGCTGGGTGTCGGAGAGTGGACAGATTGATTGCTTCTTACTGCTGGGACCCTCACCAGCCCAAGTGTTCTCCCAGTATGCTCAACTCACAGGTATTCACCTTTGCTTAAAGTGATTAAATGTAAATGTAAATGATAGTTTGGCAAAAAAATGAAGTCTGTCAGCTAAAGATATATTTGGTTATGTGGCTACGTAATGCAAGCTTATTTCTACCTGTGCTTAAAGGCCCAAGTCTTGAATATATAGTTTTTTTGACACTCTGTGTCATTCTTTTAGCTGTATAAGTATGATACAGACTCAGAAACCACATAAGCAGATCTATTTGAGACTACTTAACAACTCAAAACAGTTTGAAGTAAATGAATGATGCATTACGAATGCAGTTTGCACAGCGCTAATTAGTGGATATGAGCTTTGATTGCTTATTAGTTATATATTATTCTTGTAGCTTCAGTGCAAAACTAAGCAAACTAGACACCAGAGATGTCTTGGCTGATTGATAACATTTGGAGTATGGCGAAAAATGTTCATCAGAAAAGTTGTTTTAAAAATTGTTAAATTAGAACATTTACCAAATGATTGTGTTAAATATCAGATATTGACTAGTGATGCCCCATGCTGTATGTTGTCGTGCTTGTTGCTCCTTCCAGTGGTATTCTGTGTCTGTGTCCTGTGTTTGTGTCAAGCAAGGTGTAGGCAATGTTTTTCCACAGAAAGAATGACACATTTCTCTCGTGGGTGATATAGTCTCACCTGAGTCATCTTAATGTCAGTAACATATGTGTAGGATGTCTATTTATGTACATTGTAGGTTTATTTTCAGTTTGCTTTCTTTCTCTATTGATAGGATACCAGGCATTGCCCCCTCTTTTTTCTTTGGGCTATCATCAGTGTCGCTGGAACTATGAGGATGAGGAAGATGTGAAATCTGTGGATGCTGGCTTTGACCTCCATGCCATTCCTTATGATGTGATCTGGCTGGACATAGATCACACTGAGGGGAAACGCTATTTCACATGGGACTCCAAGCTCTTCCCCAACCCAGCAGACATGCAGCTCCACCTGCAGAGAAAGAAAAGGAAGGTGAGCAGGTGAAAGCTGAGAGCAGTGGCTCAGTTTTGCATCAGTCAAAGTGTGTTTGTTTCCCATACATATTCCTGAGGTTCTTGTATTGTTTCTGCCATAATGTGTTCTATCTGCACCCTAGTTGGTGGTAATCAATGATCCCCATGTCAAAGCTGATCCTCGTTGGCCTTTCTTTTTTGCGGCCAGAGATGGTGAGCATTTTGTGAAGGACAGAGATGGCAATGTTTACTATGGAACATGCTGGCCAGGTATGACTTTAGATTATCTTAATGATGATTTCCAATTTAGTCATCCCTGATACTCTTTCTTTTCTGTGTACAGTAACGTTTCTGTAATGAACCTTTAAGTGGGAGTTCCACTGATATTTATAAAATTCTGCGTAATTTTATTGGTAAGATATAAACAGAGTAATTCAGACTGGTTTGATGTGAAGGGTTCCATTCTAGAGAATCTTGCTGAGTCTGAATGGTTCACGGTGGTGATGATAAAAACCACTGAGAAGTACATGCAGTCAAAATAATACCTTTTTTTTAAGATAAGATTATTTTACCATTATCAACATTACATGTAAAAATCCAGAAGACACATGTAGATACACTGGTTGTTTCAGATAGTAAATAAAATGGCTATATTCATAGACGTTGCAACCCCTGGTTCTTATCACCTCCACTGTAAAGAAATCCGAGGCAGCATATTTTCTCTACTATTGAGAAATTTTGAAAGACTGATGGAATTCCCATTTAATTACTTTTACAATACCTTTATTGTTTTGGGGCAACAATGTAAAATTTGACATACCTATTGTAGGCTTATCAGCCTCATTTTGTTTATCAGTTTCATTATGTATGGGGCACTGAATGCAGTTCCTTAGCTGAAGTGTCTGCTGTCTATCATTAGGTAATTCCTGCTACTTGGACTTCAGTAGTTCAAGGACAAGGTCATGGTATGCCAGACAGTTTTCATTTGACAAGTACAAAGTGAGTGTGAAAGAAATAGTTCAGACTTTTCAATCATTTGTTTTGAAGTATACCTAAGAGAAAGGACTAGTTTTCAAGTTCTGCTCTGTATGTGACCACTGCCTAATGCCTGTCTGTGTTAGGGGTCTACAGAGTCGTTGTTTGTGTGGAATGACATGAACGAACCCTCAGTCTTCAATGGTCCTGAGCAGACAATGCCTAAAGACGCTGTACACTGTGGAGGTTGGGAGCACAGAGATCTGCACAACCTCTACGGCTTCTTTCAGGTTAGAGCAGCCCTAAAAGCTGTTTAGAGTTTGCATTTGTGAGGATTCAAAGGCACCACATGTAAAGCAACAATATTCCCTCTGCAGCACATGGCTACTGTTGAGGGTTTAATCACTCGCTCTGGTGGACTGGAGAGGCCATTCGTCCTTTCCCGCTCCTTCTTTGCTGGGTCTCAAAGAATGGGTAAGCAAAAGTCTACATGAAATAATAAAACTGTACATGAATCTCCTCCTCATTATTTGTAAGCATACAGTACACTGTACTGATCTATACAATTCTGTCACAGGTGCAGTATGGACAGGAGACAATGTTGCTACCTGGGAGTATCTGAAGATCTCAATCCCCATGCTGCTGTCATTGAGTATCACTGGAATACATTTTAGTGGTGGTCAGTAAATTCCTTCAGCTATTTGTTGTAATGGTCATAATATTCATCTTTATTTATATTGCAGTTTTCATCTGATTAGATGATCTCAAAGCACTTTACACAGGAACATAAGCAAGTGTTGAAATATAAAACATTATGGGTCAAGTGAAATACCAGCACAAGTACAAACTATAGGAAAAAAGAATAAAAATTCCAATATACGAGATATATACTAGCTGAAGTAAATGTGTTTTTAATCTGCATTTGAAAACAGGAAGCTAGTCTGAATCATGGAAAACTGAGTCTCAGTTTCCAGTAATTAGGAACTATGTAAGAGAAAGCTTAGCTGTAAGTGATCCTCAGAGTTTGCAGTAATCCTGGCTTAGCTGAGGCAGGACTGGATCGGCTATAGTACTTCAGGAAATTGGCAAGATATGCCATAGTTAGGCCCTTGAACACTGTAAGTGTCATAAGCAGGACTTTGTAGGCAAAATGGAACTTAATAAAAAGCCATTGTAAACTGAGGAGGTAATAAGCTCTTACTTTCTTTTTTCTGGTGAACACATGGTCGGCAACATTGTGATCTCACTTAGAGAAACAGCAGGACAGTCAATCAGAAAAACATTGCCATAGTGTAATCTGCAAGTTCAGATGTACTCAGTTATTTATCTTAGGGCTTATTACTTAGTAAGTACTATGAATAATTTGGTAGTTGCCATGAAACTGTACAGTACTGCACAAAAGTCAGAGACAGCTGTTAATTATAAGTTATTAATTTTTCATGAGATTTTCTGAGGAGATTTGTTATAAGATAATCTGCATGCACAAGGAGGGGAAAAGTCAAAGGAAAATATGTGGGGAAAAACGGGTATCTGATTGTCATCATCAGATAAACAGTACAGCTTTTGTCTTTGAGAGATGAACATCAACATCATGAACGTGTTTGTTATTACTTGGATCATGAGAAGCAGAAAATGTAACCAACTTGTTGCATTGAAGGCATAAAAACATATCCCTGCATATTTTTTTTTTGAAATATTGAAGCCAAACCTCTCAAAGAATGGAAGCTGTAGTAAAGGCACACACCAAATACTGAAAATTTAGATATTGTATTTTGTTGTTGTTTTATTATTCTGTTAAATATATGTTTCAGCCTTTTCTGATGGAGAAAATGAATAACTCGTACATAACTGTGCTTTATGGAGTTAGTGGCCATTTTGACTGAAAATTAAATAAATGAGGGTTAGTCTCAAAATTTTGCACAGCACTGTGGGTCTTAGAGGGCATTTCTGCATAGTTTGGTGGTTTCTCTGCTCAAACCTGATTCAACTCAGCAGCTAATTTCCAGATATAGAGCAGAGTGGAACATAGATAAGTGATACAGCATACTGTTAGATATTAAAAAAAAATTAAAACATAATAAATGTGTATATACATATATATGCACACACAAATGTATGTGTGTGAGTGTGTACACATATATATATCTGCGTGTGTGTGTGTGTGTGTGTGTATATGTTTGTGTTTGTAGCTGATGTAGGGGGTTTTTGGCTGGATCCTGACCCTGAACTGCTGGTGCGCTGGTACCAGGCAGGGGCTCTGCAGCCCTTCTTTAGAGGTCACTCAGCTAAACAGACAAAGAGGCGTGAGCCATGGCTGTTTGGGGACGCAGTCACTTCAGCAGTGCGATCAGCAATCCAGCAGAGATACTGTTTACTGCCCTATTGGTACACTCTCTTTCACCTTGCCCATACCTCAGCCTTACCGCCCATCAGGTACAGGGGTCTAGATCCTTCAATGTGGAGTGGATTAGGTTTTTGACTGTAGATTAGCTGTTATGAGCCAGTGAAATTCATTCTAATGTTTGTTACAGACCTTTATGGGTGGAATTCCCCAAGGAGACAGAAACCTTTATTATGGACAACCAGTACATGATTGGTAAATATGAGAATGCCAGAGTTGTCAGAATATCAAAGCTAATTTCAGTAGTATTATTGTTGTGTGTAATTAATTTACCGCATTTTGTTTAATTTTGGATTTAAATCAATGAGATTTTTATCATTTTAGGCAGTGCTCTCCTTGCCTGTCCTGTAACTGACCCAGGCGTCACAGAGGTCAAGGTTTTACTGCCAGGATCAGATGAGGTCAGCCTCAAGTTCTATGGTGCTCCTTATGAATGATGTCAGTTGTTTTGCAATGCACTGAAAGGATGTCTGAGCAAAGCAGTGTGTTTGTGTTGCAGTTGTGGTATAATGTAAGCAGTGGTGAGCAACACAGAGGAGGTGGGACTCTGACTCTTCCTGTGACTTTAGAGACAGTGAGTAATTTATTGTTTGCAAAATTGTGAGGATGTCCTGCTCCTTTTAGTTATTCGTGCTACTTCAGTCGACCTTTCAGTAAAGGTTACCTGGTAGCATCCTTAACACTTGTGCAAACAGATTAGAACATTCAGTATCACACAGAGGAGTACATTTGAAACATTTTTCAGAAAAAAAATACATTTTATATGATGTTCAGCACATACATACATTTAGGCCTGTTTAACACTACACTATGCAAATTTCACCTCTCTGGTGAAAAAATGTTGTCTGGTGTTATAGTACTTAAAGCGAGTGTCAGGCATAGTGCGTTCCTCAGTAACACGTGTAACACATGTCTTACTGCGGTAATTCTGACTAATTTACTGCTAGAATTGTTCTCACTGCAGGTTTATTTTGAGGAGTTCTGTTGAAGTTTTTCCTGCACTTGAAGGAAGAAGGAACATTTAGAAATGATTGTGATTGGCTAAGAGACATGTCAGTTATAATTCTGCAAATTAGCAGTTGTTCTATTGTGGCCACACACAAACCAAACCACACTCCACAGAGAAAACAACTCACAACAGATATTCATTGTTAATCAGCATCTCTTTTTCTACCAATAGCTGGATTGGCATTTTCTTAGCATTTGTATTATGTCCTCTATGCTAGGTGCCTTTGTTCCAGCGGGGAGGAACAGTGGTGTCCAGGAGAACGGGCTGTGGCTCTTGCACAGCTGAACTTCAGCTGCATCCCTTTACCCTCACTGTAGCCCTGGACTCAGAGGTGACCACCCTTCCTGGCCAGATCATGATAAATACATAAAAGGAATAGGATCATCACAGTTTTATTCATTATGCTGTAGTGTACAACCCAGTGTTAATCATATCATTTAAAATTTCAATAATCCTGATAACATGGTACAGCTTTTAAAAAGTGCTTGGCTGAAGTAAATAGTCTACTGCTTCAGTGCCCCTGCAAATTATGCACCAGGACAGTGCATAGTTACATAGAATGAACAGTAAACTGCAGTAGTACTTATGATTATTTTATATTTAGGTCAATTTTATGTATTTTTTGGTGTTATAAAGACATTTAAGAGGTTCAGTTAAAAGGCCAATATAATACCAGTGGTGAAATTATTTCACCATGAATTAGTGCTTTAATCCCAATGCAAAGAAAAAGTCTGTTTCTGCCCTCTACTCTTCTCCTTTAATAGTGTGTTTTTTTTGTGCTCTGGGAGCAGATTAAATGTGAGTTAAAAAGGGGAACAACAAAGTTTCTGAATGTATCGCAGACTAGATTTCTAATTCTCACTATTTTATCAATACCGCGATAATACTGAAAACTGTGATCATTTTGTCACTGGTATTATGATATGAATTTTTATACTGTTCCTTGGGCAAAAGAGTTCAAACAGCTTTTTAATCCAGTCTGCTTTACTCCTAAACTGATGAGTATCTATCCCTACAGGGCAATGCTGAAGGTATGCTGTACCTGGATGATGGTCATTCCTTCAACTACAGGGACAAAAAGCAATTCAGCCTACGGAATTTCACTCTGCAGTCTGGCAGACTTACTAGCAGGTAAAGTTTCTCCTTTTTTACTTTTTCTCATTGTATTTTTTATTGTACTATATCTATGATGTACTCTATAGAATTAATTATTTATAGTGCCCATTAAATGTTTGGAGACACCCTGCTTCCTTTTGAAGAAGAATTTGATGTTTGGCATATTTAATGACAATAATTATAAAAATGATCTGACAGTGTTACGATAGATAGCCAGACAGCCAGACACAGACAGATAAACAGATAGATAGAACTTTATTAGTCATGAGGGAAATTGCAGCATTACAGCAGCAGGAACACACACACACACACACACACACACACACACCTTTTATATATATATATATATATATATATATATATATATATATATATATATATATATATATATGTATGTATGTATGTATGTATGTATATGTATATGTGTGTGTGTGTGTGTGTGTAGTTGTGTTGTTGTTATAGTACTTTTTATATTATATATTACAAAGGCTTGGAGGTGGTATGAATTAGGTTGTTAGTGCTGACATCACAACACTGGTTAAAAATGTTTAGTGTGTATAATTATTCCCAAGATGTCATTATTCCTTCAGTTTTTTTACAAAATAAATTGCAAAATCAGAATATCTTTCTATATTATTATTATTATTATTATTATTAACAACAATAACAACAACAACAACAATAATATATCACTTTTCATTTCAGTTATAAAGTCTCAAAGTGCTTTACACAAGAATATAAGTAAAACATTGAAATACCATGGTCATAACAGCACATTTACAAACAATGAGACACAATACTCCAGGCATTTTAATTAAATTTAATCTGAATTTAAAAACACCTGTTATCCACTCTAATATATTCCAGAGTTTATGAACTACATATGAATTATATCTTCCACCAGCTGAGCTGTAAGTTATTGTAGGCATTTCAGTAAGCTGGCTTCAGCTGAGTAAAGTGGTCTGAACAGGCTATAATGTTTTAACAGATCAGTGAGATAAGCCAGAGTAAAGCCATTAGGAGCTCTAAATGTCATAAGTAAGACTTTGTAGTTAATGTGGAACTTAACAGGAAACCAGTGCAAACTGAATAAGATCAAAGTAATATGAGCCCACAAGCTGCTGCTTCCTGAACCAGTTTTAGCCTATTTAGAGATTGCAGAACACCCAGCCAGTAGCATGTTACAGAGTGGCTTGTAGCCTAGTGGTAGGAGAGGTAAGCCAAATCCCAGGGTTCAAATCCTACAACTCCCACGGTATTCCTGGTTGTGCCCGTGGCGCTGCTCTACCAGCGGTGCTGTGCTGCTCCCAGACTGGGCATTAAATTGACAGCAAAATGACAAATTTCACTCGCAGGACCAATACAGAATAGCTGTAGTCTAAATATGTCTAAATATGTAATTATGTATAGTTAGTGCAAAGCCACAAAGAAAACATGCCCGTGCTCCCAAACTTTTGGTGGTCCTCCTAGTGCTCAGGCCACCAATTTGGAAGTTAAATGTTGATCACAGAATGCAAAGTATATGTGACCATGGTTTGTGCTGTGGAAGTTCTGAGTACAATTTCACTTGAGCACTCTATACCCAGCTGTGCAGCTGAAGAAGGCGAATTCATCTCAGATGGCAAACTGGAGTCAGTGGTCATTCTGGGTCAAAAGAAAGTTAGCAGGCGACCTACTCTAAACTCAGGTGAGACTTACCCATATTATTTTAGACATCACAGTTGTTTGTGTTTTTTTGTTGTTTTTTGTTGTTTTTTTAATCTGGTATTTTAATCAGAATATACTGTTTATGGTGTTTGCTTTTCCTATTAAGTAAGTTTGTAATTATTTTGGATGAAAATATTAAAGGGCCTATATTATGGAAAATCAAGTTTCCTTCCCTTTTGTATTGACAAAAAGGAGTAAGATATCTTTCTGGGATGTCAAGAGAACAACTAATTTAGCTATATCTACTTATTCAGCCAGCAGTTTAGCCTCACCAATTCACATTTAAGTTATAAACACAGGACAGCCAATCAGCACACAGGTCATTTATCTTATTTTGGTCTTAAAGGCACATTATAAAACGGATAGTTCCGCTCCTAAAATCTGATTGGCTGAGCCACGCTCGAAGCTATTGTAAAATACACAATATACACACACCAACCTCCTCACAGCAACTGAATTCTGTATTACTGCGCCACACCATGCCACGAAAAATCTTTGACTGTAATGCTGCTCACATGGATCACCAAGTATATCGTATGAGTAAGAGCCTGTTTGTTTGTTTTTTTTTACACTGAGGGTTTACATTGATTGCTTACAACGCATTTTCTTAACTAGAACTAGGCTGGTCAGGTAGCTAACAGCCTAAAAGATAGCCAACAGCCTAAACAACTCCAACATTAATACCACTGGCTTGAATTAAAGTACTTACAATAAGGTTCACTTTAAAACAGCAATATAAAAGTCTAAAGAAAGTCACTTGAATGGCTTACATGCTTCAAATGTCTGTGTTTCAGTCAGTCCCAAACGGCTCATTAATCCCTAAATAGTGTGCTAACTATGGAAGTTTAGAAATTCCAGCTTCTACAGCCAAACAGTGCACTATTTGTGAAGTATGGATATGTCCCAAATTATTATTATTTTTTAGCTATTTTATGTACTGTTGGGGTGCAGCATCCAGTATTTAAATTCCAATGTAGTGCACTATGTAGGGAGCAGGGAGCCATTTGAGATTCAGCCCTAGCGTGAGAAGAGGGCCGCCCTTGGATTGGGGCTTAATAAGACTTGTGCTGGTAATTTGGTGACCAAGAATATATAAATTTATAAAGCGAAGGTTTTTGCATTAAACAGTGCTATGTTATCATATGTTCATTGTTATACAACAAAAACTTAAAAAGTTCATGAAATGACTGCAATATAAAGTGATGGGCCGACCAAAAGTTTTCTCTGCATTCACCGATCCATGGTTGCTTGGCAACGATACCATACTCTTGGAAACTACCCTTCTAGACGGAATTTTTGTTTATGTGAATTATTATTAATAATAACATTTTCTGAAAAATTGTGTATTTTGTCCTATTTTATTGTCGGCCGCTGTTTTATAAAAGCAATGAATCTGTGCGTTGGTGCGATTTTGTCACGGTGAAAGGAGTTTTAGGCACTCTGCTTTGCATCGTGTTTAAGAACACACTCCTCCCTGATAAAATCGCAGTAATGCACAACCTCTCGTGGCTTACTGCTTGTAACAAAGACAGCTTGTTTAATTCTGAGATATAAAGAGAGGTTGGAAAGTGGTCATGTAATAAGTTATGTCTGTATTTGGTACATAAAACCATATAAATATGGCCCTCAGGGGGAAAATAAAATACAAGAAAAATCCAAGATATGGACCCTTTAATGCTGAAACTATG
This sequence comes from Colossoma macropomum, assembly GCF_904425465.1. Classification (NCBI taxonomy): domain Eukaryota; kingdom Metazoa; phylum Chordata; class Actinopteri; order Characiformes; family Serrasalmidae; genus Colossoma; species Colossoma macropomum. Next base: position 25,157,285 of record NW_023494803.1, read on the forward strand.
AATGTACAGTAAATGGTTTTGCAGTGTTTTGAGACTTTTTAGTTTCTTTTTTTCTATCTGTAGTAATCCAGTCTCTCTCTCCCTCTAGCTGCAGGGAAGACCACGGTCATGTTTCAGTTTGAACCAGAGCGAGCTATGCTGAAGCTAACTGATTTGAACCTGGATATACACACAGACTGGGAAATCATAATATAGCAGCAGTGCTGTAATAGGTAACAGTGCTGGAAAACAGCTTTTTTTAATCTGCTCTAATGTTTTATGTCCAAAAAAGCTTTGATGTGCATGATGTTTTTACGTGATGGGACTGAACTATAATTTCAGACTGACGAATGCATATAAATGTGAGATCAGCAATGGCAGTGTAACTTAAAATGAATTACTATTCAAAAGTACATTTTGTAAAGCTGAAATGCAGCAGTGTATTTCTTTTATTGTTTGTTTCTTTCATGTTTTGTCTTAATCCTAATGTCTGCCCATAAATTCAAACCCTGTGCATTAATTGTGTTCTAATATTGATGACAAAAAGAAGCTGTAACATTAAGCAATAAAAAAAAACAATCATTACAATCCACAACAGTTTTGTTACATAAGCACATTGAGAGCCGACCCTGGAATCAAAGAGGTGTTTTTGTCACTGACCTTTTAGGACTATGTACTAGGTTAACAAAAGACAGTCTTTGTTATCTTTCTGTGTTGTAGGCAGTGGTCAAGACCCCCATGACATGTTGCTCATATGTATTGTAACCTGCTCACATGTGAATTTGCACAAACAGTTTGAGATTAATGAAATGCAATACGCTGTAATCCTAAACCAGTGAAGGAGGACTTGCTAAGATTGCATTAAAAACCTGCTCTGCTGCTTTGCCTTGATGACAAAAAGAAGTCTGAAGAAGCCTACCAAATTAGCAAGAAGTCCCAAAGCTTTAACCCTTAGGTACATCTGAGTTTGTTTATATATATATATATATATATTATATATGCATATATGTATATATATATATATATAGTATATATATGTATCTAACCCGTACAGTGTGTTGCTTTGTGTTTTAGGGTGTTTTTAGCAATATATTTGATATATACTGAACATTGTGTCTGTATTTCTCTGATCAACATTTCAAAAACTGCAAAGTTCCCTTTGGTGTAAAACATACCGATCAAAACAAGCCATGTCAGGTTCGTAAGACATTCTGTTTGCGTACCGTACCAACACTCGGGAAGCGAAACAGAATGTCTTACGAACCTGACATGGCTTGTAAGACATTCTGTTTGCGTACTGTACCAACACTCAGGAAGCATCGAGTAATTAACTTTATTACTGCATACTTAGATATTGTCTGATACTATGGTATATTTGAAAAATATTGTGATACTCAATTTTGTCAATACAGCCTAACACTAGTCTTAGAAGTGCAGTTATTGTCATTTTGCTATGCATTTGTTTACATTATATCATCCAGTAAAGACAGGTTGGAGCTTGAGAACTTTTTCCAACTTGTTTGGATGCCAGAAAGGTAAAGAATAATTTTCTGCAAAACAAGACTGTGCACAGCAATAACGTTTAATCAAATTTAATAAAATATCTAATAAAATTTCTCTGCATTTTTCAATGAACTACAAATACTCCATGCTTTTTTTGGCGGACAATAATAACTTCTGTTGGTTGCATTCATAACCACAAGATTGCAGGTTCAATTCCTTTCATAGTCTAGCAAAGAAATAAGATAAAATCCCTTTATTGTAACTTCAGTGAGTGTTTGCATCTTGAATATCATCAAATTTGTAATTGCTTAGAGAAGGCCTTAATGACAAGATTGTTGATCCTTTCCATCTGATATTCTGTGATACTAATCAGCAGAAGCTACTCTGTTACCAAAATAAGCAAATCACTCAAAAATGGGTCTAACTTGAGGTTTGCTTGCAAGAATGTGGTTGTATGCATATATGTATATATATATATATATATATATATATATATATATGTATATGTATATGTGTATATATCGAACATGTATGATCTTAATCTGTCATTGCACTCTCGTACGAGTCTTGGAATGAGTCTGGTTGAGGTGGCATAGTCCGAGCCATGGCAGATGGGCAGCATTGCAGGCTTAGCCCACTGTGGTAATGCTGAGACTGCTCAATGCTGAGCTCCATTGAGAACAGGTTTAGAGGGCTTGAATGCCTTCTGCTGAGGCAGGCCATCCCACTGGCTACTCTTTGCAGCTCCGCTCCCCTTTGTATCTCAACAATGATGGCACGAGAGCACGCTGCTCTTTGTTCTCCAGCCAATGGGAACGGTCCAAAGAGAAGACTGTAGCTATGTGTGTATGTTTGTGTGTTTGCGCATGTGTGTGCGCATGGTAAAGTTCGCATAGTCACGCGTGTCGCATGAAAGTCTTTTCCCTCCAACCCTGGCATCCACTCTATGACCAGGTGAAGGCCGCGTCACTTAGCAGGACAGCCAATCAGAGGTCAGCAGTTTGGATTTATGCCAGGGTTATTAGGCTTCTAAGACTTAAGTGGTGGTGGCAAAAGCCAGTTTTTTCAACACCAAAAAAACGCTCCCACTGTCCTGGTGAGACGAGATGCCCTACACGCCGTCTGGCTTTTTCTGCGACCGGTTGATCCGGGAGAGGGAGAGAAGGGATGGAGAAGGATCTGTGAACAAGCCTCTCCGATTCAGTGGCCAGGACTTTAACATCGTGAAACAGGAGTGCCTCCAGAAAAGGGTTCTGTTTGAGGATGACACCTTCCCAGCCACTGTGGAATCCCTTGGCTACAAGGAGCTGGGCCACAAGTCCAACAAGGTCAAGAACATTGTCTGGAAAAGACCCAAGGTAGGAGGCATGAGGAGCAGCACCTGGGCAGAGCCACTGAATTCAACATAAAGTATTAAATGTTAAGATTTAACACAGTGAAATGAATTAATGGATATTTTGAAAATGTACGTGTTTGTAATAGTTGACCTCTTATATGATATTAGAGGTTGATTAGGACAGAGCTGATGGTTCCAAAAATGTATTTAAGAGGGTTTAAAAATTTGATAAATACTTCACAGAAGAATATGCAGAAATATTGAAGAAGAATTGTATTAATAATTCAAGCAAAATGAGATGTATTACATACAGTCCAACACTGCAGGCTTTGTTATGCTTTATTTTCTGTTTTTTTGGTGGAGCTGTTGCTTTTTTCATGCAATCTCTTGGCACAGCTGCTTGCTAGCAATATTCCATATGTTAAAGCACCCCAATACCAAGTTACTTACAATTTAATAACACAACAGCACCCCAGCTTTGTAATATGTTACATTGCATTTGATTGGTATATATTTGTGATTCTAGTGTGTAGTACATTGTAATGACATTGTAATAAGTGAAACTAGAATATAGATCATTACCATAATACCAGATCATTACCATATAGACATCATATAAATTGTGGGGTCTTCTGCTGTCAATCTGCTGCTACAAATACATATGTAACCACCTGCTTGACTTTGTTATGTCTTCTGGCTTCTATATCAGTGCTGATAATGTGCTTATCTGTCTGTGTGCTACAGGACATTTGTGATAACCCACAGTTCATCGTTGGAGGAGCCAGCAGAACAGACATCTGCCAGGGAGACCTGGGTAAGACAGTAAATTACAGTAAGAAAACGTTTGATCCTGTAGTGCCCTGTCTGGGCCCTAGAACAACTTTATGGCTACATTCTGAGGTCCACAGTTCAGCAGGGGCCCCTCAATATTGTGACTACTCTAGTGGAAGGGAATCCAGCCAGCAGCGCTTCCTATTGTTGTCCTATTGTCCTCTACACAGGCAATAAAAAGAGACCAAGGACACAAAGGTAGCAGAGCTGATAAAACCCTGGCACGTTCCCTTGAACAATTCAAAAGTGCTTAGGTCAGCTGTGTGGGCCCCTGTTATTGGTGCAAATGGGTTACAAGCAAACAAATATCTGCACTTTCCTTTAATTTAGTCTGTGGATTGTTGACCAGAAGATGAATTCTGGAGTACCTGATGGATTATTTTGAGTTGCAATCAAATGTTTTTTTTTTACTTTTTTCTATTTTATTTATTTAGAAATGTTGAAGAGGTTTAGGGGGAATGTTGTGGAAAATCCATTCAGAGCATTGTTGAAGGTGTTTAATGGTAGAACTACGCTATACATTTTTGAGGTTTACTCATGATTTTGAGTTGTCTGTGGTGACATTTTTCAGACCTATCTGTAGCTTGGAAAGGTCACATGAAAAACTACATAATATAACTAACAATTTTAATTTCCCTGTCATCAGAAATCTCTGCAGTCTCTGGCAGACTAGCTTTTAGTTCTGAACAGAGGCAGTTATCCACTAAAAGATACACTATGCAGGTGATTCTTTAATTGGGGGAACTTTGTCTACTGGGTAGATTTTCAAAGACAACAGTGTTTATAGAATTGTTTGCATGTTTATAAAAACTACTGTATGCTTAGGTAATAGTAAGTTAGGTAATAGTCGCTCTAAACATTTTCTATGTTAGATTAATTAATGACAATTTTTCTTGCTTTTTCATGTTTGAAAAGTAGTGTATCAGAAATTCACATGTACAATTTTATATTGTCAGAAGTTTATGTCGGTTTAAGATTTATGCCAAATACAGAAATAGGCAGCAGTTGATCATATTCACAACTTATTCACTTATTATTATCACCATAACAAAATTTATCACAATAATGCTAAAATATCATATCGCCCATCTCTAAGCTGACAAGATTTTAAACTAGTTTCTTAAAAGTAATCGCTTGTGTTCCCATGAGGTTTTTCTTATTGTGATGCTAATGACATCTTGTTATTACAACTCTGAAAAAAGCAGAAAAACACCTAACTGCCCTTGAAGGTTGACCAAAGCTGTGGTCAGGATTTGACTCCAGAATATGTAATGAGAGTCTTCACATGAAAAAACGGTGGTTGTAAGTGAAAAATCACTCATGTTTCCAGGGCTAATCTTGACATGATGCCATTTCTTTCCTATTTCTGTAAGGCAAGCTGAATAACCTAAAAGTATATACACAGTAGAATAGACACACAACTCCACAAGGGATTTATTCTGTTCAGTATGGTATGTTTGACTTTATCTCCACACTCTGTAGGAGACTGCTGGCTGCTGGCAGCCATTGCCTCCTTGACTCTGAACGAGAAGCTCTTGTATCGGGTTGTTCCTCAGGAACAGAGCTTTTCTGACAACTATGCTGGAGTTTTCCACTTCCAGGTTGGCGCCAAACATCAAAGTTGCTCTAATTTCATATCTTCATAAAGGCTTAATAAGGCAAAATTTTTAACATCTTTTCACAATTTTGTTAAATCAGTTCTGGCGTTACGGGGACTGGGTGGATGTCGTCATTGATGATCGGATTCCTACCTTCAACAACCAGCTGGTGTTCACCAAGTCTGCAGAGAGAAATGAGTTCTGGAGCGCTCTCCTTGAGAAGGCCTATGCCAAGTACGGCTACACACATAAAAAAAGATGGTTCTTCAATGGTTCTTTAGTAAAGACAGAAGTTTTATATAGAATGGTGAACACTGGTGCATGTTCTCACAAGCTCTCAATTAAAATATGTTTAGGACCTTAAAGAGATAACATTTGTTACACACATACACGCACACACACACACATACATTTTCTAAGCCGCTTATCCTTCTGGGTCGCGGGGGGCGGAAGGCAGGAAACACCCTGGACAGGTCGCCAGTCCATCGCAGGGCAGACATAACATTTGTTAGACTATCCCAATTTGATGTCTCACTGTAACAATTATGTGCTGTGTTACTCAGGCTTCATGGTTCCTATGAGGCTCTGAAGGGTGGGAACACTACTGAGGCTATGGAAGACTTCACTGGAGGAGTGACTGAGTTCTATGAGATGAAGGAAGCACCTAAGGAGCTTTATAAGATCATGAAGAAGGCCTTGGAGAGAGGCTCCCTAATGGGCTGCTCCATTGATGTAAGTTACATTGAATATAGAAGCTGTTTTTTCCTGTATATGTTCGTACACATTGACTCCATACCTCTTTGAAACAAGGTGACAAAATAGTTCTTTGAAAGAAAAACAATTTAAAATCTACCTGCAGACTCAGTGTAGCAATGAGTGTCATTATTTTTTTTGCAGTCTTTGGTCCCAGCACGCTTTGAGACCCGCACTGCAACAGGGCTGGTGAAGGGTCATGCCTACTCTGTGACCGCTGTGGAAGAGGTTTGTTTTAGGCCCTTTCAAGGGTCACTGGTGGTCACTTTCAGTATTTTTACATGTTAGTCTATAGATATTGAACATCACTCTAGTAGAAGCTGTGTGCATTAGCTACTATAATAATCTCTACATGTGGTTATAGTGTAAACCGAACACTCAAAAGGAATCTAAAGTGCGCCTGGTGCGTCTCCGTAACCCTTGGGGCCAAGTGGAGTGGAATGGACCTTGGAGTGATAAGTATGTGGAGATTAGGACTTATAATAAAAGACATTCAAATCATCTGAACAGTGTACTTGGGCAAACTGTTCTCGGTTATGCTAATCGCTCTCACCAGTACATTAGCAGTATTAATAATATTTCTCTATATTGCAGTTCAAAGGAGTGGGCAACCATCTCGAAGGCAGAGAAAGATAAACTGCAGCATCAGAATGCAGAGGATGGAGAGTTCTGGTGAGTAAATATATAAAGCATCATGATGACTTCTAAAACCAAGAGAATACACTGGAAAAATGGAAGGATGCATGCTACTAAATCACATTAGTATTGACTAATATTTGTTAAAAACGTAGATGTAGTCTCAGTTTTAACATTTTATAGAATTTTATGTATACTTATTAGCATTTACATAAAAAATGTTGCAAAATTTTGGCATCTGCCTATTCTTTTGAAAGCTGCCAGTATTTCCACTACTTTTTGTACAATGATCGCAGTAGCTCCTCCACTTATCGGTGCCTTGGTGCCTATATATGATGCTCATCCGTATATATTGTTTTGTGGTCTAATTAGCATTGTATGTATTTATTGTCATGTATGTTTATCTGGAGAATGTATTATATTCTGCACTCATTTCACACTGTTGTGTATCTGCACTGTATGTAATCCTGTGTGATGTGCTGCTATACAAGTTATATTGAGGAATTATTATAAATACCACTTGACTTGACTAGAATTCCCATGTCAGTACATTCCTAATTTGTTTAATTCCAATGTCTGCATCATTTTTACATCAACTCAATATTATCTTATAAATAATATATGTCTATGTATAAAATGTATTTCTGCTTACTGACTTTTGGCAGTAATTGTGTTGATTTAATATAGTTTTATTCACGTGGAAATGATGTACACATATAAAGGCACCTTGTCATGCAAAACCTTTCCTCACTTTTTTTAATATAATGTTGTTTGTAATACTGAAGTATCAAAATGTACTGTTTACTCCCCAGTCCATGCATGGAAGCTCAACATCAAAACAGGCTGTTATTCATTGTTTTGTGATTTCATGAAAACAAACACACTTACATATACCCACCTACTGATCCTGCAGCAATTTAGCTCCATCCATTCACACTGAAGTTACAAGGCACAATACAGGGCAGCCAATCAGAACAGAGTTCATTTACATTTATCAGTCTAAAAAACAGCCTGTTTAATTCTAAGGGATAAAGAGAGGTTAGAAAATAGTCATGTAAAACAAATTAGGATGTTTTTGGTACATAACAAATATCAAAGACAAATGTCGTAAGTGGATCTCAGAGAGCAAAATAAAATGCAAGAAAAATCAAGTAAATCAAGTAAATTTAGTACATTATATTTTTTTGTTTGTTTGTTTTTTGGTTTGTTTTTTACATCAGATTACTTTTTCCCAATAGAGAACTTGCTTTTAAAATATAAGCCTTGTTGTTTAGGATGTCCTTTGATGATTTCAAAAAGAATTACACCAAGCTTGAGATCTGTAACTTGACTCCTGATGCACTGGATGACGATAAGCTCCACAAGTGGACTGTGTCTGTGAACGAGGGCCGCTGGGTGAGGGGCTGCTCTGCTGGAGGCTGCAGGAATTATCCGGGTAGGCAGCTTTTGTCCAGGCTGATTTGTGTTAAACGTACTCTTATGTAAAGGTAAACATATATACCTATGTAAAATTACAATAGACAATTCTTGTTTGGGGGGGGCATCTGTACTCTAGACACCTTCTGGACAAACCCACAGTATCGCTTGCGTCTCCTGGAGGAGGATGATGACCCAGAAGATAATGAGGTAGCCTGCACCTTTGTGGTGGCTCTCATGCAGAAAAACAGAAGGAAAGAACGCAAGTTGGGTGCCAATCTCTTCAATATTGGGTTTTCCATCTACGAGGTACTTGATTTTTGGTGCATTATGTTTATTTAGTGTATATTGTGCAGATGTTGATGAGACAATTAAATTGCACCTTGTGCAATGTGACAAGGACATTAAAAGGCATGAACTTTATATTTCTGATTATTAGACCAAAATAGACAGTATCACATAAAAAAATGTTTTTATCTGTCAGTAATAGTTTTGTGGTAAAATGTTACAGGACTGATATACGTCAAGTTGAAAGAGCATACTTTTTTCCATTTATCTGTAGGTGCCAAAGGAGGTATGGAAAAGTGTTGGAGAGAAGTGCTTGGACCCCTTAAAAGTGCTCTCTCTCCAGTAGAGGATGAGTAGTGTGCCTTGTGTACCTCACTGTGTGCATGCTACTGTCCACACCGTCCCTTTACCATTTGTCCTGGATTGGTTTTGCCTCCTTTTACCTTCTTTACCTTTTACCTACCAGTTTCAACTGCTCGTAACAGTCATGTGTCAGCCATATCACAATACTGACTCATTTCATTTGTTGTTTTTCTGCATTCTTGTTTCTGTCCATCAGATGCATGGCAACAAGCAACACATGCAGAAGGACTTCTTCCTGCTGAACTCCTCTAAGGCCCGTAGCAAAGCCTACATTAACCTGCGGGAGGTGACTCAGCGTTTCCGGCTGAGTCCAGGGGAGTATGTCATCGTCCCCTCTACCTATGAGCCCCACCAGGAAGGCGAGTTCATCCTCCGTGTCTTCTCCGAAAAGAGGAACACCTCTGAGTGAGTGGGAGGGATAGCTGTGTGAGGAAGCACAACACTAGTAAAATTTAAAATCTTAAAGGAATGCGCCAGCAGTTTTCACATCCATTTGATTTGATTATAAAACAGGGTTTCTGTTCATGTTTTCAGTCCATGGAAACGTCAAAATAGTTTTTCACTGTAACTAACCATGCTACAGATTTTGAAAAACCCTGGGATATTCCTTTAAGTTACTCTTTTTCTTTCTACCTCACTTATGAAGCCATTCATAAGTTACCTGCAACATTAAGTAATAAGTCAGTGAACACAATGATTGTTCATATCAGGTCCTTAGTGATTATTGAACAATCATTGCACTTTTCAATCATGTCCTTGGATACAACATCTACAAACATAGCCTTATGAATGGCTACATAAAACTACTATTACTCTTTGTCTCTTACCAAAATATATTACATATCCATAAAATGTTGAATTCTAACAGTGGCCAGCTTACACTGTAACTTATTCAGCTCTCTTAAAGGGGTGGGTAGTTGGGTCTATGGGAATAGCTGGGAAAGGGCTGGGGGGGACAATCCCATCAAGGACAAACAATTTTAACGGCAATTTGATTTGTAGAGCTGGAAGAAATCGGCCCCAATTCGAAGCTGTAATGGAATCTTTTTTAGGACAAGCAACAGCACAATTTGGGACGCTCCGGTAAACACTTTTTTTTCGTTCTAAATGTCCCTGTGATGAACCATTACACATCAGCTCCCTGAAGGACAAGTTGTGCCGAACACTGATGATGCTGAAGCCTGAGGCCAAAGAAGTGACTACGTTCCCTCGGCGCAATGAGGATGGTGTTATACTAAAGCAGAGCAAGATCACTTCCTGCTAATCTTTTCCTACAGGTTCAACATGAATAGCTTGGTGGTTCTAACTTTTTTTGGTGGTTTAAAGCACTTTTTTCCAGATTTGTCAACACCACTATTTATGAAGATTAATCGTCTGTATTTTTTAATAATGTAGCATACAAAATACAGTCTGAGATTGCAGTTTTGAGCTATAACCACTATATGGCTGCAGTTTTGGTATGGCTAAGGACAGGAATGATTTCATTTTAGTTTCTTTTGGTAAATGTGGGCAACAAATCCATTTACACCATAAACCCACACTTGAAGATCAACTACAAGGCAGTGAAAAACCTGTACTGGAAAAAAGTATTTCTTGAGAAAAGTTGAAGCTAATTGGAAGAACACAGCATGCTTTTGGTGTACAGTGTGCAGTAAATTGATTACTAAATGCTTTTTATTCTCAGTTCAGTACAGTAAGTACATGATATCATTCAAGCTCAGTACAGATGCTGAACATTAAAATTAATTCAAGTGTTATACTCTTTTATGACCAGGAGAACAGGTAAGGTGAATTGACTAAATGGAGAAAAAGAAAATAACTTTTACTGAACACAGGCAGATACATCCTTCAGGTCCAATTGTGTTTCTATGTTTATTTGTTTATTAGTGACCAGTGTTTGTTGATTTTTACTCAGGGAGATAGAGAACAGGATCGAGGCTGACCATCCAGTGGTAAGTATTGCACTGAAAGTCTTCTTGAATTATTTCCCAACCAAAATGACTATGAACCTACATCTGTCTTCTGAGTTTTTATATATAATGTTGATAATAGTAAAATTGTGCTAAATCTGGAAAAAAATCTTTGGGGACTATTTTGCACCCCACATGTACGTCTCTGCCCTACATGGATTTAAAAAATATTTTTTTCTGTGAGGTGGTTTTTAGAAGCGTCAAATGATTTGGATGTCTGCTTCCTATCACCACTATCATGAACAATTCTGATTTGGCAAGTTTCTCTAGAATGGCACATTTCACATAAAAATTCTTATACAAATCTACCATTGAATTTAGAGCAAATTCTAATTCAAAAACTGGTAGAACTTTTTAGAACTCTCCAGATACACAGAGGAAGAATATTGTAATGCAAACTTTCAAACAATCAATCTGTCACTTCATTTGCTAAAAATAAGCTGATGGAAGAAGATGGAGATATATTGCCTCCTACTAATGATTAAGCAAGGCCATGCCTGCCAAGGACCAAACTTCAGGAACCTGATGGAACTAATTTCTTTGCTGCTGTTGATATTTATAAATGTAGTCAATGAAAATGAAAAAAAATGACATCTTTTTTGGCATCTGCAAGGAGGTCTTCAGGAGTCTAAATGTATATACAATAAACCAAATTACTTTTAAAAAATATGTGTGTGGCTCTAAAACATCTACATAAAAGCAGCCAAAGGAATGCAGTAAATGGCTGCAAGACCCCCTTCTTGGTTCTTTCATTTTTATCCCCTGACTTATCTATTACGCAGAGGATTTGTATATGTATATGAATATACATTACATAAACATTTGAAAGACTACACTCTTAGCAAAAAAGTGACTTGTAACAATAGCAGAGCACTTTTTATATAGAACCATTTTAAAAATATTCTATAAAGAACCATATACAACTCGTTTTCCATCATAAAAAAGAACAATTTAGCCATACAAAGAAACAATTTCTGTATTCAAATGGTTCTTTGAGTGTTCATGGTTCTATGTATATATATATATATATATATATATGTGTGTATATATATATTTACCAAAGAACATTTGAAGAACTATTTTAAGGGCTTATGTATGACTGAAATATACAAAACACTGATGAGAAGCAAGTTAAATTGAAAAAAATCATGTGCAGCCTATAACTGTCCTTTTCCCTTTGTTGCTTAACCACTATCACAAAATCAGCCGGCTCCAGCCTCAGCGGGGGAAGAGAGTGAGGAGGACCAGCAGTTCCGCACCATTTTTCAGCAAATAGCCGGGGACGTGAGTACTGGGGAGCCAGGGAGCGCTGGGGGGACAGTGAGTATGGTGCTGGGGTGGGAGTGAACTGGTAAAAAGCATCCAGACTTATGCTCTTTAAATGAGTTTTGGTGCATAAGTATTTTTGCATGCTTTAGAAGTAGCACAGATTATATTAGAACCAAGGCCACAATAAAATCTACTGAAAGTAAGGTGCTAATAAATGTCCTGTTCTTTCTCTGGTTCTATAGGAAATGGAAATCTCGGCCAGTGAACTGCGGAATGTCTTAAACAGGGTGGTGTCTGAGCGTGAGTATATTTTTGTGATTATGGACTGTCTGGTTTCCTGGAGTTCTCTACAACACTGTTTCTGCCCTTTACAGAGAGGGAGATGAATACAGAAGGCTTCAGTCTGGAGAGCTGTCGTAGCATGATTGCCCTCATGGATGTATCTTTTGAAACATGACTATCTATACATGCAGCATCATCAGTATTGTTATTCATAAGTAACTATTATGACTAATGAATAATAGTACTTATATTATGACTTATATTATTGAAATACATATAAATACAGAGTTAGCACTTTACACCTGCCACTTATGTGCAATTTGTAGGTTTATGGTTACTAACTGTAGCCCATCTGTTGCAGCACAATTAGTCACCCTCCATCAGTGGACCACCGCTGGCCAAATGTTTGGGTCCATTCTCAGCACAGCAGTGACCCCACCATAGTAATATTATGTAAGTACAGCTATATGCAAAAGTTTGGGCTCCCTGGGTCAATTGCATACATTTATGATTTTTGAAGTGAAAAGAACACAGGCTAACATTGCTTTGTAATTGATTAATTTACAAAATAGAAAAAATAAAATAATAATTGTGGCAGGTGCAAAAGTTTAGACACACTTCCAGCTGTAAAGTCTTAAGACTTAATTACTTAATTCACTCGTGGGTCTTAATCAAGTCATTAGGAGTGGTACTTGTCATTAGGAATTGTGAGCTGAGGACAATTCCAGAGCTTAATAAATTGTCTGACTAATCAAACCTTGTGCTGACACTCAATAACCTGGTTGGGGATCCCAAAATTAAACTAATCGATGCTTACAAATAAAAAACATAAAAAAAGAATTTTTTTAGATCTTTTTTACTATAAAAAACTGTTAAAATGCTTTGATCTCACAATGGCAAGCCAGAGTAATTTTGGAAATGTGCTGTGGACTGATGTAGTAAAAATATAACTCTTTGGTCACATACAGCAAAGGTACATTTAAAGAAAAACTGATAAAGAGAACACCTTGTCAACTGTTAAGCATGGGGGTGGATCTATCATGCTTCGGGGTTGTGTTCTGTGCCTGCCGCGCAGGAAGCATTGCATGGATATATGGAAGAATGGATCCCATTAAATATCAGGAAATTTGGAAGCAAAAAACTGAAACAAAAAAGAGACTGGCTTCTACAACAGGACAATGATCCAAAACATACTTCAAAATCTACTATGAACTACTTCAAGACATGCAAGCTGAAGCTTTTGGAATGGCGCTCACAGTCCCCTTAAACATTTTTAAAAATCTGTGGGTAGATCTTTAACATGCTGTGCATGTAATACGGCCCAAATATATCACAGAACTAGAAGGATGCTGCAAGAGAGAATTGGTGAAAATTCTTAAAACAACAACAGAAAGATTTCTAGCTGTCTATGAAATGCCATTTGCAAGCTATATCAGCCAAAAGGGGTGTTGCTAAGTACTTAGTAACTTAGTAGGGTGTCCAAACTTTTAACATGCCATAATTACTATTTTAAGTTAATCAAACATAAAGTAACAGTGATTTCCACGTTGTAGAAACAAAATATGTAAAAAAAATTCTTTGATATAGAGGTTGTGTTCATTTGGCCTGGGGTGCCCAAACGTTTGCATACAACTGTATGTGTTGTGCTATTACAAATGTGTTGCTGGAGTTTTTACACTCCTCAGTGTCATGGCAGGGTTGAGAATAGACCACTAACTAAAAACATCCAGCCAAAAGTAGTCCTGTGGTCAGAAACTGACCGTTGATGAGGGCGTGACAGGTGCATAAGTCAATACATAAACAACTATGTCAAAGACTTAAAATAAGATCAACAAGACACGTCTTACATGAATATTTATGATGTAGTACAATGTATCAGAGCCTGTAGTTTGACCTTGATAACATTTGTTTAGATGGACGGGACTGGAAGACTTAATCTACAAGAGTTTAGACACTTGTGGATTAAGATCAAACAGTGGCAGGTTTGGGGTCTTCTAGTTTTTCCTCTTTGGTACAAAGTAGTCACGTATGCACAGAGTTACAGATTAGTTTCTTCTGCAGGGAATTTTTAAGCACTATGGTGCTGAGCAGACTGGCTGCATCAGCAGCTATGAGATGAGAAATGCTGTCAATGATGCAGGTAAGAGTCATTTAGATTTTTGAAAAAAATTACACTTTTCTCTTTTTTACTTAAGTCTTAGTGACCCACCGCTTAAGGTTGTTTTCTCAAACAAATGTGTCAAAGGCCTGATCACTTGAACATGTAACATTTTGGCATGTTAAGGCACATTTCATAGGCATCAGTATTTTTTTTCAAAATTCAGCAATGCCAGTGCTAACAACTCCTTGATGTTGAGCATCTGTACAATAATGTTAAAGTGGCTGTGAATGTGAATTACATCTAACGGACTTGTCATTGTGCAGTCATGTGTCTTGTGTGCCGTTCAGGGTTCCGTCTCAACAACCAGCTGTATGATATCATCACCATGCGCTATGCCAACGAGAACATGAACATCGACTTTGACAGCTTCATCAGCTGTCTTGTGCGGTTGGAGGGGATGTTCAGTAAGTGGAATAGCCAACTCGAGAAATACGGTTCTTATTAATGACATGCAAAAAAAATGGATGTTTTGGCTCTAAAAGGCTTGGACCTATGGTTGAAGTTCAGATTACTACTTAAATCCAAATCCACACATTTTAAGAGTGGTTTCTGTCTAAAGCTGAACTTGTCTCTTTGCAGGAGCATTCCAGGCATTCGATCAGGATGGAGATGGCACTATCAGGCTCTCTGTACTGGAGGTGAGAAATAATCTGACAATAGGGTTATCATGAACATGTTATAACATATAGGCTGCCCTTTAAACCCTAATGGTCTGTATTGGACCCAAATTTTAAATCCCCACTCATAACGCATAACTATGTAACTTACATATAAGTTTCATAGTGATTACCAATGGGGTCAGGGGGTCAGTTGCACTGGGGCTCAATATCTACAAGTGTCAATACACCCAAGACAAGGGTTGGGATGTAACGGAATATAAGTATTGGGTATACATATTTAGAAAGGGCTGAAAAGACAGTATTCAGAATACAGTCAACTTTTACATTTTTAGGAGAATAGTTTTAGAATACACACACATTATCTAAGCCACTTGGAGCGAGTGAGTTTAGCACTCACTGGGCAGAAGGCAAACTAATGATCTTAGTAGTGGACATGTTTGCGAGTGGTAAGTTTAGCATTAGTGTTGTACTGGTGCTTGGGGGGATTATGGGAGTAGCAGTGGACTGAATCAGGTGGTGAGAATTTTTTTTTTGTAAATTTAATAAGCATTTTTTTTCATGAAATATATTAATAAAATAATTACATTAAAGAAAACTGCCAACCAGTAACAGCAAGGTAGTGTGGAAAAAAAGAGATTTTCCCATGTTGCTTATCAAGATACCTTCTAAATGTATTCTGAATGTTACTTTATGTACTGTAACAGAATACACTACTGAATACATTTAGTATTTTGCCCAACCCCCCCATGACTCACAGAAAGATCCAGTTTCTTAACATACCTCACCAGTTAGCTTCTATAAACATTATACAGAGAACACTGAAGACTTTCAGTGAAGACATTTGCTTCCTTGTGATTCTGTTTTTTAAATGATATATTAATTGTTTATACCTTTAAAGTCTAAAAAAGGGAGACTAATGCAAACATTTAGGTCAGTGCTAGTGGGTGGAGTGACAGGGCTTGAGAGCATCAGCTTCTGGAAAAGAGCGTTTGCCGAATGCCGTAAATGTAAATGAAATGCAAATTAGTAAAATCTGAAAGAAGTAGCAGTACTGAGTCATGATAAAAAGAACACGCTAAAAATATGGTGTGCATTCGCTGCTGCAAACACCCTGTAAAGTCTGAAATAATAATTTAAAAGTCAGAGGTGAGATTTCACAGGAGTTTTTCAAACTATATCATACGTCTTTACATATTAACGTCGCACACACAGGCTGAAAAAGAAGGTCCGGCTTGTTTAGTGCCATGTCTGGAATAGTCCCCTGATCACTATAACCTACATTTAAAAATCTGGATCACTACAAGGAACATTACTACAGCAAACAGAATTTGTGATGGTAGTAAACTATTTCAGACACTATAAAAGTTTGCTCATTACGGTCGAATAGCAGATTCCTTTGCATAAACATTATAAATGTCATGCCACCAGCCCACCTTACCTGTTGAGTTTACTTGCACACATGAGAAGAGCTTACTTACATCTGTCTGAAGACGTCTGTGGAGACGCTGCCATTGTAGCTGGGCTCAGTAATCCTACTCAGACAAGCCATGGATGAATCTTTAAACCAAACAACACAGTACTTTATGGGTATTCCCTGACCGCTGGGGTACATCGGTTGTACACTACTTGTTGAGGTGCATTGTGGGATTCTTTCAATTTGCTCGCAATCATCAGATTCATCTGCTCATCTTGGTCTCAAAGCGCAAACGATGTTATAAAATGTTGTGTGCAATTACACATTTCCACCAGAGAGGTCTCCAAATCCCCAGATGTTCCATAGTGCAGCTTTAAAGACCAGTGACAGAACAATAAGGCTGAGGTTCAAGGATTAAAAGACATTTTCAGGCTGACACTTCTTAATACTGGTATTATTACTAATACTATTCATCACATGGGGAGCTTTAAAGGCTTAGGTTAGTGAAAAATTTCCTTGAGCCCCAATGTAATCGATCAAAGCCAAGACATGCCTGGTGTCTGAAGTTTGCTTTTCTAGTTTTGCACTGGAGATACAAGGCTAGCATAGCTAATAAGTAACAGAAGCTAATAATATATGACATACTGTTATCTATAATGGACAAATGTGTAGCACATCGCTAAAACAGTAGTAGCAGACATTCTGAGGCCTGAATTTTTATACATAAGTGGGCAAGTGTGATTTAGGTGTGTCAACAAGCACAATGATACTTGTGGAATATAAGCTTCCATTACTTGTTAGCGGCACTAACTTCATCGCGTTAACCTTGCATTTGGGGTAAAGGCAACATTGTGTAAATGATTTTTTTTTGCCAAACAATTTGAACAGGGGTTCTGTCAGATTTCAAGCCACTGTCTGACCAGTACACGGGTTAAAAACATGCTCTTGACAGCAAAAAAATGCATTCCTTTCTTCTAGTGGCTCCAGTTGACCATGTATGCCTAGACGAGCCCAGGATCCAGGTGAGCCTAAGGAGCAGGACCAGAACCACCAGCCTTTACCTCAACACTCAGTGTGCCAGAATGCCGCCACTTCTCCTTCCGTACCTCATCCACCTTAACACCATCCTTCACAGTCTCCACAAAAAAGGCATCAGCCCTAAACTCCAACATCCCTTCTTCTGTTTTGGAGAGACTGATGTTATGGCGTCTGCAAGCAATGATAGGCATAACTTCTCATCTCAGAGGCTGAAGAAGGCAAGAAAGAAGTTTTTAGACCGGGTTAAAGGTTTTTCAGTGCAAATGTCTCCTCAGTGTCCCAACACTGCTTTTCTCCTTTTACTCAGTGGCACCATTCAGCTTTAGTAATTCTGTTTTAACCTTGACTTTTTTCCGTTATCTCCATGCTCAGGTCACCTCTTGCTATTCTTCATACTTCTTTCATTTTCTTCTTTAGGCCTTCTTATCTTTTTCTCAGGCAAAAACCACACAGGAAACCTCTTTTTTTCTGTCACAATACAGTACCTCACAGAGATCTCTCATCATACACCTCTCCTGTATGTTTTTCATCTCTTCTTTGCTCTCTTACCTAGAAGTAGGCATGACCCGACTTGCTGGTGATAACCAAATCCATATACTTAAGGAAAGATCATGGTTGTTCACTAGTCTTTGACAATAAGGTGCCCGGTCTCAGGCTATTCTGCTTTTGTCAGTGGAAAAATTAATTCCTTTCTGTTTCCAGAAGCATGTAACAATCTTGTTTGTGAGTTGTTTAATGGAAAAATATGAGTAGCGAGAGGAAAGGAACAGCAAAAGCTACCGCAACGCAGAACTCTCTACTGCCGGAAGCTGGTGTTCAGGGGTTTGTTTCCACTGCATACTGTGGACGTGGATATGGGTTGAACTTAGGCTTCTTTTTGTGGTTTCCCAATTTAACCTCTGGTCAAATGAGTGTATCAAAATCTTAATCCTTTTAACCAAATAAATGATTGTGCAGTTCTTGGTTGAAGTGCTTTTCCATGGATCATAATGTTGGATTTTTTTTTTAATAATAAATTCATTGAAACAGACACATCAGAATTAAGATTAAACATGGCACGTTGACAAAACCTGTTTTTATTGAAACAAGGTAATCACTGGAAATGAACAAACTTCTGAGAAACTTGGGAATACCATGTAAGAGGTTGACAGAATGCTCCCTCAGCTACACACAACTGTCTAAGTGAGACAGAGGTACTGTCAGAGGCAAACACTGGGAGGAACAACTTGTGGCTAAATGCCAGTAGCATAAAGAATATGAAGGAAAAGTCACCATATACTGGAATAAAACCTTCTGAATTAGTGTGGATTAGATATTACTGGATAGTATAAAGAGGCTCAATTTTAAAATCAGATCTTGATGAAACTAAGATGATTGCTGTTGACCACTGGGCACGTGTGTGCTTTTGTATGCTGCATATATGGTGGAGTGCTATGGCATGGGAGAGGGATTCTAGTACTATGCTCTCCACTCCCTAAAGAACACCTCCCACATTAACTTCAACAACTTCCAACACTCACACAGTCAAATAAAATCTCTTAGAGCCAGACTGTGTGCCCTTCTGACAATTTCTATGTGTTCCTTTTTTATATATAATGCAAAAAGGCAGTCCATTTAAAACTCTCAATTATGTGAACCTCACCGTGGAACAACTCAAGCAAACCAACAGTATTTCATGGTATTATTATTTAGAAACAAGCACACTCCCACACATTATGCTCACAACAGGTTACGCACACAGACCGTCACATTTCAGGATCCGTCTCTATTATAGTAAACACATTTCCTTGAACTGCAATCTCTGAATCACAGCAAACCAGCAATCCCTCCACTTTGTCTTAGTATCAGTGAGCAACCACACCAAGTAATGAGAACAAAAAAAGAAAAAAGGAAATACAATGCTTAAATGAAAACAGGAAACAACCCCACATCATATATATGGAATCCACATTAGTGGGGGAAAAAGTAAAACCGCTTAAAGGATAGGTTTTGAAGAAAATAAAACAAAAAACAAAACCAAAAAAAAGAACGTTTGACCCCTCCCTCTTCAGAAATGTTATTGCTAATGAGAATAATAACTTCTTTAAATGAATCATTTTGAACAGACTATTTTGAACATAAAACTGTCACAAAATGGTATCCCTAACAAAGTTGAGCTGAAACTGAATTACGAGGAAGAGAGGATCTTCAGAAAATACTTCTCTAGTAAAAAAACAAAACCTGGTTGCTCAAGAAGACACGAGTACCATGCTTTCACACCTCAAATCACTCTAAACAAAGACCATCCCTGAACCCATGCCATACAGAGTAGTGAACGAAACGTTTTCAGCTGGGGAGCATCAGCAACAACTCTTCTGGCTCTGTCCCAAAGTTTGTACAGCGTTTTCATCTTTATTTGGTCATGGAATCTCAGAGCTGATAATACTGTGCATAACCAGGTGAGAGACAAGCAGGAAGAGGAGGATTCACAGAGAGCTGTGTTATCCATTTACCTGTACATATCTATCTTTTTCTGAAAAATGACAGAGCTACGCTATGGCAGTACAAAAGAAAGATGCATACTCAGCCAGGCTTCAGATAAAAAGATAAGATTACAGTGTACATGGAAAAGAGAAAAGATAAAATGTTTAAACTGGCACTGTCATACCAGCAAATCCAGTGAAAGGGAAGGACTAAAAAATAAACTGAAGAATCTTTGGATGCCAAAAAGCCTTAAAACTTGTACAGCAGGCAAATCAAATGACGTGACATTGATAAAAGCCTACTGTGCTCTTTCAAAAAGTTGTTAACGGACAAACAACTTTCACATATAAACAATTACTCAGTGAAAAATTAAAATCCTGCAAATCCTCAGTATTCAAAGGTGGCATGAAGAACTGCCACAGTAGCTTGTCTTCTGCCGCTCAGATAATAGCTGTTAGTATCTGAACATGTAGGAAAAAAATGCACAAGGAAATAGCTCCTATCCTGAGGCATAGATGAGATCCTCCCAATATGGGATAAGAGGGGGGTTATTTGGGCAGGTAGATGGATGCTCCAAAGGCCCCTCAAGGCTCCATTTTACTGTCCTCCTCTGCGTGTTTCTGCATGTGAGCTTGCACTGCCTAGAAAGATAAGAGAAACCCACACTGTGTTGAAGGAGAACTCCATGCTTATGAACATAAATGCAGTTTAAAACCCAATTCCAAAAAACTAAAAACAGAAAACAGCAATTTGTAAACTGGTTTACAGGTATTTAATTGGAAACAGCATAAAGGAGAGATATTTAATATTTTAATTTATAAACATTATTGATTTTTGGTAAATATACGCTAATTCCAAATGTGATGCCTCCAACACATTTAAAAAAAATTGGGACGGGGCAAAGAAAGACTGACGATTGTGCAATCATGATTCACAAAAGGCAATCACAAAATGAGTAAACAGTCCAACAGTTTAAGAACGTTTTCAAAGCATGACTGCAAGGAATTTACCATCTACAGACTGGAACATTTTTAAAAGACTCAAAGAATATCGAGAATTCTCTGGGTGTAAAGGGCAAAGCCAAAAACCAAATATGAAAGCTCATCTAACAAAAAAATAAAACTAAAAAAATAAAACTAACATACTTCTGTAATAACTGTAACCACATGGAAAACACAGTTCATTGCTGCATTTACAAATGCAAGTAAAGACTATGTAAAGTGGAATCCATATATCAACTTCAAGAAACGCTACTGACTTCTCTAGACTAAAGCTCATCTGAGATGGACTGATGCAAATGGAAATGTGTCTATATATCCACCCACCCACCCACACACACATATGCTCAAACAAATGCTGCAACTCAGTACTAACAATGTTTACCTATTACATCAAACCCCTGTTTAAAACAAAAAGCGAATCAAGTTCAATTTTACATGATATGCCCATTAAAAAAATCTTGAAACTTAAAACTTTAAGCTGTTTCAGTACCTGTTTGGAGCCATTGCGAGATGTGAAAAAGGAGTCGCAGTTCCTCCAGCGGCACTTGAGCGTCTGCTGCGTGGGGCTGGTGTGGTCGGTCAGCAGGTGCTGCTGCAGGTGCTCCATTACACCAAAGATCAGAGAGCAGCCTTGCCACTGTGGGATAATTACGATTATTGTTGGGCTTAGTTGGGCATAGTTTTGCCCTGTTGGCTACTACTCTATTGTAATTTAATGTATTGTGCTACACTCTCTTGTTTAACTGCACTAACAAGACATGTAGTCTCTATCTTGGTCACTTGTTGCAAGATCCAGTATACACTGGCCACTCTCTTGACAGGCCAGTGACTTACCCAGCAGCGGTAGTTCTGGATCAGGTTCAGCCGGACAGCCTGCACACTTCCATTATAACAGCCTGTGTAGATCTACAGCACAGTGAGGCAGAAATATAGTAGTATTATAGTGAGCATACAGTATAATATTATAATGACTTTAATACGGGTTTGTAACTCACCATAGTGCATTATAACTCTTGATGCTGATACAAATGTTAAGATTACAATGACTAAGATTGCAAAGATATGGAATTCCTACTGTTTGAGCCTCTTTTTCCACCCTGTTTTGGATCACACTGAGTTACCCCATACTCCTTTGAGTTTTAAATCACAGATCACAGGTCAATGCCAAGACATTTTGCTGTACAACATCATGGTACAATGCTAATTTGTTGATTCATCAATATCTCAAGCTGCTCAGGACCCTGAGGCAGCAAAGCAGCTCCATACACTTACACTCCCTCCACCAAGCTTCAGAGTTGGGAAGTGGATTTGGTGTTACTAGTAGTATTTTGTTTTCTCTACATTTACCAGAATGTTAAATCTGTTCAAAATAAATTGTCTTCATCTGTTACAGAACACTGACATCATCTAGGGAGAGACAGATCAGCACAACAATGCTGTGAAGAGCAGAATTCTCTAAGGCAATATACATTGTAAACATGCTAGAAAGTGGAGAGGGCTTAGTGAATGCTGCCTCAGAGATACTTACCATACTCTTGTGGATGACCATGCACATCACCATGTCTGAATGTCCACCATACACCTGCAACCTATCGTGAGACTGTGGGCAACACCAAAATCTTGGTCACTACCATACAAACAAATTGGTAAACAATTATCACAAACATAGCAAGCTTTAGCGCTTTCAAATTACTGCAATCATACACTCGTACACTTTAAACACTAGACATGGCTGTGAGCTTCTTACCTGTAGTTCATACACACGGACCAGCTTGTCCAGGCATGCTGTGACCATCACCTTCCCCAATATGGCCACCACCGTGACAGCATGGCTATGGCCTTTATAGATCCTCACCAGTTCACCCGTCTGCAGGTTTCATACACATAACAGTGATGACCAGAATATCCAAAATTGTGAGGCATATTTTCTCACAAAGACTAAAAAGATAAAACACACACACACACACACACACACACACAAATGTAGCACTTCCTGAAATAACAGACTCACGTGTATATTATGTGCATGGACAGACTGGTCACTGGATCCACTGAACACTAGATCATTCACCACCTTACGGACATAAAATACAAAGGAAAAATCTTTTAGATTATGAAAAATGTATGCTCTATCATCACTGTCCCACTTTTGGACTGATACAGCAGCTATAAATAACACAAGGAAGATGTTCAAGCACCTTCATGCAGAGCACTGTTTTGGTGTGTCCCTCCAGAGTGCGGAGCAGCAGGCCGCTCTTGGCATCCCTTACACTGATGGTGCTGTCGTAGGAGCCGACAAGCAATATACGTCGAGCACCCTCCTGCGCTGTGGCCAGACAGCTCACTGCCCGTGGCCCATGGCACTCAAACACATCCAGTTGCTTATTATTCTGCAGGAAGAGATCACATAACACATACCTCACAGCTTACCTCACACATTTACACAGTAGTTGATCAAATGGTACTACACATTCATTAAAGCAGATGGTAATATAGTAAAATGGAAGGAGAATAATTGCCTCAGCAGGAGAAAATCAGAAGCGTTTACCTTGAGGCTGAAGGTAACCACGCATCCATTCGCCAGGCCAGCATAGAGCACTTTCCAGCGATTGTGAAGGCAGAGCACACGATCAGGGAGACTGAGTTGCTGTACACACTCTTGTGTCTGAGAGAGACACAGCAATACAGTCAACAACACAGTATTTGTTCTGAGACTTTGAGTACACTTGAGTACATGCTTAAACTGAAAAAATGACAATCTAAGTCCCACAAAATTGCAAGGAAGTCAACATCAGTGGGTGCAGTGTACAGAAGGAGGAACAAAGGGATGCACCTTGATATTATAGCAGCGGATGGTCTGGTCACTGGATCCGGAATAAAGATGCTGCTGCAATCCAGGCCCTGATGAGACCAGCAAGCAGTTCACCTTACTACTGTGCCCCTCAAACACGGCCACACACTTACGGCTCTGCAAGACACAGAACAACACAGTAATGAATCATCTATAAACTCAGTCTGTACTAGTGAAATTAAATTCAGATTTTTACCTCCTGATGTAGGGTCCACCACTTTTCCACTAGCACATCTAAGCCCTACAGGCCCACATATGGGTCCAGACTTTGGTTACTCACTCACATAACTGCATAAATGTTTTATACTACTTACTGAATAATTTATAAAAATGATTGACCAATGTGTATTTTTATGCATATTTAATCATTTTTAGCATTTTAAGATTATTGACAATGTATAAATCTAGGGTTCAAGGGGTTGTTGTGTTGCAACATACAATGCATAGTTGTATATGCGGTATACACTGTCCACATACACATGAAAAACGCCGAGTGTACTGGATCTGTGTGTGTGTGTCTGTGTTGAGGCTCACCACCAAGTTAAAGGCTCGTATGGTGCGGTCTCCTGAGCAGGTGAACAGCAGGCCATTATGGATCTGCATGCCGTTCACTGCCTCCTGATGGCCCTCAAATGAGCCCTCAGTGGGAACGTCCTCCTCTCCTGGGTCTGAAGATGCATCTGATAAAACACACACAAACAAGCACATGAAAAGTCTGTTGAATGTTCTGTGTAAAGCCTATTCAAAACACTGTTGATGAACACAGACAAAGATTTTAGCTCAGTGGATAGCCAGACTACTGGTCCCACAAACAACTTTTAAAATCAGTCTAACAAACACAACAGCCATTCTGGGCAGCCATAGAGTGTATTTTCCACTGTAACCATTAAGATACAGCAACGCTTCAAACATCTGTCCGAACCCGACAAAACCCGACTGGTCACATTCCCAAATATGTGCTGAGCTCAGGTCAGGTTCAAATCTCATGCTCAGGTTCTCACAGCCTGCCTTCCACTTTTAACCTGCATTTCCCTGTTGTAGCTTAACTTCTTACCTTACTGTTCCTCTTTACTTCCATGAGCTTAAAATGCTTTTTAATCTGGCATGCTGGAGTCACATACTTTTGATGGAAGGTTGTTATTCACAGAATTTATTTATCTTGACAGAAAAACGGGAAATAAATAGCAAATTGATTCAGGAAAATATAGTTTAGGGTAGCCAAAGGGACATTTAATTTGTATGGCCAAAATACTGTTTAATGTAGTATGTTTAATATCTTATATGTAAAGAAACGAAGTTTAGGGATCGAAAACTAGGCAGTATGGAAAGTTTAATGCAACAAGTCTGCCACATGTAAGGCATTCCACTTTGAGTCAATTAAGTTTCCAACCTACACTTGAAATCCTCATAAGGAACTGAACATCTCAACAGAGTATGCAAAATGACTGTACATTCATCATACTCTGTTATCACAGGGGCTACTCTCAGAAGCAGGGCCAGTGGTGTCAGATCTAGGAAAATATCAGGCTCTAAGAATACCTTGCCCTTAAAAAGTAATTCAGGGAGTTGGTGAACTATTTTAGTCTGCTGAAAGTGTTAGCATTCTAATTTCGACTGCATGATATGGGTTTAGTTGTGTCTGCCTTAGAGAATCAGGGGATGCTCTTTAAGAACACAAAACAACTCATAAAACAGGAGAATACACTGCGTATCTATTTTAGTCGATTCACTCATGAGTTAAGAACTTACCATATTCTTACATATTCTAATTAAACTTATCTACTGCATCACATTGTTGGAATACATAGCCATGATTTTGTAAGGTCAAGTATTTTAAAAATACCAATAATTTTAAGAATGTCTACGTCGTACAATTAAGCCAATGTTCACCTGGAAATGTGAAGTGCCTACCTGAAGACACCTTGGACTCCTTCACAGCCAATTTCTTCTCACTGCAAACACAAAAATGAGACATTTTAGGAACAAGAATCCTTCACATTTCTGGAAAGACCAGGCGGATGCTGATTCATACGACAACCAAATACTTCAGGGATTTACCTATAATACTTTTAACTACAGCTACCACAAAACAGATTCCAAGACACCGCCACCAACCTTCCACTGCTCTTGACTGCACTGCTGGTGTCTATTTCACTGGTGGAGGTGACCTCATTGCAGGCAAGCTTCTGGGGTCTTGTTTTCAGAGCAGCAGATTCCTTGGAGACTTGAGCAGGGCTCATGTCCTCTTGGACACCCTCGTCTGGGTCAGATGTCTCCAGATTAACCACTTCTGTGGGCACGGACTGGGGGAGCTCCACCATCTCCAGCTCTGAAGATTCTGTGTCCTGGGCCTCCTTTTCAGTAGGGGCTGTTGTTGGCTCCTGTGATTGTGGAGGATCTGGAGCCTCTGCCACCTCCATGCTCTCCTCTTTTTCCTCAGCAGCAAGAAGAGAGGAACCGCTGGGCCGCCGTCTGGTTCGCAGCTTGCGGAGTGGTCGGATGGGCTGATCGGCATCCAGCTCTGAGTCGCTGATATCTGCCTGCTCGCTCCCCTGAGCCTTCCTGAGGGCCCTCTTCTTCTTCAGCTTTCCTTACACGCTTCCCAGCCTTGGCTTCCTGGACAGCAGAAGGTGGGGAAGGCTTAGGGGAGAGGGG
Organism: Colossoma macropomum; assembly: GCF_904425465.1. Classification (NCBI taxonomy): domain Eukaryota; kingdom Metazoa; phylum Chordata; class Actinopteri; order Characiformes; family Serrasalmidae; genus Colossoma; species Colossoma macropomum. The sequence continues at coordinate 25,183,712 of NW_023494803.1, forward strand.
GTTAAGGGGGACGCTGGCAGGGGGAGAGGAAGGATCCAGCACTGGCTCCTGAGAGGCCCGGCGAGATTGAGGAAGAGGGGACATCTGTAACTTGTGGTCTGAAGAGATGCCGCTCAAAGACATCCCTGTGCTTTCCTGGGCAGATTCCATATCCTTATGACTCTTTTTTGCCATAAGGCTGCACTGAATGGAGGCACCTGTTTCAAACAGCAGGAGATATGGATTAATGGCCAGTGAACCCCTTAATGTCACAATGTTACAATGCAGGTAACTAGGAGAGTGACAAATGGAAGCGCAGATGAAAGGCAGGCAAAGATATGTCACTGCCTGTAGTCATCTCCATAACCTAGCTATTGCTAATCTGACTGTGTAAACATATTCCATATCAGTAAAAACGTGTCGTATTTCAGCAGCCCCAGCACTGAATGTACACTGCATCTGTGCACGTACGTAGTTTGGTTTTTGGCCATTTACTTTACTTTTACATATACATGCAATTTATAACGGTTACATACACACATTAATGAGACCCTACTCAATTGTATCTGAATGCTAATAGTTTCCACTTTTGGAGATCTTTCAGCCTGCTAGACAAAAGGTAGTTACTGTGTGAGTGAGAGTGTGACTTATAAAGTCCTTGATCTACAAAAGAAAGCAAGGAAGCGAGATAGACTATGGTTCACCTCAAGTGGAAGACCCCTCACCTGTCTCAGAAGCTGTAGCTGTCACTTGTTCTGGTGTGGTACTGTGGGGGCCAGGTAGAGGGCTGTCTGTGTGATCTCGCTCTTGCGTGAGGGCCACAGGTGACAAGCGCTCCTGTTTGACAACAACAGCAAGCGGGCTAGAGGCGGATGGTGAAAGGAAGGAAGAAGAAGCAGCTAAGTTACCAGGGTTAGCACCATGTTCAGACATGGCCGACAAGGATGAAGGCAGGAGTGATGTAGTCAAGTTCTCATCATAGCTCTTCATTCTCTGTGGAGACTCAGGTCCATCTGGCAATAAAATAAAATAAAACAGCAAAATAAATGGCTGTTCTCCCTTATCGGACCCTTGAGACTGCTGTAAACAAAACTCCTAGCAAAACAATTTGAAAAACACACTGTCCAAATTTTGTACCTTGCAACCCTTGCAGGATCTCTATACGCTTGGTTCTCAGGGAACTCATCTCTGTGGTTACCTTTGAAGTAATTAGACAAACATAAATAAAGTAAGAGTAATCGTTAATCAATAATTTAAAAAATGACTTAGGAAAAACTTCATGAGGTCTAACCTGCTGTTTAACCATTAGCAGGCGCTGCACTTCCATGTAAGCAGACTGCAAGGCAGCTCGAGCCTGGATCAAACTGTTATCGACTGCCTGCAAAGAGCTGTTCAACTCCTCCTCGCGAAGAGAGACGGCCAACAACTCATCCAACTGAGAGCGTTCTAAACAGCAAGACATTACATTAAAACAATACAGCTAAGAAAACTACTGCTAGACCACAAACTCCTGTCACTGAAGCAAGCTCACACATACCTTTCTTAGGCTTGATTTTTAGCCTCTTGTTTTTCCTTTCAGAATTAGGAATTTCTGGAGATGCAACATCCTAATGCAAAGAACAGGAACACATAATGACAATCCATTCCTGATTATATACAGTGACAGCCTGAATAATGTGTATCACTCACCCCCACCGCTCTGCGTTTCTTCCCTCCATTTTGCCAGTCATTCAGTTCAGTTCCTGACATGCAGCTACTGTCCCCATCTACAGGCTCTTGGTCCAGGGCAGGGCCACTTGCACTTGCTGCATCCATGTGTGCACTGGCCTGGGCTAGTCTCTCGTTATCCCTCTGACCCTCACTATCATCCTCTAAGAGAGCCTGAATAGAATGAGGCCTCAATTTGGAGCTGTGTTGCTGGCCCCCAACAGAGGTCTCCCTCAATGGTTCTCCAGCTTTGAGCAGAGAACAGGAGGCAGCACTGCCATCGATGACCATGTTGCTTTCAGACATGCTGCGTTTGCGTGAAGGTACAGACGCTGCACCAAAGTCAACCAGAGAGTCCCAGTGAAAGCCCTCACAGAGAGGAGCATCGTCCTCCTCCATGTGGCTTGGCCCATCTGGCTCATTTGGTACCATCTCTATGCCGAACCTGAAGAAAGACATGTGATTAACATCCAATAAATGATTTTCACAAGTGATCACTCGAAACAATCAAATCAAATAAATAGCCATCAGTTAGCATCTGGCAGAGAGCATGCCAAAATCATCACACACTTGTTTGAAACCATAATAAGCTATTAAGTAACATCAAATAGACTCACTTATGTGGATTATGATAATGTATAATGTGCTGTTATCTATAAAAATAAGCAGAAGTATGTAAAATAGCTTAAAACAGCTATGGAAATCAAGCTTTCATTTTATTGTGTACCTTTAGATATCTTTTTAGATATCAGCTCCAGTATAAAACTACAGAAGCAAGTTCAGGCACTGACCATGCCTTGGTTGACTGACTACATCTTGTGTAATGGAAAAATGTGGAAGTCTGATTTTTGTCTGAATCATTGCTCTAAAGGATCCATATTGTATATTTTGCTTGTATTTCTTGGGGTCCTTGTGAAATGTGTGGGTTTACAAAAACAGTGAATTTAAAAATAGGCTGGTTTTGCAGCTTAATTGCAATGAGAAGTGAATGATACGTTTTAAACTAACAATATTAACAATAACAAACTCTTTTACTATAACACACGCAAGGAAACTTCTGCTTTACACGATTTGGGCCCTTTAAGCTGAGGTCATGATTTCGGAAGCTTGGAACAAAAAAACAAAACAAGCATACTAATCTGATTTTACCTGGGCATGCCCTTGCCTTGCTCCTGCTTCTTGCGGTGGACCTCCTGGTACACCTGGTCCCAGTTGACATTCCTCCTGGAGGCGGAGGAGCTGATAAGCTGCCGGAGTGTGGGCTTGAGGCCCGTGTCCTTCTCACTCTCACTCTTCCGTGTGCCACTCACATTCCTGATGCGTCGGGCAATGTTCAGGTTGGGCTCATGTGCAACTGCTTTGCCCTTGGTGCCAATGTGCCGATTCAGGTCCCGCTTGAGACAGGCAGGCAAGGCTAGCTTGCTTAGCGGAGGTACTGAGCAGCCTGCCACAGACTGGAGGTGGCTGCTCCGGGAGCCTTCACTGTCGGAGCACAATGCTTCATCCACTGCCTGCATCACTTGATCTTGTATGCTGTCTTCTTCTCTTTCACCACACTCCTCTTCATCTTCACGGTCCATGGTGGAGGTGCTAACCTGCAGAGACTGCAGTGAGAGGGTGGAATTATTTGACAGCACAGCAGCCTCAGTTCTGAGGGACTGCTGTATGTTTCTGTCTGCAAATGCTTTCCCCTTTCCACTGTGTTCCTTTGACTTCCTCTTGCTCTCAAACTGTCCTTTCTCTCTGTTCAGCTCTGAACTTCCCAGATCTTCCTCAATATGTAGCTTAGTTTCTTTGAAGCAGTCCTCTGAGGCAGACTTTTCCTCAGACCCCTGTTTGACCAGAAAGGTCTCCTTGGCTTTGCGTAGCATTTCAGAAAGCAGGCGTTCTTGCTCTGCACCAGAGGAGACATCTCGTGGAGTCTGAGAGCCTGAGTGAGAATGCTTTGAAGCTTTAGAGCTGACAGAGTCTTGACTTGCTGCTCGACTGAGATTGGTCACAAACCCAGGATTAGCAGAGCCCTTTTTATCGGAATGCTTAGCAGGCCTCTCTGTCTTATGTGTGGACAAAGATGAAGAAGAAGAGGATGCAGATGTCTGACTGTGCGAGTGAATTTTTCCACTGCTTTTACTGGAGGTTGTACTTTGCTTTTTCTGCTGCTGCTCCTCATGTTGAGTTTCAGAGGTGCCATGCAGACTACTCCCTAGATCTGGCTGGGACTGTGCTGCCTTACCATGTTCAGAAGATCCAAAATGCATTTTCTCTGCAGGAGGCTGGGTATCAGTTTGAGATGAAGGATCTCCAAGCTTGGCAGGAGGATATGGTGCCCAGCGGCAGGTTTTATCCGGCTTAGGGCCTTTACCTTTGTTACGATCGTTCTCTCCACTAGAGCCTTCCTGGCCTTGGCAGCCCTTTTTCTGGTTCTCAAAGTTGTTGTGTGGCTTCTGGTGGTGATGTATCCTGGACGGTACTGCACTGTTGGACAGTTGCATGTTACTGCCAAAATCTTTGGAGGACTGCCAGTGCAATTGACTGTTTCTTTCATAGTGCCCTTGACTGCCGTCTTTGCTGGGCCATGATTGCTGGTTTTTCTGCTGCGGAGAGAAACCCCCATAGCTGCCCTGTCTGCTTCCCCAGAAGTTTCCTCGATTATGCAGGCTGCCTCCTCGGCCATTTAAGGATCCCCATCTTTGCAGGTCAGGGGGTCCTTCGGCATGCCATGTAGCACTCCTGTTCTGCCGGCTGTTCCAGTTTCCACGGTGAGGACTGGGACCTCCCCGTGGTTCCTGCCAGTTCATGGCTCCCCTGTTTCGGGGTGACTGGGGGAAGTTGGGGTTGTGTCTGCCCCAGAGGACACCCTGCTGTTGCATCCACTGTCTCTGATCTGACCACTGTTCTTTCAAATTCTGCCACTTCCTTATCGTCTCCTGTTCTTCCCTGACTCTCTTTGTTGAAGCTTCCTCTTGCCTATGGGAGTCCAAAATTAAGAAGACAATTGAAAAATCAAATGGGCAAATCGATTTTGTTCATACAGAGAAAATACCTATAGATTAAAAAAATTACACACTGAGCAGAAGCAAACATAGACTGTTGTGTGATCTGCACATGGAAATATGAGACACTCCCTTAACCATCCCTCAGAGGACAGGACTTCAAGGGGTCTTCACTGGAGGATAATGTTTTGCATGTGACAGAACAGCTGTGGGTCAACTTTTACTTGACAACTGCACACCACTCCTACAACTCCTGCAACTAAGAACTGTTTTGATACCTTGGCAATTACTGCTTTGAATAATCTGACTGTTAGACTTAAACAGATCCAGCCTCCAACATCTTTCAAATTTTTTCCCTCTCTCAACATAGTGAAGCTGGCAGGTATGCATCAATCTAACTAAAAACTTATTGCCAACAATTGTTGTCATCAACAGTACCAAGTCATGTTGATGCTGACATCATCTCATGAGTCTGCATCCTTAAATACTACAGGATGACTAATTTAATATACCCAAACCTTTCAAACACTTACAAGCATTTTAGAGTCAGCTAATTGCTTTGGCAGCATTCATTTCAAATTCTTAACCACATAAATCAGTTACAAACAGCCTAGAGTCTTATCAGGCTACAGCAAGCGAAAATATGATCAAAAGCTTCTCAGAGAATTCGTTTCACAAAGTTATTCAGGGACTGTCAGCTCCTAATCTATTAGAGTTGGCCAGTAGAAAGAGCATAGTGTGAACTAAAGAGAATGTTAGTGAGAAGTCATGGCTGTTTTGAGAGTGTGTTTTTTCTTTGACCACAAAAATGGAGCACAGCACAACATTTTCTTCATTGGTTACAGTGTTCTGCTGCAATGCAGATATTCACAGCAATGACACAGCAGAATTGTAAATCCAGACTCCTTGCAATGCTGGAAGAGAGCAACTCAAGTTTAGGTTGAAATTTCAGACTGATCACACTGATTTACTACAACAATCTTTGATCATTTGGGTGGTGGCCTGAATGCCAACCATGCAACCATGTCATTAGCCTACAGTAAGTGCAACAAGGAAGAAAAACTACAACACTCCCCGAGATTGGACCACACCAGGTTATAAAGGGACTGTCAGCTCTTACTCTGCTGGAGTTAGCTAGTGGTAAGTGCACGGTGTGGAGAGGGTTAGAGTGTGAGAGAACAGTCATGGCTGTTTTAGGCTTCCTGATACATGACTCCAGCCTGCAGAGTTCAGTTTAATATAGAACTGACAGCATGTGGCAAGGTACAGAGACAAGCAGAGAAAAAAAATGCTTATAAAGACCAAAGTATGATTATTTTGATTATTAAGGTGACTGTGACTACTGATATATTTGATACATAATATGCAGAGATATCTATCATTTGTCAGGAAGCTTAGAGAACACTTACAAGGAAGAGCTACCTGCAAAGCAGCTAATATACTATACATATTTGATAGGTGCCCAAAAGAATCAGAATCAAATGTGACTAAACACATTAAAGATGCTCATATTACAGGGTTTTAATTGACACTGTGAGGAGGCAGTGTATGGATTAAAAATAATATAAACATAAGAAACATGTTGTTTGAGCAAAACCTTGTATCGACAAAATGGTAACTTTAAAGGAGAAGGAAAAATGTTAATTTGTAATAGAAGGTAATGTAACAAGATTTATCATAAGTAATATTAGACCGCTTCTATTTTTGCCTTCCTTCACAAAATTGAAACAAATGCAAAGTGTAACTGGGGTCTTCAAATTCTACAAAAAAGTAGAAAACGACAAAAACAGAGATACAAGGTTTCTGTGCTACAGCGACAATATGCTCCCAAGAAAACATGGAAAAAATGATGTGAAATACAATCACAAATACAGAACACCACATGACAAACGTGCAGTAATATAAACTTAAACAAAACCCCCTCACCTGATGAACTCCTTGCGTTTCTCAATGAGCTCAACCATCTCCTTGTCAAAGTACTCCTCATCTTGGTCTGTCTTGGAGGCCTGCCGTTGGCGGGCCTCAACACGCTGTTTGTGCACAGGGCTGGAGATGTGGTCGGCGTACTCAGTTAGGCTCACTACCGTCACACCGCAAACCCGGCACTCGTGCCCACAATCCCTGGGGAGAAGAGGGGAGAGGGGCCGCTCAATGCTACCCTCAGGCATAACTTTAAAAAAAAAAAGTAGTCGTCAAGCAGGTCGTCGAACTAGGCCTTTGGCTTTTGCTGTCTGCAAAGCCTTGTGCTTAAAGCAATATAAAATAAGTGGAGGGAGATTACTCCAACTCCAAAGTAATCAAAATAAACAAGCAAAACAAAAGACTTTAAACGATCAGGAGGCAAACTGACTTATTTTCATGCAGTAGAAATTAAGAAATAAAAAAAGGCAATAAAATAACAAAAAAACGCAAAAATAAAAACAGCTGGATCTTCCTGATCTTGTGGAGGGTTTTGGGAGTTCGTTTTAGGCGTGGAGCAGTGCGGGATGGAATGACGGCTCCGGCAGACGGCAGCAGGCCTGTGGCATGGTGTCTCACCACCAGCGCCCCACAAACAGAGCCTGGAGGCTGGAGCTCTCTCTGTGGCAGCCCAGCCTTAGCGCGCTGTCACGATGGTGTCTGCTGCGCTCTGCGGTGAACATGAGGCAAGCAGCCTAGTTTGATCTGAAGCACTGCACTCCCCCGCCCTCCCTCATTCCTCACTTCTACAGAGCTGCATTAGGGTGGGTCTCTCCAGCATTTGCTGTAATATGAGCTCCAGACAACTGCCTGTAGCAACCCCCCCTCGCCTGAGCTCCTCTCCTGAATGCCAGGCTCATGAGCTGATAAAGAGAGATGCCTTACAGGCAGACAAACTATCTCTCCAAAAACTGTGTCATGGCAGAGCACCACTTAAAATACAGGGCTCAGGCTCGATCAGCTTTAGGACTGTTTACCTTTTCCTTTTTTGCTTTTATAGCAAAATTGAAGACCACAATTTGAGAATTCTTCTCATGCGTTTTTTATTCATTCCACCGCATATGGAACATTTCACAGATATTTCTGTATGTTTTGTATGTTTTAGTTGGGTCTTCTATGCTTAAGATGCAATATCATGTGCCTTTGACCTGGAGGTTTCTTGCTTTCCCCCACCTCATTCTCACTTTTCACATTCCAGTGGTCTACATAATTGTCACATGAGAAACACAGTTGCTGTGTGCTGGCCCTGCCTGTTGTTTCCAATGTACCTATATATATGCCCTTGCCATGGCAGCTGCCTCAGCTCATCCCTCCAAAGACTGGAGAGAGCACGTGCCCAATAAGGCACGTGCCCTTTTATCAGTCACCAACAACGACAACATGCACTTAGTCAAATGCCATCAAGTGCTGAGAGTTCAAAAATTCGCTTGTAAAAGTTCAGCATAAGAATAATATTGCACCTATGCACATTCAACAAGAGCCGGCATTGAACTACACTGCAAGAAAACAGCAAAGCTTCTTGGCAAACTGCATATCATATCATGAAAATTTAATTAAAAAACAGTCCACATTTTTCTCACAAGAAGACAGCAACATCTGTATATTTGAAAAAAATGAAGTTTGTTTGCAGGCATTTGTCCCCATTCTTTTAAGCCACTGAATCTGTGGTATGCCCACTTCGGATGCAATAAAATTATATGCGACCTACTTTCAAAAGACTATAATTTTTTAGGCACATGGAACACTGAGATAGAAAGACAGGGTTACATCATGATGAACAAAGAATGGCTTGCATTTTATTAGTCTTTGGCCCTGTACTTCTAAAATATCTAATCATGAAAGTACTGATCTAAGATTCGGTCTCATTAGTTGCACTTTAATACAAATAAATGTTCCAACATCAACACTTTTGTCCTAAAGAACTTTGATAAATCTGGATTATCATACAGAACTCCTGTGGAGTATAACAATGTATTGGCAGTTACTAACCGGCCTTTCAGATTCTCCAGTTCGCGGTGATGCAGCATACTTCTCATATGCTCATCCATCTCCTGTGAAAGAACACAGAAGTTACCATCAAACAGTTAGACTGTAATGAGCTTAGAACTTTACAAAAGAAAAAAAAATTCTCATCTCATTCTCATCAGAATGCAAGAATATATAGCAAAGCATAGCTATGATGCTGAAAAACATAGTCTATAAAAACTAGAAATAAAATACAAGCACATAACGTGTGCTTAAATTACATTATCTTGCTGCAGCATGGAAGAGCTATTTATCAGAGTTTAAAAAGAAAACACGTGTCCCAGATTCACCTCTTTGGAACTGTAGATGATATCACACAGTATGCACGTCCGGTTTTTCCCCATGTTGGACGATGGTAGCATTTTTCAGCCCATAGCAGATAAAAGTCACATATCTGTACAGAAAAATAAATTGTGCATAACATACAACATTAACCGAGTATCAGCAAACAGTTGCATTATACAGAGTACCAAAGTGCAAGCAAGGTTTTAGTGCTGCAATCAAGTATCTGTAAACAACTGCAGTGATTCTTAGGCTGTTTGTGAGTGTTTATTAAATGCCAATACTAAGTGCTAATGCAATGAATTGGTTGCCCCATTTTATTAACTCTAACAGGAATTAACTCCAAGCAAACATGATACTGAACAAATTCCAAGGAAAAGAGACCATTTTGAATTGTGTGCTTGCAAAGCAATTACCATGGCTTATTTATCTACCTAATTATACAGCAGCACATGCACAAGGGGTCTGCCAACTCTTACATTAGAATTCGTGGCAATAGCAGTGCATGAGGCTGGCAAAGTTCCATCAGTGTCCATAAGAAGGGAAATAGGTCAGTATCTCGAACTCCAGTGAAGGTCTAAATGCCATGGCAGAGAGAGCACGGTGGTCATTTGGCTAAATGCGGCCTGCTGAGGGTGCTGGCCTCGGCCTCGGCCTCAGCCTCAGCCACAACACTACAGCACCTAAGCAAGTTCAATGCCCCAGAGAACTGTTCTGGAAAGTTTCTCACACCCCAGGTCACACGGTGCCTGTTACAGCTCAAATAAAAATACGCAGACCTTGATATACCACACAGCCTTTGATATAACTATTTGCCTTAGCCTGCATCTTCAGCTCTCCCATGAGTGCAAGAAGAGGGTTAAAGGTCTTCATAAATCAAAAACATAGAATATAATGTTCCAAAATTACAACAGATATTTAGAACCACCCTTATACATCTCACTTTTTGGCTATCCCAAAAACCAGAAAAACAGAAACGGCGCATTACAAATGTGTCAATGTCATGTTAGTAGGCCTATATTGATATGCTGAGATGGGCAGAGGGGTGTGCAATCACTGGTTTGGATAGCCTTCACAAATCTATGAAAACATCTAATTGAGGCTGACTGACCGCATGGCAAAGTGCTTTGTAACATATCCTATCACTTTTTGACAAGAAACAGCATAAGGTAGGCACCTCTTCATAACGAGAGCTGCTAAAAAAGTTGACTCAGTCATTGTTTCTGACTTAGGCTGTAATTTTATCTAAAATATAAATATGTAAAAGAAAGGCTCCAGCTTTTGGGGAAAAAGGTGCTGGCACACACTACAAACAGGGTGCACACATTTGCTTCATTCAGAATTGATCTCAAAATATTTACTTTTTTAAAGCTCGTAATGAAACAGCACCTTCATGCCTGACAGACTACACTCCAAATTACCTTACAAACTGACCAGAATTGTTCATAGAGGTGGTAATAAGAACCAGACGTCCACCTCTAAAAGCTCTCTCACAGAAAGGCATTACATGAATGGGTTGGAAACATGCTGCCCAACATCTGAGATGCTGTTGTAAACGTTAAAATGTATTTTAATCCATATATTTATATTTATTCATGGTGGATGGGTAACGTTACACGCAGGACACTGTAAGGCAAAACAGATCCCAAAGAAAAGTTACTTTTTCAGATTTATGACTACTTTACCATAATCAACATTACATATAAAGCTCAGAAGACACATGAAGGTTCACTGATGGTTTTGGACAGTACATAAAATGGCTATATTAGTGTTTTAAACATCGTGGCCCCTGGTTCATATCGCCACCACTGTAAAAGAAATCGGAGTCAATAGGTTTCTCTACCATTTCACGTCAACAGAGTTTACATCTCAAGAACCTATTCAGAAATTTTGAAAAATCCGTGGAATTCCCCTTTAACTCAGTATTTGTGTCTCTGGGCTGTGGGCAAACGTACTCATACCCCTTATAATGACAATTTTGCTCGGAGTGATCAGAGCAGAAAAGAATAAAAGATATGTTAAGATATGGTCAAATATGTAACGTTAGCGACAAACACAGTATAAATAACTGCATCTTCTTGGTGAACTGACTAAAGACACATGGAGCGTGCAGGTCCACGCACTGCCCATATGGAGCTAACTTAGCCAGTGGAATCGCTTAGCATGCTGCGGTCTCTTGAGCCGAACATGATGTTAGCTACATAACGTTAGTTGATCGTCGAAGTTCCACTGAAGATGATCTGGACATTTTACGTTATGTAAACTAGTTAAACAAGTCAAGTTTCTCACATACCCACGGACTCAAATGCTAGAACAGTCCGACTACTACGAGGCGCTGAAGTTGGCTTTCTCTTCCAATTTTCCCGATCCACCTTAATGATGCACAAGTTACATTACGGGCCATGAGGCGAATGTAACTGCTGCGCCATTTAAGGTGGAAAATTCGAACAAGAAGCTGGAGAATAAGTGGCTGACTTCACCTTCAGCTTACTAACCGCTAACTGCTGGCCAGCACTGAAGCTAAGGGAACACGAAATATGTTAAACAAAACATGCTTGGATAATTTATTTAAACGGGCGTTTCTAAAACAGCACTGGCAGACCAATGGGACACTACACGTGGTTTGTTAATGCAATAAGTATGTTATAACAGGGTGGGACACGTTTCGAAACGCGCGACACTGTGCGGCTAACAGCAGCTTAAGCTAAGAAGCTAACAACACAGCGAGCTCAGTCGCTATACTAACTCTGCAACCGACACAGAGCTGCAAATACAACAGACATACGTTAGAGCTGCTCACGTTTTAAAAGTACCTGTTCATTTAAGTGGATTATACTTCGTCTGATTCCTCATTGGTGTTGCACTTTATTTTTAACGTTCTTACTTTTGGTCAACGATAAAACATGCGCCGCGGTGTGAAATTAAAAATTGCAATCTTTGTCGAAAATGGCCACCAAGCGAACGCATTTCAAAATAAAAGTCACTAAATGCGTTTATTTACGGGACGACGACGGCGCACCTGAAAGCCCATTTCCGCCAGTTAGAGAAAAAACATACCGCGTTCCTCCTACCTGGTTTCTGGCAGCAGTATGTCAAAATTATGACTTTCTTACGTCGAAATATTGACTTCTTTATCACATTTCTGATTTATTATGTTGCACTTTAACTTATCTCGAAATAATTACTTACTTTCTTAGATTCTATAAATCATGTTTTCGGCATAGTATGTAAGAATTCAGAACTAATGTCTAATAACAAAATTGCAAGATAATAGCTCCAGTGTGAGCAAATTAGCTGTTGTTTCCATATAAGTGTAAAATATGAAGACAACATTTAAGAAAATAATTATTTCAAAATGTCAAAATGGTGAGTCATTATTTTGAGAAAAATCTAAATTTTGAGAAAATAAGTAATTATTATGACATGCCAAAATTTGACACATTAGTCAATATTTTGAGATACATAAATCAAAATTCAAAATGATGTCATACTGCTGGAAAAAAGAGGCTTATTTCTCCTATGTGGTAGAAAGAGCCTTCGTTATCTCCACTGGCTACACAAATTAGCACATAAAATAATGATGATAAATGAGCACACAACAAACACCGTTTTATTTGTCATTTTAATATCAGCTTGTGCCCTAAAAAAAAATTGGCTCGGATGTAGCTGTACAAAGGGAAGGTCAAGTAGGAAAAAAAGACAGCTGCCATATTAAGATCAGTGTTACATTTAATTTTCCAGTCATCTGTCTTTATGATTGCACACCTTGTCCCTTTATTTTTTACATGCAATTAAGCGTATTCTACAATTTCAGTAGTGATTTCACACTGTCAAGTAAAATAGACTGATCCAACAAAATGTGAAGCAGAATCAAAATTGTGTTGAAGTTCATTATAAAAGTATAAAATAGTTCAGTCCTTCAAAGTTAAAATTCATTCACTTAATATTGAAAGTGTTTGACAACGGATGACTACAGTTCTCAGTCGGGGCTGACATTCTTTTCAGCTGATTTGGTTCATTTCCCTAATTTTCGCCCTCCTGGATCTTTTGCGAATTTTGATCATCCACTTAATACTGAGTTTAGCAAAGTCTGCTGCTTTAAAAAGAGCCATGAAGACACCACACAGAATGGCTATTGTGTTCCAGGGGTTTGCTGTGACTATCTGTTGGCAAAAATAAAATCAACTAGATTAGGACACGTCTTTAGTTAGTTTAGCTGGCATGAAATTAATAGCCTTTTTTCTACAACATTGAAGAGATGCATCTGTATTAAAAATTAACATCTTATATCATGAGGGAGCATTTAGAGCATGGAAGAATAACAGCCTTCACTTACATCTTTGACTTGCTGTATGAATGGATCTCGCCACTGGAATACGACAAAGAAAAGCTCATTCGTTTGCTCTTGTGGAGGCCTTCTGTCGTTATACTTCACAACATTGGACTGTAAAATAAAGTTACTGATTAGATCACTATGCAGAATGGGAAACACTGAATGCCGGTAAAAAAAAGAAATGAATCTGCCTACCTCTTGCCTGAATTCCACAGATTCATTTCCTCTCCCAGATGTCCTGACCAAAGACATTTTGACCCATGTACGAAACCCACCAGAGAAAGTCCACATTGAATAATTCCTTTCACAGTCCCTCATAAATGCAGCCTTGTCTGAACTGGTAAGGAGAGGACACGTGTAAGAACAGGTAACAGTGGCTTTTCATGAAGGAGGCAAATTCATATGTTATTGTTTTATACCTTTCAGTCATATCACTGAATTGAGCAAACAGCATGTAACTGATGGCACTGAAGTCCTCCTCGGTTTCATTTTGACTGAACTGGAGGAATATGAGCTCCCGGTTTCGGACATCTGTCGGACCCTCAACCACCAAGGCATGCTATAACAGCACATCAATGATATTACACATAATTTAGAGCAGCACTTGTTAATTTCAGTCATGGTAAGCCAATCACTGCACAGCTTTACTTAGTTCTATTATGAATTCCAAAGTAAACTGATATCCTTTCATATGTAAAGCACATGGATATTTCAAACAGTGCCACAATATAATTTAAATGCTTTTGAATGTTCAGCTCTGGCTGAAACTTGTTGGTTGTGACATCAAACAGGACCAGACATGTTTGAGAGGCTGTTAGCCAATGCGTCATTTAAAACAAAAGAACATTGTCAAAAAAACAAGCGGTTATATAGGTGTGGTGAATAAAACTGTACAATGTAAAGACCCACAACTGGGATTAGAAAACACTGATAGATAAGGACATTAATGGACATTTACTGGCAAATTAAACAAACATTGAGGAGGACTTACTCTGGTATGGTTGGCGTATGGGTCACTATAAATGACTTGCTCTATTACACAGTCATTCTCCTTACTCTGGCCTGTTAAACCAGGTGGAATGTAGTCATGATAGTGGTGCTGACAACTTAATAACTGAGCCTTCCCTGGGTACAGTGCAATTCCTGCAGAAGACGAAAGAAAATTCACCCATACAATATGAACACATTACCCAAACAAGGCACTGAACCACAAAGCCACTGTCTGTCACAGTGAACCCACCCGGGGGTGCAAACTCCTCGACCTCTTTGTAGGACACTGACATCACAGGATGACTGAGCTTCTCCAGGAAGTCAGAAATAGTTTGGTAGGCCAAAAATACAGCCACTGCACTTAGCAGAAGGTAGATGAGGACAAGGATCACTGTGAAGACGTTCTTCACACAAGCTTTGTTGAAGGCAGTTGATATTTGATTATTGTCCAAGACATCTTCATCTGTAATAAGATCAAACCTGACGTTAGGGAAGATTCCACAATGTAAAGACGAAATACAGCTCCACCTACGACAACTACTTCACAGGGCACCAGTTTCAGACTTGCGAATATGTTAAAGCTTAGTCACTAGAGCTATTTGTATCATTGAGGTCTATAAAATTTATTCTTTGAGGTGTGGAACAGGGCCAACCTGTTAGTCAGTGTTTTAATTAACTTTTTTACAGCTTTGTGATGGTTGACTTGCTTCTTTGATTTCAGCCGTTCAGTTTTGGTGTTTCTAGCCCAAATTTCTTCTTTTTGTCTGTTTCCTTTTCTCAATGTTGATGGATGGACAGAAACACCTGTGGATTTTTTCACATCTGAAGCAACAGTAGAGCTTAATTTTCTCCTCTTTCTCAAAGATGAAAGCTTTAAGTGCTGTTTTTCTGGTGGTGACAGTTTTGGTGGTCTACCAGGCCTCGGAGTTCCATTTCCTCTGTATCTTTAACCTCTTATTCTCCAGGGTATATTTTGGTTTTTCCATCTGAATTTACATGACCAAATCATAAGGCAAATTATTCAGTAACTGCATGAAATAAATGTAAGTTTTATTTTATTTATTTATTTTCTTTTTTGTAAAAGCTCCCCTCAAATGAACAGAACATGTGTTTTATGATCATACACATATTGCTATATGCTTACAATTTACTGCTGAAAGCCAAAAATCCTAGATGCTCTTTGTATTATTTTATAAAAATAATTTTTACAGAGCAGATCACTGAAGAGACGCCATCTGTTTATAGATTATAGCCCAGATTTGTGGAAAAATGGGTCAACTTTCAGTAGACAAAAAAAAATTGCGAGTTCAGCTTCTTTTATTATAAGGGTTTAAAATTACATTACCCGTCTATTTGACTGGAAAGAGGACAGTTACAGCTCTCATACGACACCCACTTTTTGAATGTAGCTTATGAAATATGAAAGTTACGAAGAATATGACAAAGTGTGTTTTGGAACCACCAGTGGTCTCAAGGAGTTGAAGTCCAAGTTTTTAAAACTCCTGATTTCTTTAACTTCACCCTTATTCAAGTGGACTTGTATCTAATCTCCTCAGAAATATCTCCTTGGGTAGTTACTTGTGTGAATGTTAGTGTCACCTTGAAGGTGAAAATTCTGTCCATGACAGCTTTGGGAACAGCTGTTGTTGGGAGGACACAGCTGAAAGTCATTGGTTTTAAGAGTGTAAGGATGGAGGAGTTAAAGTGCACAAATGTAAAGAGTAGACAAATTAAATTCTGTCAGATTTTATATTATATTTAGTGGTGGATGCTTTCGTATAACGTCTGTTAAATATAGGTTTCCTGTTTCTTTCTAACTGGAACGGCCATTAACTTGTACTAAATGGCTATATTGACTGGAAATTATACAAACGAAAGAATGGTCTCTCACTTTTGCACAGTAGTGTATGTCTTATGAGTCATCCGTCTATGTGGGAAGAAATTATAATTATGTGTGCTTTCATTTCAGTTAAATACAAGGTAATACAAACAAAATAAAAACATCCACACCTGCTGTGGCATCACAGCTGGCTTCATCTTGATCCTGGGCAGCATCTGTACTGTGCTGGTAAGATACAGATGCTCGTCCACAGTCCTCATCACTGAACTACAATACAACATCACAACATATTGTTACAGTTTTCCTATGATGATGAATGAAATAGCAATTTCCGGCAAAAGGTACTGTTTGTCCAAGAACTGTTCATAACACGTCTATCATTATAATGCACCAATGATCTGTGCAGCAGAGATGAACGTTGGATGACCGTTTCACTCCACAAGTGTTTTGAACTGCGATGCCATTTTTGACTAGGTCACCATCAGAACAATGTCCCTGAGTCAGCTGCTATCACATGACTACAGGACAGCACATGCTGTCCGCAAACGTAACTATTAAAATGAACAGAATTAGCCTCTCTAATGATGCGTCAGTGAATTCTATGAGCATGTCGTATCAGCTTCCTCTACATGCATTTCTTTTGCGTTTTTGCTAACTAATCAAAACTTTCTTGCCCCATTCACAGCGCAGCTCTATTTCATACCTCCTGGTAGCACCGAGGTGCCTCCTTCCGCAGCATTCTGCCCCAAACAGGTCGCGTTTTTCACCCCGTTTCTGTCACCTTGCTTAACTCTGTGAAATGCCTATCAGCACCACCGTCACGCTCCCACGAGGATCCATAGGATCTGTGTAACAGATCGATGGGACTTTATGAGAAGCGAGTGAGGAACAGTTCGCGTTCAGGAGCGGCAGACACTGCAGTAGCCTTGGCAGGGTGTAGGAGTGACATCACAGCGAGTTTGGGATGGACTCTGAGATAATTTAGCTACTGCGAGAACTTCTACCCTTTCACATAACGCCGGAAAAAACAGAAGCAGAGAATAAAACTTAAGCACGGTGGTTTCTGTAGGGATAGTCCTGCTGTGGTGATTTGTGTGTACCTTAAAAGTGCAGTTTCCCTTGTCTGTCTATACAAAAGTCTGAAATCGGCTTTCTATTAACCAGCTTCTTGTTCGACGTGTACCGTTCCACCTTAAATAGTACAGCAGTTACAATCTGGCGCCTTGTAACTGCTGCACCATTTAAGGTGGAACTGGAAAATTCGAACAAGAAGGCTGCTAATTGAAAGCTGACTTCAGCTTCATTGTTTTTTATCTTGCACAAAAGTACATTCGGACAAAAAAACGACAACAATAAATAATCTACGAAATTAACTTTCAACCGAAAATATGCGAAGAATCTTAGCAACTTTATAAAAAGCATGTTAGTGATTTTACCAAAGATCATATGTGAAGTAAACTCAGATGGTGCATGTCTATTCAAGGGGCAAAAAGGGGTTCAGTTCCTGTCTGCTTAAGTCTGGCGTCAGCCGCTTTGCCCCGCCCCCCGTCTCCCGGGGCAACGGCAGCAGCCTGTGCTAAAAGACTGGAGAGCGGGCTGAACAAACCCAAAACAAGACTGTTTTTTCTTAAAATAATCGTATCGGAAAATGCGAGTTTATGTTCACAAAAAGACCTTGAAAATCACAAAAAAATGGCTACAGGTTTGCTGTAATCTTAAAGGAGGAGGGGAGCGAAAAGTCACTGGTGTGAAAATGGGGTCTCGAGACTCTGTTGTCTGCTTAAGGGGGGAATGAGCCCCCCCCCCAGTCGCCTTAACCACGTGACCGCGTTACGGGAAACATTTAGCCGTGGCGGCTCTCGGCTTCATGTATCATCCCTGGTTTTAAATACAGGTTTAAAACAAGGGAATTTCGCCGCATTTAGGTCTGCAGGAATAACATCCGGTCACGAGTCCGAACTTCAAAATAAAGCTCCGGCTGGAAGGAGGAAGTTCTGGGTGTTCAGAATTAGAAACATTACTACACAAAGTGTGTTTTTAGAGTCTAAGAGTTTTTATTCTGTAGTATCCAAGGGTGTCTCTGGAACTTACATTATTAAGGGATAGCCACTTTAGTTCAGGCTATTTTACACGGAATCACGTTACAGCACGTTTGACTGACCGCTCTCCTCAGCGAGCCAAACATGTTGTTTTTGCAGCTTATAACCTGTTTTTCGTTAATGCTAATTTGTTTAGCAGATGAGACGAAATTAAAAGAAAAAGCCGCTTCGAAACCCGTGAGGTTGTTCACCGACGAAGAGCTGAGAAAATACGATGGAACTGAGGTAATCCACTCTGAAACTGGAGATGTCTGTGTCTAATATAGCTGAACACTGAGATATTTCCAATACTGGAAATTTATTTGTTTGTCCTTTGTGTTCTTCAGGAGGGGCAGCCTATTTACATGGCCATAAAAGGTGTGGTGTTTGACGTCACGTCTGGAAAAAGTTAGGTTTGAACTTCTTCGGCTGCGTCGAATGAAACGGCAAATTGTGTCTGTCTTTTTCGCTCTTACACCTCTGTCATTGTGCTTTTCAGTATTGTTGTTGATATTTCCCAATAAAAAGAAGAAAAAAATGACTATACTTCGATCAAATATTACGGAGAAAACAACTGAATGAAACTTCTTTTCCTGTCTGCTCGCCTCCATTTTGCCTGATCTGGTAGTCATATGGATTTACATGCTCATGAGCTCTACGAATACATTTACTGAGGCTGTCGGTTACAGATCAGGCAACATTTCCTCTCCTGTAATACGTTTCCAGTACCGGTGGTTGTTGTCCTGCACTGTCCTGTCTTGATTATAGTAACTCTTTCTTTATTGGGGGGCATTTCAGGAAAAAAAAAAACAAAACTAAAAATATAACTTAAAAGCTATACATCTCTTTGGTGGCCCTTCCCTTTAAACCATTGGTAACCAGCCCTCCTCCTGGAGATCTACTTGCTGCATTTATCATGCTGCTTCCCACCAAACCCAGAACTAAAGCATCTGATCCAGCCAATCGGGGATCTCTTAAAAAGTTAAACAGCTGGAGCAGGTGTGGCAGATTGTGTTTGGAACTAGACTCTGCAGGAAAGTAGATCTCCAGGTTGGTGACAGTTGCATTAAACTTCCCACCTTGAAAGACAGATCCTTTAGTGTTATACCCCCCAAATGTTATACCCCCTCTCCTAATGTTCCCTCTCTCACCCATCACCCATGTTCTGTGTCAGTGGTTAGGATTTTGTTTCTCAGTTTCCTTGTTTCTCTTTGTAAGATCACAGTTGTGTGATTAAACCTGATTTTCCTGTTCACATTTGTAACTGTTATGTAACTGTGTTTGTTTCTGTGTCTTCTGTTTATTTGGTATTCTTTAGCTTATATGAAGTAAAATAATAATAATAATAATAATAATAATAGCAACAGTTTTATATTATTATTATTATAAAGTATTATATTATATTATTATGCTATTTTGAGTCATCATAATTCTCACAATCACATTCTATTAAATATATTAATAACTGTCACTCCAGCACTCCTCCTGCCTCCCAACTGTAGTAAAATTGGACAACAAGATGAATATAGTTATCTTTTTTTCTTCATTCAAATTTTGTTTGAAATATTGTGAGAATACAGTATCATGAAATTAATTGAATCGTAACACCCTTAATCAAAATTATATTAACTGGTTTATTAATCACTACTTTCTTCTTTATTAACAGAGTTTTATGGGAAAGGTGCACCTTATAATGCTCTTGTAGGGAAGGACTCAACCAGAGCTGTGGCCAAAATGTCACTTGATCCTAAAGATCTGACACATGATGTAGTGAGTTGATGTTGGTTTTTACTTTTTTCTAAAGCAGAAGTTCACTACCACTCTGAGAAATTCACGTGCACTAACTGTCTTCCTTTTTTCGCCGTGTCAGACTGGCCTTACTGAGAAAGAGCTTGAGTCCCTGGAGAGCGTATTTACTGGAACGTACAAATCAAAGTACCCTATAGTGGGCTACACCAGCAGACGAATTCTCAATGAGGATGGCAGTCCCAACGAGGACTTCAAACCAGAGGACCAGCCAAATTTCAGTGTCAGAGCTGAGCTTTGATACTTTAGATAAACAGGAACATTTAGCCCTCAGCAGTTCTAATGGTTAGATGTCCCAGACTGATTAATCCTTACTGTCTTTGTGTGAGGTAAGATTCCTATCTAACAGTGTGACCGCAGACAGATACATTTTTCATGATGTTTCTCAACACTGGGTTTTTAGCATTTGTTAACACCATCTCTAAGAACATCTGACCTTTTCTGACGGCGTGTTCTAATGTCAGAATAAAAAGGTACCTGTTGTAACTTCATGTAATCCAATTAACACAGTAATAGGTTGTAATTCTGAAGTAATGGTAATGAAAAGTACAGCTACATGTACATCTAAAGTAGTTTTTACAGCAGTTCATTATTGTTGTAACATGATAATAGGAAATATTTTTATAGGAGATTATTATATGATGTTAAACAGTTTCACCCTGTCTGGGAAAGTAAAAATGTTCTGTGTTTCCATTTATTCTTAAGGTACTATGGGGAAGTTTGGTATTGTTGTGTACTACTTTATACATTGCACCTCTCTCATTTCTTTAAAAGATGGGAAATGAATGTAAATTCTTTACAATTCTGAATATTTATCTTTTTTTATTTTCAAATGTAGCAATATTTCAGTATACAGCACCATATTGTTGTACTTTATCTAGACGCGTCATACTTTTGCCACTGCGTACTGTACGCAGCCGTCTAGTGGTTTTAACCTGATGCGCTCTGGGTGGTCTGGCTACCCACACTCTAGTAAAGGAATGATGCACGCTATGTGGGTCTCCTCTGTGGGTTTTTCCCTGGTGGGCTGCCTTGAAGGTCATTCTAAGCTGTTCACCCACCTGTGTGATATTAAAAAAGTCAAAAGCAACAAACAGCAAATTATTAGTCATAACAAAATCTCCAAAATTACAACTACATATGGGGGGGGGCATACTTCGTTCTCTATTTAATGTATGTTAATGTAATTAAAGGATCGTATTCCAAGTAATTTTGAGACGTTTCTATTGGTCGATTCGTCATGAAATGTTCGCACAATGTAAAGGGCAGCTGCTGTTTTAAAATACTACTTAAATGGCAAATGAAAATGGAAAAATACAAGGTTTTGATCATGACAGCGATGAAATGATTATATGAATTTTGGTACATGTTTGTTTCAGTCTTTGAAATAGTGCATAACTTTACTCGTGATATTTTTTTGTTCAGCCTTTAAATAACTTGCTTTCTCATAAACTAGCGGTGCATGACTGGGAAAGTTAGGTGATTCACTGCTGAAATCACTGCTGTGATATCACAAACCGAACATACAAACAAGCCTGAGGTCTCTCTTTTTGGTATTTATATTCATGCCCTGCTGAAATGTCCAGCTTTACAGTGTGCAGTCCAGGCTGTGTTTTTGTTCTGTTTTATTTAAAGCACCATAGTTCATAATGGTCTGTGTTGATTGTTTTTTTTTCGATTCTGTTATCACAAAGCATTTATACAATAATAAATAACACTCCACTTCATAATTTACGTGCTTTGTGTATTTTTTTTGAACTTCACTGAACTTTCTCCTATAGAACTCCCCCGCATAGTGTACTCCTAAAAACATCAAAGGAGCGCTGATCAGAAACTCATTTACATGCAAACCGTAGACAGTAGGAGGACATACTTACAGACA
The DNA here is from genome assembly GCF_904425465.1 of Colossoma macropomum. Classification (NCBI taxonomy): domain Eukaryota; kingdom Metazoa; phylum Chordata; class Actinopteri; order Characiformes; family Serrasalmidae; genus Colossoma; species Colossoma macropomum. The sequence continues at coordinate 25,205,586 of NW_023494803.1, forward strand.
GTTAGCCACTTCTTCTTTAGTAATCAAACGACTCAGATACACTCATCTATACATTGAGAATGGCCAAATCTATGGGGGTTGATTGTTTTCATGAAATGACAGTGAGTCAGTGAACATATAGCACTGTCAAATGTTGAATCTCACAATGATGTTTCTCTTGTTTTCAAAAAAATTCCCACCATAGCAGATGGACCTGGTGTGATGAATCATTGTAAAGGGCTTATTACTGTAAATGCTTGTCAAGCAAATTATTATCCCAAACGGGCATCTTTATTGTAAATTAGATGGTAAGGTTTCTTTTACCAGAAACATGCCATGTTTAGAAACTGAAAGTTCTTGTTTTTAGAATGCAGTACTGATTAATTACAGTTTGAGGTTTGAAAGTAAGTCATGGTAATAAGCAACAAAAGAGCAAGATCCTTATGATTAATTTAGGGTCACTAAAGATTGAGAAGGCACTCGTCTGGTGTCTTTAGATCATTTGAATGTTGGCGTTTGTTGAGGTTTGTTGGCCTTAAAGCAAGACTGATGTGCTTTCTTGCCAAACATTGACATTTGAAGTGAGCCTACATATTATTATGTCTGAAGTGAACTTGATATATGCCGCCTCTGGATGACGTTACGCCTCACCTATGTGTTACTTTCTCAGTTCAATCTCACGTTCAAGTGATGCATGTATCACTTTCCACCCACAGCTATTTTGTTGCCCTACATAGCTAACGGGGGGTGTTAGCGGTGGGAGTCCGTGATGCTGCTTCCTGTCTCCATTGCACATCAGAATTTCCCTTCTGCCCACCCACTTTCATTTTGTAGTGTATGATGGGTTGTTCTAGTTCAGTGTGCTTCAGTCGTGTGCTAGTGTTGTGAGCTCGCGTGTCGATGCAGCTGCTTTCACTAGTTCTCCTGAACTGAAGTGAGAACTGGATGGTCAAGAGGTGAGAAATTACATTTATTTTCGTTGTGTACAGTTTTTATTGATGCTTATGCTCTGTGTTTGTGGGCGGTGGAATAGTTTCAACGGTTTATTTGCTACAATAATTTGGTTTTCAGCTGCATTTGAATGATTGGTACTTTGTACATACACTTCTTTATATGGAAATGCCACTTTTTCAATACTAGCACATTTCTCCATTATGATACATTATGAATAAACATGATGTCACATTGTTAGTCGATTTACATATGTTATCATTTCAATGTGCTATTGTTGTATGTAATGCATACTTTTATCCTAAATGCAAATTTAGAATAAAAGGTCAAATGACGTTTTGTTGATTTTCTAACTAAAAATATACATCCTCTACAGAAAATAAAATTTAAATTACTGGGGAAAATTAAAGCTTACAATATAAAATGTGCCATAACTTTTGCACACAATTTTGTGTTTATTATTTTTTATGTGCTATAACTTTTGCACAGGCTTATCATTTTATTTATTTTTCCAATATGTTAAATTCAGCAAATAAACAGTAGCTGTGCATTAAAATGTGTGTTAACTTATTTTCAGTAGAAAAGCAACAAAACATGTAACTGGGGGATGTCCAAACGTTTACATATGACTGTATATGCAAATAAGCAAAGTCATATTGTACAAACAGTCATCCAGTAAAACAGCTGTTTTCAGTTTACCCTAAATAACTAACCCAAACCTATTTTTCATGTTCATTTTGCAGGTAAACTGGCAAAGAAACAAGTATTTTGTAGACATCCCACCACAGCGCACTTATGAAGGTGTTGAGTGGCCACGTTGTGGTAAGTTCTCACCTTTAGCCACCTCTTCCAGTATGCCTATTGTCTCCTAATGACATTAGGAGATTTGATTAGTACATGTTTAGCATTGTCTTCCTCTCTGTTAGTTCATGGACAAGATAAGCAAAAGTGCTGTTCTTTTGTTTCAGACAAAATCACAGGCTGAGGACAGCATGGACCTATTCATCATCGCAGCCCCAGCTGTAAGTATTTTTGATTCTCACATATTACGCATACAGCAACTCATACAGAGGCAGCTTAATGTAAATAATAGTTCTGTTGATCTGTTTAACAACCTTAAAGATTAGGTCCTCTTTACTAGAATAAAGCTTGCGCCATAGAATCGTCAACCTGCAGAACCTCAGGGGGTCACTCTGTAACACTGGCCGTGCTTTTAATAATCGTTCTTGGGAAAACAGAGCGGAATGCTTGGGAAAATTCTTTCTTTGGGAAATCTATTCCTGACCATGCATTTTTGTTGACATCAGAGAGACCATTTTAGAGCAGGTCAGGGCGGGTATGAAACCGCTGGCACATCGCTTTATATGTCCTTTTTGCTCCTTTCAGGTTCATGTGAATTCGGGACCCTCCCCGTTTCAGCAGGCATCTGAGAGCAACTTGATCAACTCCTCCCACGCTGGTGAGTTATAAAACAGTCTCAACTGTGTTTTTTGTTTCAAAACTGTGTATGCCACACATATTTGGTGTAAGGGATGATTAATTAAACAAAGATTACTTTATTAATCATTCATTATTCGGAATTTGGAAACATACTATTAGTCATATTCTCAATTTGACATTGCAACAGCCAAACTTGAACTTGGAAGTATTTATTTATTTATTTATTCATTATTTTTTGCTAACAGAAAATATCAACAGAAGGCGTTGGAGGAGGCTTTTCCGGCGAGTGCAGAGGAAAAACATGGATTCTGATTGTGCTCCTCCACCACAAAAAAAGATGCTCTTTGGACGAGCTCTGTCAGACATTTGTGAAAAAGATGACAGTCCTCCCAGACCCATCATGGTACGTCTCCAGTTCACCAACCATACTTTCTTACTACATTCTGCAACTCTTATCTCGTAAGCAAAAACCTTTTATCTCCAAAATTGTAACTTTGCAGGAGAAGGAAAAAAACATTCTTAATTCTTAATGGAGGTTAATGTAAAAATGATTTATTCCGAGTTACATTTTGGATCATTTCTATTCATCGTGAATTTTCATGTAGTGTAAATTATAAATTGTGTCAAAAAATGGAGATAGAAGGTTGTGTTTTGACAGCAACAACATGCAGTGAGTTCATTTTTTATATTTTCATTTACTGACTTTTCCTCACTCTGGACTGTTCTGCAGGACATTCTCTCAGTGTTGTGGAGAAAGGGACCACACACCATTGGACTGTTCAGGAAAGCTGGCAATGCCAAGCGTCTGAAAGAGATCAAGGAGCAGCTCAACAGCGGAGCAGAAGTGGATCTGAAAGATGAGCCTGTGATTTTACTCGCTGATCTCCTCAAGGTAATATTTCAAGAGTTGTTTCTAATTGTCTCAAATGTGTTATATCCAATCTCCTTTTGAGTACAAATGCATCTGAGTTTCCAAGTGTGTTAATATCTTGCCTCCATCTGAATTGTAGGACTTCCTGAGGCACCTGCCTGACAGTTTACTGATAGTGGAGCAGTACAAGGCCTGGATGGCAGCAATGGAAAGACAAGATGTACATGACAGATGTACTGAGCTCCGAATGTAAGTCTGGATTTCAGATTTTCAACTGCATTATTGTCTTTTACTCAAAGATATATTTGAGTTTTGGTACAAGTGTAGTAGTTTAATCCTACTCTCTCTGCTTGTTTTGCTCCTAGGGTGATTAATAAGCTTCCAGAGCCCAATATTCAACTCCTGAAACACTTGATTGCTGTGCTGTACCGCATAAGTCTCAAGGCTGAAATAAACAAGATGGATTCCAGCAATTTAGCTGTCTGTGTTTCACCCAACTTGCTCCAAGCTGACAGGGTGGAAGTGGTGAAAAACGTGAGTAGACTGCTGTCAGTGCTGTCAAGGGCCCACATCATGTAGAACCACATTTTTGTAATGATTTTGAGATAAAAGAGTTTGGTGTAGTATGCAAACACTGTTAAATTTTCAAAATAGTTAATTTGCTCACCAGTTCATACAGTTTAAAAACAGCCCTTTTGAATTAACTGCACTTTTAATGTCACAATATCCAGATGTAGTTAACAAATATCCAGCTGTTCAGTCTACAGCAGTTCAGCCCCACCCATTAACACTGAAGTTAAATGAATGTTTCAACCTGGACTGCTTTTTGAATGGGGCACAATACAGGGCAGCCAATCAGAGCACAAATTGTGAGCATATATATAAGGTACAGGAACAAAGACAGTCTGAGATAAATAGCATTACATATTAATAATGAT